>NC_140627.1:6085000-6177500 GCF_057382275.1 Copadichromis virginalis
GCAGTTCTCCAGAACCCCCGTGGGGCCCGTCCGACCCTCCAGCGGGAACAGGCGGCTGAAGCGGTCCCTCGGACCCTCCAGCGGGGACAACAGGTGGTAGAAAAGATGATTGAGGAGAGGAGTGACAGTGGCGTTGTTTCCTTCTGGATGAGGGAACAGGAACCGGTGGAGAAATAGAGACCTCCTCCTGATCCTCTGACCACATGGCTGCCAGTAAAAAGGCAGGCAAACAGACAGGTGAACAAGGTCCCGGCTGGTGTGTGGAAGGCGAGGAAGTCCGTGGCGTAGAGGCAGGTGGGGAGTGTATGTCGCACTGGGGCCATGATGAGGAAGAGTTAGTGAAAGAGAGAGCGAGCTCACTAGCCCTGACTTGCTCGCTCCACGCAGCTATGGTGCTGCCGAGCTTTGTGTCCTTAGCGAACTGGCTAAGCCGGGGGTTATATCGAATGATGGCATCCACCGCACTCAGCCCAACTGCTATGGTCCTTAAATCTGGGAACTGGGCGATGCGGTCGAGCAGGCTCACCATCCGCTCCATCTCAGCGTTGTACTCCGAGGTGAAAATGTCTGCGGGGTCCATGTTCTGGTCACGATCTTCTGTTATGAAGGCTGTGTGCAGGCAGGAACGGTGGACCCAAAGTGCAGATGCTCTGAGGCACAATGTAAACTCGAAACAGCTTTAATGCTGAACTCAAAAAAGGTAACAAAACTGAGACTCCAAATAAATTCAGGCAAGCAGACAGAACACACAGCATAGAAAACAGTAGATCATGACACAGACAAACTGAAACACAGGGCTTAAATACACAGAGGGAGCAATCAGGGAATGGGTAACAGGAGGGAAACACAGCTGGGGCAAATCAGGCCTAACGAGACAAAGGAAGCACAACCAGATGCATTTACATGAGACACGGACTTTCAAAGTAAAACAGGAAACATAACACAGACTGACCTTACAGACACAGACTCACAGGCAGGCACTACAACAGAGGGAACACAGACGTGGGACCAGGGCAGACACAGAGACATAAACCATAAGACAGAACTCTAACAAAGAAACCAAAGACTAGAAATGATAAATAATATAATAAACTCAAAACCCTGGGTCAACAACCTAGGCATCCTAACAGATAGTTGCAGTATTTGAATGGATTGTGATGAATTGTGATCAAGACATTAAAATTCTGTCTCAGAGAGCTATTCTTGCAAAAAAAGTGCAATCCTTGTGCTTTTAATGGCAATATTATTTGTGGCAGAATGAATAGAATAATAATTTTTATGTGATCAGACTAATCATGGGGTAGCAAATATTTGATCACATTGATCTCCAATCAATGACCAAACTTGGAAATTGTTTATTACAAATAAAAAACTGAAGACCTATAAAGACAGAATAAATGACAAATGAGCAAGAGTGAAAGCATAAAAAGGAAAAATGTCTGTAAAAAATAATAATGTTTTAGTTGATCAAAACTATTAGAATAAACAGGCAATGGTGGTAGAGAATATTAAAGATTTACTGCAGTTATTTATGCATTGGATAAGTGTGGACAACAAGATAAAGCATCAACTCATCAACCATATGAAGACATAAACATGAGCTTTCTCTGCTTGTGAAAGGAAGAGTTTTCCAGTCTAGACTGTATACAGGCCAGGCAAGTATCTGAACAAATAGTTCCAGATGAATTGATCACCACAATTTCTATGGGAACTTTCAGCTGGGTTTGCCCAAGGGCTTGACAGATGTTTCTCTCCACTAGAGTAACTTTTTGGGTTGATATCAGTGTTGTTCAGGGAGGACATGATGTGGTGTTGGACCAGTTTCTCGAAACAGGTCAGAGCAACTCGTTGCTAGTTTTTGAGGCTACTGATGGTGGTCTTTTTGGGAAGCTGGACAATTTTGGCCAGTTTCAAGCATGATGGGAAGAAAGACTGGGAGAGTGATGCAGATGAATGAAGATCTTAGTGAATCCCAGCCACCTGGTTTGCACACTTTTTCAGGACTGTCAATAGAAAATTGTACTTAGTAGTCAGTATAATATTTTAATAATATAAGTTTGCATATGATAGAATACTGCATGATGACTTCTTTATGACTCAGACTGTTGTTTTAATTCACTGTGACCCGTTATCATGCAGGGAAGGAGCAGTACCTGCTAGATAAGAGCTTAACAAGCAGTTTCACTTTGTACCAGGTAGAGGAGCCTCTCCTGGCACACGCACACACGCGCACACACACATATACACATCCACATTCGAATGTAATAAACAAACACACCTACTGTTGCATATAAATAAAGACCAGGGCAGTGGCAGAGAGCGAGTCTCTGAGCCCTCACTCTCGTGCGTGTGCTCTGTGACTGCCCTTGCCAGCAAGTAAAACTGTGTGTCTCTGACTCTCAGCTGAAGAAGTGTCTTTAGAAGTGTTTCTTGACAAGGACCCTACCAGTCACTCCTTCTGGTCCAGTGACCTTGCTTGGGTTCACTGCTGTCAGTGTGCACTTCTCATTGTGCTCCTGCACCATGGGGTTATGCAGGTGGAGGCTGGTGTTCGAGCTGCAGTTTCCTTCAGTCTTTTCACCTCTTCAATCAGCATGGGATGAAGTCCCCCAGCTATTATGTGCACTGATTCACAGTAGAAGTTCTACTGGCTAGTAATTGCTTTGACTAAGTTGCATTACCATCACAACTCACAAGGTATGCAGATGAGTCTGCATCTAACAGTCAGTTATTCCAAGTCTGGCTGTCTAAAGCCGTTGGCTGTGCGCTGTGCGGCCTGCTAACTTTATAGTGGCATTGTGGGCCTCAGCCAAGTCTCTTTGATTAACACAATGCAGCAATTATGGAAATATTTGTTGGCTACAACCTGTAAGTTCAATTCAATTTTATTTATATAGCAACAATTCACAACAACAGTTTCCTCAAGGTGCTTACATTGTATGATCTTTTGATTTTGTTTTTTATGAGTCTGGCATTGAATGGAAATGTTGTTTAAATGGTTTTCTCTTTAGCCGTGCTGGCAGACCAGCCCTACAGCTTCGCTTTCGTTTCCTTTTTTTACGCTTCCTCTCGAGAACCATCCATGGAAGATCTACCTAAGTCCTAACTATATGTTATGAAGTGGTGATAGCCTGCCAAATTGTCCTTTCACAGCTTAAAACTTTACAAACAGTAATTAGGCAGTTGTTCCATGGTTAAGTTTTAGATCAGCATTTTCTTGTTTCGTCTTCATCTGTTGTTTTTTTTTAATTAAATTTTTTTAAAGTTTTTCATATATATATATATATATATATATATATATATATATATATATATATATATATATAAAGTTCAGAAAACTGATCAGTTACATTTGTAGGGTATTTTTCACCAAGAAAATCTGCTCTGTTAATAAATTAATTTGGCTTTGATCTGGCAGCAAACTAAAGAGATTCCTTTACTTGACATTCTCTCCTAAACACTGAGTAACCATTATTGTTTTATTAAATGCAGTTTAATCTTTCAGGGCTCTAATTCCGTGACATTTGAAATGAACAGTAGTACAAAAGAAATTGTTCAGCTGAGCCCTTATTCACAAGGGGTCACCACAGCAGGTAGCGCTACATATTTGTTTATTTTTTTAATGGCAGATGTCTTTCCAGGCTCCTTACATCATTGAACCCGGAAGGTCTCGCTTATTAGGTTGTGAGCAAACCACTACACTATGGACCCACTGGTAGTAGAAAGTTATTAATTGGTATTCCAGAAGCCGCTGGAGAGGACGTGGAGACCACGATAAAAAGCTTCATCAAAACCCACCTGAAGCTGCCGGAGGACACGGTGAAGAACATTGTCTTTGATAGGGTACATCGCCTCGGCCCCATGCGGGCTGCGACCGGGAGACCACGTCCTATAGGGCTTCGGAGCGTGATGTCACGGGGGTGGGCGTGGAAAGGATTTTGGCCCGATTCACCATTTTGGGGGTCTAAGCTAGGAGCGATAGCATAGCCATGGTTCGTACTTGCTGTGTGCTCGGCTGCAATGTTCGATCTTACGACCGGCACGGGAATAAGGTTGGATTGTCTTTTTATGCTTTCCCAACCTGGAAGCGACATGAGGCAGCTCGTGTATCGATGTTACCAAACGAAGGCGTCTAGCCTGGATAGCAGCTGTGAGATGAGCTGACGTGCAGCTCTCTTCCATCTCCAAATATCTGTTGGTGCTCCAGACATTTTCATTCCGGTAAGTTCTAAATATGTTCATATCTCTCTTTATAGCCTATTAGTTTCATTTTCGATGCGCTCTGAGCTCATAGCAAATTAGAACAAACATCCTACTGAGTGATTTTGCAGAACTACCGTCTATTTATAGAGTTGCTAATTATTTGGCATTATTGCAGCAAACCAGCCTATGAAATGGATGAAACATCATGACTGGTTTCCAGCGCTACACGAGGGACCTGCTTCAAACAAACCACCATGCCAAACAGATTACTTCTTCCATGTGAGGGTGAAGAGGTGACCCTTCTGGATAAGATGGTGAAGGTTTGCTGCGTTTGGTGAACAGTGTGATAATAAAACCAGAGAAGAATGAAACCTGCTCCTGTTAAATGTTCTTAAGTCTTGTGCTGTTATTTTTTCAAAAGATACAGTAAATAAAGTAATGTTAGTAGTGGGTGATATCATGTAAACACTCATGATTTGGTGTAAACATTTTGTCATTTGTAAACTGTAAATGACATGGATTCTACACTGTTACTGATGTGATGTTCTATAAAGTGGTTTTAATAACAAAAAAAAAAGGCAAAATAATTTAGTTTCTTTATTCAACTTTTGAACAGTGGGACTCAGTCAGTACATATTCAGTAAATGCAAATTATTTACACAGCAGTGCACTACAGGCATACATCTAGACCCCTAGATAAAACATGATGGCATTATAGCAGTGACAACTCCTCCACAGTAGCAGGTGGGGTTTTTCTTTTTTGAGGACGGCTCCTTTTACCTGTCACTACAGATGGTCTGTGTATGTTTTGATCAAGAGCCTTTTTTTGGGCAGCTGAAGAGAAGTCGTCTATCTTATGGCCAACCTCTGGGTGTATCTTGGTATTATTACCAGGCAAAACCCAGTATGCAGGTTCATCTGTAACAGTCCTTGTGCCACGGATCAACACTGTTCCGTCTACTTTAGACAGAAGAGCAGCGACGTGGGTGCAGGTCTCTGCGACTCCGGCCATACAGGTGCAGCGGGCGGCTTCAACCTTCCCTGTGATGCTCACAGTGACCCATGGCTGCAATGCTGGTTCATTCAGTCTTAGAGTGCAGCACCTGAAACACACACAGACAAAGTTCATTTAAAGACAAGAACTATGAGCCAAGGCCGACACAAATGTGTTTAATCTACTTTATCATAAATGTAACAAAGTGTCAAGAAAGTTAGCACGTACATGTAATTTTTCATTTCTTTATGTGTCCATCTATAGAACGCTGCATGTTATAGTCTAAATCTGTCTGTTCTGTCAGAAACCTGCCTGCAGAAAATGAACCTAAAGTATGGATGTCATCACTTTAGAGATGGAGAAAGCATAAAGTGACAATTATGAATCACTTAATATGTTAAGGAGATTCTGCAGGTCATTAATCAAAGTATAAAACTAAAATAAAATGTATTTTTAGTGACACAAGATACAAATATGGAAGCAAGATGTATAATTAGAATTATTTATAATAAACATTAATAAATCATTGCAATTTCTTTAACCATAGAGAATAACTAAATCCTTCAGGACAGTGTCTCATCAATGCACTGAACTCACTATGTTATCCACCTAACAGTCTCCACATGTTCTCACTGTAATTTCCCCTCATGAATGAATTTATGCTGCAGTAATCTGAATGTTTGCAGGGAAATCAAACGCATTTCACTCGCTGTACTCGAGCTGACTTACCTTTGATTGAATGACGACTTGTACGCGCTGACTCCACAGATAAGGTATGAAATATATCAGGCTACGTCAATAGCGGTTGGTCTTCAGGGTTTCTACTCCACGGCCGTATTTCATACGGGTCCACATTTCCAATGCACGCTATTTTCTGCAAGTACCGCCGCTTCGCCTCTGGACGCAATCGGTCTCTATACAGTCCATTCTCTTTTAAGCTGCTTTTAAGCATTGTAAAATTATGATATTATTTTATGCTATGTTATACCCCTAATTAAAGATTGTGAATTATTATGTAGTTTTAGTTTGCATTATTCTCCTGAATTAGAAGAAGCTGATAACTATTGCATTAGTTAAACTGATTTGCATTACATTAAATTGCTGACTTGTTGTGAATGAATGATATTGTTTTATGATGCATTATATTGCTGAGTTATAAGAAATACTGTTCGCAGAAGGTTATTGTCTAATTTGTCTGAGTAGAAGAGAACAGAGTGTGCTGGAGTTTTCTGCCCCATTTCAGCAGGAGCAGATAAACAGGGAGCCAAGGTCGTAGCTTAGGCGCTGTGTGAGAGAGAGCATGTGAATGTTTAGGCTTTTTATGATAAGGTGGAGGCACCAGAGGTTATAAAAGTTTGAGCAATGCTCCACCATTTTGAGATTTTGAGGCTGTCTGCATACAGTGTCCATCTCCCACGTGTGTGATCATTAAATCATCGTTTGACTCAACCCGGCCGGACCAGTGTTGTTATTGTGGTTTTTTCTCTTGTCTCCATCCCCAATATTTTGAACCTTAACAGCATCTTGTAATCGTCGTTCCAACACAGTGTGTTTGATTTGATTCGTAGACCCCGAAAATGCCGCCGCGCTCCCACAATGCATTGCGGCGTGACGTCAACTCCGAAGCCCTATAGTGGCCAAATTCGGCCACTTCAAACAAAAGCAACAGGTGAAAAGCCGCGGCAGGGAATTAAAAGGAACGGACTTCAGCGTGAACGACCAGTTCCCCAAAGAGATCTTGGAACGACGCAGGGTCCTCTTCCAATCCGACGCGGCTTCATCCAGAAGGGCTCCCGCGCTGTCATCGCTGTGGACCAGCTGTACGTGGACGGACAGCTCCACCGCGACCCCAACATCACTCCGTAGCTGTATTAACCTCACACCAGATAAGAATCAGCTACACCCTTTCCCTATCCACTCACACTAACTTGCATTAACATCTGTTTAACTTACCAGTATCAAATCGCATAGCAGAATTAACACCGTCACTCTCCGTCAGTGATTTAATTGGAATGTTTACATTTTGTTGTTTTTTTCTTCTCGTTTTTTTTTCTCTTTTTTCCCCCTCTTGGTTTTATGCTGCTCACCCTTGTCATTGGTTTCTTTCTTTATTTCTTTCACTGCCTCGATCACCTGCTTCGACACTCATCCACAAACATCCTTTATTTCGACACATACGCACCATGCCCTCAACGGCAGCACATTTACATCAGTCAGACAGCGCACACAGTCGTTTAGGATACACACACTTAAGCCAAGCCTACTCATATTAGTAAATATGCACACACATAGTCAGACTCAGGGATCATCTCGCCACACATTTTTTCTCTCTCTCCTTCTCTTTATTTATGAACAAGTGATGTATTCTCTCCACCTGTCTAAGCGACACACACAGCATACATCCCTAGTTATACACAAACATCTATGGATACACTGGGGTTCATTACATGGAATATAAATGTAAAGCTGGCTCCAGAGAAAAGAGGTTAAAAATATTTAACCAACTCAAAAAACTACAGGCAGATCTTGTCCTTTTACAAGAGACCCACAGACCTCTTAGAGGTTTGAATGAACTTAAAACACCTGAGTTTCCTAATGTGTTCTCAGCTTGTTATAATTCTAGACAAAGGGGAGTAGCAATTTTAATACATAAAAATATTAATTTCACAGTACTCGATACAGTTATAGATCCAGAGGGCAGATTCTTAATCATTAAACTATCTATACTTGATAAAAAGCTATGTATTGCAAGTGTATATGGTCCAAATGTTGATGATCCCTCATTCTTTCACGTTTTTTTCAGTGCACTCTCTGAACACTTAGATGGCACACTTGTTCTTGGAGGTGACCTCAACCTTGGACTAAATGAAGACATGGATAGGCTCAATACAGCAGGAAGTCAGCGTAATTGGCAATCCACAAATATAATCAAACAGTATATGAGCGACTTTGGTCTTTGCGATGCATGGCGCTCCCTTCACCCCACCAGTAAGGAATATACTTTTTTCTCACATGTCCATCACTCCTACTCTCGTCTGGATTATTCTTTGGTCAGCAGCTCACTGCTGAGCGACATTTCAGACACTGAGATTCACCCTATAGCTGTCAGCGATCATGGTCCTGTATCTTTAACACTAATGCACAAGAATAATACTACGCCAAGTAAAAACTGGAGATTTAATATATCACTACTTAAAGATGAAGACTTTATTAAATATTTTAAAAAAGAGTGGACTTCATATTTAGACTATAATAACACTCCTGAAACATCAGCTTCTGTTCTATGGGAAGCAGGGAAAGCTGTGATGAGAGGTAAAATAATTTCTTTCTCATCACATAAAAAGAAAAAAGAAAACAAAAATATTCAGGAATTAGAAAAAAACATCAAATCACTAGAAGAAGCCTACGCGTCCCACCAAGATCAGGAAACATTGAACAAAATACGCAAAACAAAACTAGAATTAAATGAGACAAAATTCTTAGTACAAAGACTACGCTTACAAAATTATGAACATGGTAATAAATCCGGTCAATTTCTAGCAAACCAGCTAAAAATAAATAAATATAAAACAACTATATGTGCTGTTCAAGATTCATCTGGGAACACAATATATGACCCGATACAAATAAACAACATTTTCAGGGATTTCTATAAAACGTTGTATTCACCACAAATAAACCCATCTAAAAAAGAAATTGATCAGTTTTTGGACAACATAACTCTTCCAAAATTATTAGACACTCAAGCAATGGCACTGGATTCACCACTGACACCAGGCGAACTCCAGGAAGCCCTGATAAGTATGCCCAATAATAAGGCTCCAGGTCCAGACGGCTTTCCTGCAGAATTCTACAAAGAATTCTGGACGATTCTGGAACCAGTTTTCTACAGAACGTTGTTGGAAATCAAAGAAAAGGGCAGACTTCCATCAAATATGAATTCTGCAAACATTAATCTCCTGCTAAAACCAGGCAAAGACCCTGTATATCCCTCAAGCTATCGTCCAATATCCCTTATAAATGTAGACCTTAAAATAATCTGCAAAGCTCTCTCAAAGAGACTGGAGAAAATAACCCCCCTCTTAATTCATCCTGACCAAACTGGTTTCATAAAAGGTAGGCACTCATCAACAAATACACGTAGATTACTTAATTTGATAGACTACTCATACAGTAAAAACCTAGAAACTACAATATTCTCTTTAGATGCAGAAAAAGTATTTGACAGAGTTAACTGGAAATTTCTATTTGCAACTTTACACAATTTTGGTTTTGGATCCTCTTTCATAAACTGGTTAAAATGTTATATAATTCCCCAACAGCTTGTGTCAGAACAAATGACCAGACATCCTCCAGCTTCTGTCTCCTGAGGGGCACCAGGCAGGGATGCCCACTCTCCCCTTCACTGTTTGCAATTTTTATTGAACCACTAGCAGCAGCAATTAGACAGAAGTCAGTAATTAAGGGCATAAAATGCAAGAACGTGGAACATAAAATCAGCCTTTATGTGGATGATGTGTTACTCTTTCTCCAAAATTCACAAACCAATATCTCTGGGGTGATTGAATTGATAAACTCTTTTGCAAGAATATCAGATTACTCAATTAACTGGTCAAAATCTACAGTCCTACCGATTAATTGCTCCTTCCATAATTCCTCTTCTACACCACTGCAATCAGGAAATGTAAAATATTTAGGTATTAATGTTTCTCCCAAGCTTGCAGATCTAACTAAATTAAACCATATCCCACTTTTAAAGAAGGTAGAAGATGATCTGGCTAGATGGAAATGTCTATCCATATCACTCATGGGAAGGGCCGCTGCTATAAAAATGATGGTCTTACCAAAAATAAATTATTTATTCTCAATGATCCCAACTAAACCGCCACAAGATTGGTTCAGATCTCTAGATTCATGTACGTCCAAATTCCTTTGGAAAAATAAACCCCCACGTATAAGCTTAAAAACACTACAAAAGACCAAGGATAAAGGAGGACTAGAACTGCCTAACTTTCAGCACTACTTCTTAGCCAACAGGCTTCAGTTTATCTCAGGATGGCTAAAACATACCCTCTTAGATGAACCTTGGCTAGATGTAGAACAAGCACTTTGCAATAATCTAGAGATCTCAGACCTACCATTTATTAGCTCAAACATCCAACGACATGAATGCTTTAAAAGCATCAACATCAGCTCTTCTCTGACAGCATGGTGGGAGTTTCTAAAATTGACGGCGTCTTCATTAATCCCATGCAAACGTACACCTATCTGGAACAACCCTGACATATTACAAAACAATAATATGATAAACTTTTCAGATTGGAGTGGTAAAGGAATCAAATATTTAGAACATATACTAGAAGGAACAGAATTTATTTCATTTGACGGACTAGTTACACAATATGGGATCAACAAGAAAAGATTTTTAGAATATCAACAAATTAAATCCATAGTAAAAAAGAAATTTAAACCGGGTTGAACTACAAACACCACCAAGTGTGGTTCAATTTCTTACTCTTAAAACCCCCAAATTACTATCCAAAATATACAGAATGCTTTCTAAAACAGATGAATCAATATCACTTCCTATTGCAAAATGGGAAGCGGATTTATCAGTTAACTTAGACCTAAACTTCTGGTCTCAGATTTGCTTAAAAACCTTTCATCTAATTAGAAATCCCAGTCTTCAATTAATTCAATACAAAATATTACATAGAGTGCACTATACAGGTCATCGGATGTTCAAGATGGGCTTTACGTCTACCAACACCTGCTCACACTGCCAAACCAATTCACCGGACAATTATATCCACGCTCTTTGGTTCTGTCCACCAGTTCAGAAGTTTTGGCGCGATATATGTGAAGACTTATCAAAGTGTCTGAAATGTAACATTCCAACTTCCCCCTTAGTGTGTTTGTTGGGCAGCTTAGATAATGGCACTTCAGAAAAGAATATCGCCCATATGGTTTTCACTGCCCTATGCATAGCCAAGAAAACAGTTCTCATGAACTGGAAAAATAAAAATAATCTTAATTCTAACCAATATAGAAATTATCTATTAGATTACATTAGTCTTGATACAGCCTCTGCCACCACATCAGATCAATTGCTCTGGGCTCCTGTGATCAGCTCCATCACCTAGTGGGGGTGGGGGGTCATAGTTTGGTCCCTCCTTCACTTTTGTGATTGGTGTGGGGGTAGGGACAGGCTTAGGGCGTCGGGGGGTTCCCCGGAGGCATCTTCCTTCAGGGGCTCAACCCGGGGTAGCGGTCATGTCCGGTTAGGGGCTCTGTTGGCTCTCAGGTGACTGTTTCCTCGCGGCTGCGTGCAGCGGGGCTAGGGGAGGGTCTGTGCTGACGGACGTGGGTTACTGACCTGGTAGCCTGGCTGCCCCTGGGTGGGTCCGGGATGGGCGTGAGGTTCTGGGGGCACTCTCTCTCTGGGCCGGGGCCCGGGCCGGGCCTCGGGGGCTTGGGTCCTGGTTGGTGTGTTGCCGGGGTTGTGGGCGGGTGGGTGCATGGGGGCCCAGCCCTGGAGCAGGGTGACGCCGGTGCATCGAGCCGCCTGGGGGGCTCTTCAACTGGTGGGGGAGATTGTCACATCTTGCAGGAACTTTCCTCTCTTCAGGAACTCTCTCTGCAGGAGGGGGAGATACAGGAGAGGTGGAGGAAGATCTCAGCCTGGGCGTTTATTGTCTTATGTAGTCTGGAAGATGAGTGGATGGTGGGGTGGGTGCAGTTTTCTCTGTGGTGGGGTTGGGTGGACTGTCCCGGGCTCTGTGGGGCCGGGCGGAGCTGCTGCACTGGGCCCCAGTCTGGATGGGCCTGGGCCCCCTTTCCCTGGCGGGTCGCGGAGTATGGGGGTGCCTACTGGGGTCAGCGGGGGAGCTGGCCCCAGGGAGGGGTCACTTGCCCCTCCCTTCCTACCCTCCCCATCTCCAGCTGCCTCCCTCTTCCTGCTCCACCACAACCACCCACACATGCAGGACCTTGGAGTAGGGGTATGTCACCAGGGTGCAGAGGAGGCTACCCCCCCCCCCCCCCCGTCCCCTCTGTCCCCTTCTGGCTGCCTCTGCCTCAATTTTATCCCACAACTTAGACATTCACATTACTCACACTCGCATTACACATACATATAGGATCTTGGGGGTGGGCACGATACACGGAATCCAAATTACCATCAGGGTGTACACCTCACCCCTGGCGTCGTTGCCCACCTCTCAATTTAAAATACACGTAGACATTGAGGGCTATCAGGAGGGGCTATGCGCTTACCTGCTGCTCTCTGGCAGGTAGCTCCATGCCCTCCTGGGTTTTAAATGCACCTTAGAACACACATGCATCAATACTACAATGAGCGGGTGGAGGGAGGTTTGGAGTCTTCTCTCACCCCCATTCTCTGCGGCCTGCTGGAGCCGGGGGGCTAGGAGGAGGAGTTGGCCGTCCGACTGCGGTTTGGAGTGTGGGGCCTCCCTGCTGCTGCGGAGTCGGGGCGGTCTGCCTCCCCCCACCGCAGGGAAAAGGGTAACACCACCTGGGTCTGGGTGCAGTTCCCCCCTCCAGGGGCAAGGGTACCTAGACCCGGTTCGTAGAGTACACTTGGGGAGTGTGATTGTGTGTACAGTGTCTCTTTATGTCTGTCTCCACGTTGGTTGAGTGTGGAGTAAGTGCATATGAGAGCATGAGGGTGGGAATGGATGTTTGTATCCGTGTGTGCCTGTATGTCTGTGTCTATATGTCAGGTTGGGTGTCAGACGCCACCTCTCTGGGGACATCTTAGGCCCTCCAAGGTTTGGAGGCCTATCTCCCCCCTCCACCACTTCCCCTGCCGGTGGCGGACTCCCTCAGACATCGGTGCGTTGGTGGTTCTTTGTGTCCGGGGATGGGCGTCCGGGTACACACCGGCTCACTCCTTGGCGGCCGCTTATCGGGGCCTGGAGCCTGGGGCTCGCTCGGGCCACTTCGGAGGTGGGGTGCCCCCGGCCTCTCGGCCTGGGGCTCGGTCACTCAGGCACGGCTGGCTGCCGGCGGAGCTCACGGGCGCATCACTGCAACTCCCCCTGGCTTCTGCTCCTCGGCTGCTGAGTGAGCCCTCATCTGGGACTTTCCTCAGCTCTTTCTGGGACAGTGGCGCGGCTGCCCCTCTGTTGGTCTTCCTTGGTCTCTTGTGTTCTGGGGGCCTCTGGATGTCTGGAGTTTTGATCTCCTCCATACCTGCTTCATGCCCTGGAGGACGGGGCTGTGGCCCCCCCACACCCTCTAGCAGATCATTACATGAAGGAACCTTTTAAAAAAAAAACAAGCGCGTCCATGCTCACAGGTGTACACACGGGTGATCACACCCACAAACTACACCCTTTTTGGCTCCTACCTCAAAGCACACTGTGTTCTGTTGATCTTATGTGCTGCACAATAATGTTTAATATTTAATATTTACTGTCATATTCCCATATATCATTGTGATGTTGTTTATTCTATTACTCTTGTTCTCTTCTGCTTGTTTTCTTTTTTCTTTCTCAGCAGGTGATCCAGGTGATTGATATATGCATTTTTTTTCTTTTCTTTTTTTTTCTGCCCGTTCTGTTGGTTTTAATTTTTTGCCCTTCTCCCCCGTCCCTCTTCTCAGCTGTTTCTCTTTCCCGCTTTCTTTCTCCCCTTCTTTCCCCCAGTCAAGTCTGTCCTGTATTCAGTAAATGAAAATAAAATAAACAATAAAAGGTGAATCAAATGGACCATTACGGCAAGGCTGGGATGGTCAATTTGGTAAAGTAAATCCGTTGGGCATCTTTCTTTGCCTTTAGACAACAATTCTGATGGCAAAAGAGCCAAACGGGACAGGCAAAAAAAAAAAAAAAAATCCTAAAAAAGCAGTAATATTCCGGCAGCTGGGGCGCCAAAATAATACCAGAAAATATTTTTCCCATGAAAATACAGTTATTTTCAGTAATGACAATACAGTTTGTCGCCCTAATTTTACATGGGATTTTGTCTTTTACAGGTGCTTTTAAACATTAAATTAGGAACAATTTAATGTGATTAAACAATGAAATTACCTATAAACAAGGTCAATGAATGCAGCAATATGAATAATAATACTTAAATGTACAGAAATATAAAGTTAACAGTTGGTTTAAATAATAATGGATTGAATTCATATAGCGCTTTACAATTCCACTTTATAATTCTCCTCTGGCCATAACCAGTAGGTGGTAGGTGAAGTGTCTTGCCCAAGGACACAACGACCGAGAGAGTCCGAGCCAGTGCTCGAACCGGCAACCTTCTGATTACAAGGTGAACTGCCAACTCTTGAGCCACGATCGCCCTAAATAATAATAATAATAATTTAAAAAAGTCAAAAAAGTTTATACGAATCATGTTATATATTTTTCCATAGCATTACATGAATTTAACAGTTCAATCTTTCAAATAACAGACAAATATTTGTGAAATTACGATGCATTTGTGAATGTATTTTAACAATCTAAATATGCATATGTACAGACAGATACATTTAAAAAACAAGAAAAATATGTTTTATTACATTTACTAGTTTTATTGTCATGTACAGATAAACAGTGTAGCCACATTTAACCATAATGAAATTCTTTGGCTCGTGCTCCTCTGCTTTACATGAGCATATAGAAAGTGTACAGTTATATTAAGAAGAAAATAACAGAAAATAGCAGTAATAATAATAATAATTTTAACAAAAAATCAAATAGTATTAAATTCTTAGAGAATTTAAGACAAGTTGGTATTGACAGGTTGTGCAAAACTTGTGGAATGAGCATTTAAGTGGCATTTGTTGAAGTGTCTGTAGAGTGTGTTTGTAGAGTCCTGTAATTGTAGGGAGTGTGTAATGGTGTGTAAAGACTGTCAACAGTTCAAAAACCTGATGGCTTGAAACTGTCTCTGTGTCTGCTAGTGCAGGTCTGAATGCTCCTGACCTGCTTCCCCGATAACAGGAGTGTGAGGAGTCTGTGGCTGGGGTGGCTGGGATCAGAGAGGATCTACTGCGTTTTCCTCATGCAGCTCTGTCTGTAGAGGTCTTGCATGGCTGGCAGTTCAGTCCTGATGCGCTTTGCTGATCTCACCACCCTCTATGTTTCAGGTGTCATGTTTAGCGTCTCCTAGTTTAGGGTTTTGTTAGTGTTTTCTTCATTTCTCCTTTGCTAGTTGTTTTGTAGTGTTTTCATGCAGCCACCAATAAAAGGCTCGCTTTCAGTTTCAACCTTCGCCTGTTCCTCTATTTGTTTGCACATGGGTCCTCACCTCTCATCTCCACATGGTCTGCCCTTGCAAACTGTGACACCTACGGATTAAGAAGGAGATGTCATTTAAGTTCATATGTGTGTGATGGCAGATGAACAAATGCTTTTGGCAATATAGAGTATTTTAGATATTTCACCAAAAGAAAATTAAACCGAAATAAAAGCAATCAAACAGCTTTATTTACTGTATTTCTGTATGCATGTGCTTAGCTTTGTAATTGTGTCACTGTAGCATATTTGGCTCAGAGGGTATTAGCATTTCTATTCAGATTCACACTGTGAAGTGCCACCATTTCTTAGACTTAGACATTGTATTTTTGTAACTTTTTTATTTTGCACAAAGCACATTCAGTGGCCTTGGATTAAAGCAGTGAGGGGTGTGAAGGTTGATGGGTGTCAGCTCATTAATCATATTTTCAGGGGAAGAGTCTGCTTAGAAGATTTCACACTGTTCTGCTTTTTCTCCCCACAAAGCAAATACACTGCCTAAAATTTTGCACACACATTACAGACCAGTCTAAGTAAATAGATTTGGATGTTTTTTCTTTATTTCCCTGGCATATTGAGACTATGAAAGTTACTTCAGATAACTCTGCTCAGCAAGGTACAACCAAGCAATTTTGGCGACTGCGCTATGTTATTCTTGACTGACAGCTTTTATAGTGGGATATATTTGTCCATTATATGTAATGTAAAACAAAGTTTGGGAACTGAACCAACTGGAGCAATATTCTGTGTTATACTCTGTCAAATCAAACATGCAGAGCTACCAATTGTGGCAACTGCTTGTGACCAAGGAGCAGCCAAAAGTAGCTTTAATGATAGCATGGCATTCACTAATCCTATTAGTGCTCTACTGTCTTGTAACATTTTGCAAGAAACTCCACAGGAGGGTGCAAGCTTGAAGTTGGAGAAGGAAGTTAGTTTCCTGACTAAGGAAGGCATTTGACCACTTTCCTTTTCTCTAACATGGCTCACATTTATATACATAGACAGAGAGTATAAGATCCACCGAGGCTGGGGTTTGTCACACCAGGCAAGACCCCAGGCTGTGTATAGATGCCCCTGAGACAATCCAGCACATAACAGCAGGGTGCAAGATGCTAGCAGGCAGGGCATACATGGAGCGCCATAATCAAGCAGCCGTCATACAGGGAGTGCAGAATTATTAGGCAAATGAGTATTTTGTCCACATCATCCTCTCCATGCATGTTGTCTTACTCCAAGCTGTATAGGCTCAAAAGCCTACTACCAATTAAGCATATTAGGTGATGTGCAACTCTGTAATGAGAAGGGGTGTGGTCTAATGACATCAACACCCTATATCAGGTGTGCATAATTATTAGGCAACTTCCTTTCCTTTGGCAAAATGGGTCAAAAGAAGGACTTGACAGGCACAGAAAAGTCAAAAATAGTGAGATATCTTGCAGAGGGATGCAGCAGTCTCAAAATTGCAAAGCTTCTGAAGCGTGATCATCGAACAATCAAGCGTTTCATTCAAAATAGTCAACAGGGTCACAAGAAGCGTGTGGAAAAACCAAGGCGCAAAATAACTGCCCATGAACTGAGAAAAGTCAAGCGTGCAGCTGCCAAGATGCCACTTGCCACCAGTTTGGCCATATTTCAGAGCTGCAACATCACTGGAGTGCCCAAAAGTACAAGGTGTGCAATACTCAGAGACATGGCCAAGTGAGAGTGAGTCTTGATGGGCCAGATGGATGGGCCCGTGGCTGGATTGGTAAAGGGCAGAGAGCTCCAGTCCGACTCAGACGCCAGCAAGGTGGAGGTGGAGTACTGGTTTGGGCTGGTATCATCAAAGATGAGCTTGTGGGGCCTTTTCGGGTTGAGGATGGAGTCAAGCTCAACTCCCAGTCCTACTGCCAGTTTCTGGAAGACACCTTCTTCAAGCAGTGGTACAGGAAGAAGTCTGCATCCTTCAAGAAAAACATGATTTTCATGCAGGACAATGCTCCATCATACGCGTCCAAGTACTCCACAGCGTGGCTGGCAAGAAAGGGTATAAAAGAAGAAAAACTAATGACATGGCCTCCTTGTTCACCTGATCTGAACCCCATTGAGAACCTTTGGTCCATCATCAAATGTGAGATTTACAAGGAGGGAAAACAGTACACCTCTCTGAACAGTGTCCGGGAGGCTGTGGTTGCTGCTGCACACAATGTTGATGGTGAACAGATCAAAACACTGACAGAATCCATGGATGGCAGGCTTTTGAGTGTCCTTGCAAAGAAAGGTGGCTATATTGGTCGCTGATTTGTTTTTGTTTTGTTTTTGAATGTCAGAAATGTATATTTGTGAATGTGGAGATGTTATATTGGTTTCACTGGTAAAAATAAATAATTGAAATGGGTATATATTTGTTTTTTGTTAAGTTGCCTAATAATTATGCACAGTAATAGTCACCTGCACACACAGATACCCCCCTAAAATAGCTAAAACTAAAAACAAACTAAAAACTACTTCCAAAAACATTCAGCTTTGATATTAATGAGTTTTTTTGGGTTCATTGAGAACATGGTTGTTGTTCAATAATAAAATTATTCCTCAAAAATACAACTTGCCTAATAATTCTGCACTCCCTGTAGTATACAGAAACATCTGGGCTGAGTATAGCCTGGAAGTCCCGAGGTCAAAATGGCAGACACCCCCTAGGGTGGTGGAGAATGGCCAAGCTAAGATCCTGTGGGACTTCCAGATACAGATGGACAAAATGATGATGTCTAACCAATGGGACATAATTGTGGTGGACAAGCAGAGAAAGACAGTTATAATGATACTGAGCGAAAACATGAGAAGACGGCCGATGTAGTGATCGATGTAGTGGTTCCGAATGACAGCAACATCAGGAAGAAGGAACACAAGGAGCCGCAGAAGTACCAAGGGCTCAGAGAAGAGCTCGAGAAGAGCTGGAGGATGAAGGTGTTCCCAGTGGTAATCAGAGCACTAAGTGCAGTGAGTCCCATGCTAGGCGAGTGGCTCCAGCAGATCCCAGGAACAACATCCAAGAAGAGCACAGTGCTAGGAACAAGTAAGATACTGCTCAGGACCCTCAAGCTCCCAGGCCTCTGGTAGAGGACCTGAGCTTGAAGGATAAAGACCACCAGCAAGGGTGAGAGGGGAATTTTTATGTATTGCATAAAAGCCACTATTTGATGATGAAACATAGAAGACTGTGTACTATACATAATAAAGTACGTATAAAAACAGCTTACAGCAGCAAATTAATTGTCTTCATAATTTATTAAAGTTACAAAAACTCCTTGCAGGCAGCGGTACGCATAAAATAATTTCACCTAATTATGAGTTCGAAAACACTGTTTCAGACTGCTACAACTCACTTACTGGTAATTTCTTTGTAGAATGTGTCACTTAGCCTAATCAGTGGCATTAATTATCCCTTCTTACTTAGCCACACATGATTTCTTTCAAAAACTGGTAATATTAAACTTTTATACACACAATTTTGTAAACAAAAAGAAAATTTCTTTGAGAAAGTGAGGGGATTTGTTTCTATTTCTTCAGGAAGTAAAACTTGGGTGAGCATTACCTAATTAATTAAAGCAGAAAAATGTGTGAATCCGAATTGTAACAAATATGAATCAAATGGTACACCTACATGTTGTCTTTATCTTATGTGATGAAGTTAGTTTTGTCAACTGTTTGTTTTGTTATGGCTAATTGACTTTATCCATGGATGATGATAGTGTCACATTGTCCTGTCATTTCTTTTAAATATACTAAATAGAAGCCCTGCTTTTAATCTCTTTGGCTGTGATTAACACTGTGTTCCCCCAGCCCAGAATCAGTACACCCTGCTCTCTGTGAAATTGAATAGTTTGTCTCATCTACATAATGTGTTGCAGGTTTTTCACTTGATGTGTCAGGATTATTACATATTAAAAATGATTGGCAAGTTAATGTCACGTGTGGCGGTCATATGTCTGCAAAACCTCTATATAAATAAAATGTAACTCAATTCTTAAAATATATCATCTGTTAAAATATAAAAACTTAAAATAAAATTTGAAAATGTAAATTTACTGATAAGCTACAATGAAAAATTCCTGCCACTCCTCCTCCTTGCTCTGGATTCAGGTTTTTTTGACTGAGTATGACTCAGACGTTGTGAGTATTTGAAATTAACATTAATCCTATTGTAATCATTCTCTAAGGTGTGATAAATGATCAAATCATTAGCTAACAGTGACATAGAAGACAGAATATTTAAACACTGTTTGATAATCAACATTTAACTGATTTAGTCTTTGGTGTATTTGAGGACATTCAATTATTATGTCTTTGTGGGGATTTTTAAATATGTTTGTTTTGGGTTTTTTTGCTGATTTTTAATTAGTTTTTTGTTTGTTTGTGACACAGTCTTATGGGGCTATTTGATGGGGCACCTCATTTCTATACTTTGCCCCAGGTGAAGACATGTATTTCAATGCCCTGACAGCTACAGGGTTTAAACTGGTGTTTAGTCTATTTGTCTTTGTTTCAATGCTCCTATATCTTTTGCCTGATGGCAGCAGTTGGAACAGGTTATGAGTGTGGTGTGCGGAGCCTATTATGATATTTCCTGCTTTCCTGAGACAGTGAGAGTAGTGCAGTAGAACAAGATGCTCTCCATAGAACATCAGTAGAAGGACACCAGCAGCTTTTGAGTGATGATATTTTTCCTGAGGACCCACAGGAAAAAAAGTCTCTGCTCAGCCTTCTTTGCCAGCTCTGCTGTGTTCACACCCAAGGGCAGGTCCTCCGTGATGTGAACTCCCAGAAAACAGAAGTCCAATCCCCACCTTATGATTCCTACAATGGGAGGGGCGAGATCAGCTGGTTCTGGCACAGAGGAGAAAGGTTTCCAGGCCCGCGCCAGCGTCACAAGCCTTTCTCCTCTGGGCCAGGACCAGCTGATCTCGCCCCTTCCAGGACTGCTGGCCACCCGTCAAAAAGCCTTTCCTCTATGCTCTCTCTCGCCAGTTACCCGGCAGCAACGGACAATGTACCAAGCTCACGGGGGTTGTGGAGACGTCAGAGCAAGAGTATTGGCGGTGCGGGCTGCTGGGACATTTTAACTGGGAATGCCCTCTCATTTAGGTTGGGCAGGTGTTCTGTGTTGCCAGGGTGCCAACAGCCCCCCCTTACTTGTGTATGCCCTTAATTTATAGAGTGGTGGAATATGGGATATATATATATATATAAAGGCAGAGCTAAAGTCAATAAAGACGAGGTGTGCACAGTTCCCCCTGCGCTCCAGGCAGGACAGAGTAGCATGGAGAGCAGCAGTAGCAGGGTCCTCAGAACTTTTCCTGTAAGCAAATTGGAGTGCATTAAAGGTGGGAGGGATGAAATGTGTCATCCTTATGTTCTTCCACCCTAATCATAGGAGTTATTGTGAACTGAAACTATGTGTGGAGCACCTGCCTCAGGTAGCTCCACTTCCAAAGGAGCAAAAAGTGGTTCGGCTCCTCTGACGTTGAGGCATCACCTGCAGCAGAAAAATGACTGGTCTTATAATGAGTAATGTGTTAGATTCCTTGCCAAACCCGCCTGCTGTTGTTACTGTCTAAATGCTCCTCAATCATCTTTTCCTTTATTCCCTCTTAGCCTTCATGATGCCACTCTTCAGTTTGGTTTCTGCCATACTGTAGAGGGCCTTGTTACCAGACCTGAAGGTGGTGTTCCTCTCCTTTAGCAGCCGCTGTACTTTACTTTCATACCTCTTTTGTCGTTGATGTACACACACACACCCACTCCTGTGCTCTTGCCAGAGTTTATGGTCCTGTCATAGCGCTAAGACATGTAGCCTATAGCTCAACAGCCGAGTCCTGTATGCATCAATAAAGCCAGGTTTGTGTGATCACAAATAAGCAGTGTTGGGTACGTTACTTTAACCCTTTAAGACCTACCATAGAACCAAGTCCGCCAGAGCTTATATTATATTTTTACATGCTGTAGTGCCATTTTTGGGATTTCAAGTTGATATACATCAATACAACCATTATAGCCCAAATTTTAATAATATGTCTGCATTAAGTGCATAGTAAACTACATAAACAGAAAAGTGCAATAAACTACAAAAAAATTTAAAATCGTTTTTGTTTTTTTAACATATATTTCTAATTAGAGAAATTTAAGAGGCTTATCCCTCAAAACTGTAAATACAAAAAAGTTGCACAAAATAGTTTCCCACCACAGGAAATTTTTTTTTTTTTTTTGAAATACACCAATTTTTATATACTGCAGGAAAAACGAAAATAAATATTATAATGCAAATTTGCGAAAAAACAGCATATGCATCAAAATAAACTATTTCCAGCAGTGCAATATGAGTCCTAAGCATCCCAGAAACGACACAGAAAGTCATAAAGTCAAACATAACTTTTAAAAACACAACTATAGGCTCATAAGGCCCTGATGGTAAGAAAAAAAACTACATTTCCGCAAAATGACATCACTTCCGGTTTCGGGCAGGTCATGACGGACATGCGATAGTTCACACTGATGGACGTAGGAAGTGTTACAAACAGCTGATAGGATGGGCAAAGGATCTGGAATATTATGTTTTTGTTGCTGCAAGTGCTTTTTATGCAGTTTTTGCAAAGCTATACATGGAAGGAAACCGTGACCTAAATCAAGCTGATGGCATAAGATGTAAGTACAACTCCTCTGGTTTCATATGCAAAAAAAATAATTGCGCTAGCTTGCGTGGTTGCAGTTCTACCGGGATTTGAAAATAGTTATGCAAAACGGAGCGAAGTAACGTTACTAGTTACTTCTATCAAAAGTAACTCAGTTACTTCGAGTTACTATACTTTTAAAGTAACTAGTTACTAGGGAAAGTAACTTTGGTTTTACTCAGAATTCTCTTAATAATGTGTTGCTTCCCTAACCAGCAAGGATGCCAGTCTTCTAGCTTGTTTACATGTTAGCACTATCCTGCCACAAGTGCACTGTGCCACCTACCAAGAGAAAGGAAAAAATAATGTGCATATTTCCACGAGAGAAATCCCATGCCTGGACCGTCGTCAACTGCTGCCATGATTCTAGCCTACCTACGTCACAGCATCACGTGCACTTTTTACGTCCAACACGGAAACTGCAGTCGTGGTGCTTTTCGATTTGTTGGGAGATTTTGAGTTTTGTGTCATGTTTATTTTGTAGCTTCATTTAAAGGAAGAAGAGCTTATGAGTTGTACAACTGCAGAATAGGGAAGTGAGACATTGCGTGCAGAGAATATGTGCTATGACCGTTAAACGCCTTTTTTCTGTTTCAAAAGATAAGCTAATGGTTCCTCCTTTTAAGGAGTTGTTATTGAGTTCTATACATGCCACACCTATTGTTGTGAAAGCTGTTTGAGTATAAATAAAGGATGTACTGACGCCCCGCGCGATTCCTCTGTGACACATCTAGTGCACACGTTAGTGCAGAACAGATCGGATCGTGTCGGGGCATCGCCCATGTACATGCAATATCTTTGAGTCTGTGTTTCTTGCCTCCTAAGAGTTTTCTCCTCACACAATTATACTCGGAACTCGGAAATTCTGCCTTCCGAGTAGGAAGATGTGGGTAATTCCAGACTGCAGATGAGCTGCATACAGGGCTGGGCTGGGACAAAAAAAAATCGGTCCGGGTATTTTGAGTATTATAGGAAAAACCATAAAGCCTTTGAATGAAAACAAACATTGTTGTGACAGTGATGTACACTCTCTTGTTGATATATATATATATGTATCTATCTAATAAACTTAAACCTACACCACCCTCCCTATTCTGTTATTCTAAACAGTAATTAGCCAAAACCCCAACAGTGCTTGCTCGAGTTAACCTCCTGAACCTGCCCCCCTTTTCCCTGTTAACGCCCTACCTGGCCCCTAGCAAAACTTTGCTAGACGCACCCCTGCACAGTTACCAGCTGTCAGTCCAAAAAAGGATCCTGGTGTTATTTTTCTCTCAGAAGCAGTACATAACTTCCCTTCAACTTATTCATGTCACCTAAAAGGTAAACCTGTTTCTTCATCACCTGTTCAGCTCTGATGATTCAGTAAGGTCATCTCCTGGTTTCACCTTCATGTTTCCCTCTCACCACATATCCAAACCGATATCATGACCAGCAGCTTTTACAGCTGTGGCTCCAGCAAACATCACCTAGTACTAGAAAGTAGTGATGCGCGAATCATGAACGAATCGTTCAATACTCAAGAATCACTTTACTGACTCATGAATCATGATTCACAAGCCCAACGGACTCACTGACTCATCCCTGTTGATGTTAGCAGCAATATATCTAGCTTATAATTAAAATTGTGGAGAAAAACACAACATCTAGTATCTTAACAAAAAAATCGAAGTCGTCCAGGTCTTTATGTCATTAAGACATTCCTGCAGTTGAACTAATTGGTTTGTGTTATCTTTCTTCAAGTTCAGTGGCATATACAGTGGGGCAAAAAAGTATTTAGTCAGCCACCGATTGTGCAAGTTCCCCCACTTAAAATGATGACAGAGGTCAGTAATTTGCACCAGAGGTACACTTCAATTGTGAGAGACAGAATGTGAAAAAAAAATCCATGAATCCACATGGTAGGATTTGTAAAGAATTTATTGGTAAATCAGGGTGGAAAATAAGTATTTGGTCAATAACAAAAATACAACTCAATACTTTGTAACATAACCTTTGTTGGCAATAACAGAGGTCAAACGTTTACTATAGGTCTTTACCAGGTTTGCACACACAGTAGCTGGTATTTTGGCCCATTCCTCCATGCAGATCTTCTCGAGAGCAGTGATGTTTTGGGGCTGTTGCCGAGCAACACGGACTTTCAACTCCCGCCACAGATTTTCTATGGGGTTGAGGTCTGGAGACTGGCTAGGCCACTCCAGGACTTTCAAATGCTTCTTACGGAGCCACTCCTTTGTTGCCCGGGCGGTGTGTTTTGGATCATTGTCATGTTGGAAGACCCAGCCTCGTTTCATCTTCAAAGTTCTCACTGATGGAAGGAGGTTTTGGCTCAAAATCTCACGATACATGGCCCCATTCATTCTGTCCTTAACACGGATCAGTCGTCCTGTCCCCCTGGCAGAAAAACAGCCCCATAGCATGATGTTTCCACCCCCATGCTTCACAGTAGGTATGGTGTTCTTGGGATGCAACTCAGTATTCTTCTTCCTCCAAACACGACGAGTTGAGTTTATACCACAAAGTTCTACTTTGGTTTCATCTGACCACATGACATTCTCCCAATCCTCTGCTGTATCATCCATGTGCTCTCTGGCAAACTTCAGACGGGCCTGGACATGCACTGGCTTCAGCAGCGGAACACGTCTGGCACTGCGGGATTTGATTCCCTGCCATTGTAGTGTGTTACTGATGGTGACCTTTGTTACTTTGGTCCCAGCTCTCTGCAGGTCATTCACCAGGTCCCCCCGTGTGGTTCTGGGATCTTTGCTCACCATTCTCATGATCATTTTGACCCCACGGGATGAGATCTTGCGTGGAGCCCCAGATCAAGGGAGATTATCAGTGGTCTTGTATGTCTTCCATTTTCTGATGATTGCTCCCACAGTTGATTTTTTCACACCAAGCTGCTTGCCTATTGTAGATTCACTCTTCCCAGTCTGGTGCAGGTCTACAATACTTTTCCTGGTGTCCTTCGAAAGCTCTTTGGTCTTGGCCATGGCGGAGTTTGGAGTCTGACTGTTTGAGGCTGTGGACAGGTGTCTTTTATACAGATGAGTTCAAACAGGTGCCATGCATACAGGTAACGAGTGGGGGACAGAAAAGCTTCTTACAGAAGACGTTACAGGTCTGTGAGAGCCAGAGATTTTCCTTGTTTGAGGTGACCTTTGGATGGCATTACCTTGGCCTCCAGTAACGCTGTGAGGAACCTTGGAGTCATTTTTGACCAGGACATGTCCTTCAACGCACATATTAAACAAATATGTAAGACTGCGTTCTTCCATTTGCGCAACATCTCTAAAATTAGAAATATCCTGTCTCAGAGTGACGCTGAAAAACTAGTTCATGCATTTATTACTTCCAGGCTGGACTACTGCAATTCATTATTATCAGGATGTCCAAAAAACTCACTGAAAAGCCTTCAGCTAATCCAAAATGCTGCAGCAAGAGTACTGACAGGGACTAGAAAGAGAGAGTATATTTTTTCCTGTTTTGGCTTCCCTTCATTGGCTTCCTGTTAAATCCAGAATTGAATTCAAAATCCTGCTCCTCATATACAAGGTCTTAAATAATCAGGCCCCATCTTATCTTAATGACCTTGTAGTACCATATCACCCTATTAGAGCACTTCGCTCTCGCTCTGCAGAACTACTTGTTGTTCCTAGAGTATTTAAAAGTAGAATGGGAGGGAGAGCCTTCAGTTTTCAGGCCCCTCTTCTGTGGAACCAGCTTCCAGTTTGGATTCGGGAGACAGACACTACAGGGAGTGCAGAATTATTAGGCAAATTAGTATTTTGTCCACATCATCCTCTTCATGCATGTTGTCTTACTCCAAGCTGTATAGGCTCGAAAGCCTACTACCAATTAAGCATATTGGGTGATGTGCAACTCTGTAATGAGAAGGGGTGTGGTCTAATGACATCAACACCCTATATCAGGTGTGCATAATTATTAGGCAGCTTCCTTTCCTTTGGCAAAATGGGTCAAAAGAAGGACTTGACAGGCTCAGAAAAGTCAAAAATAGTGAGATATCTTGCAGAGGGATGCAGCAGTCTCAAAATTGCAAAGCTTCTGAAGCGTGATCATCGAACAATCAAGCGTTTCATTCAAAATAGTCAACAGGGTCGCAAGAAGCGTGTGGAAAAACCAAGGCGCAAAATAACTGCCCATGAACTGAGAAAAGTCAAGCGTGCAGCTGCCAAGATGCCACTTGCCACCAGTTTGGCCATATTTCAGAGCTGCAACATCACTGGAGTGCCCAAAAGTACAAGGTGTGCAATACTCAGAGACTTGGCCAAGGTAAGAAAGGCTGAAAGACGACCACCACTGAACAAGACACACAAGCTGAAACGTCAAGACTGGGCCAAGAAATATCTCAAGACTGATTTTTCTAAGGTTTTATGGACTGATGAAATGAGAGTGAGTCTTGATGGGCCAGATGGATGGGCCTGTGGCTGGATTGGTAAAGGGCAGAGAGCTCCAGTCCGACTCAGACGCCAGCAAGGTGGAGGTGGAGTACTGGTTTGGGCTGGTATCATCAAAGATGAGCTTGTGGGGCCTTTTTGGGTTGAGGATGGAGTCAAGCTCAACTCCCAGTCCTACTGCCAGTTTCTGGAAGACACCTTCTTCAAGCAGTGGTACAGGAAGAAGTCTGCATCCTTCAAGAAAAACATGATTTTCATGCAGGACAATGCTCCATCACACGCGTCCAAGTCCTCCACAGCGTGGCTGGCAAGAAAGGGTATAAAAGAAGAAAAACTAATGACATGGCCACCTTGTTCACCTGATCTGAACCCCATTGAGAACCTTTGGTCCATCATCAAATGTGAGATTTACAAGGAGGGAAAACAGTACACCTCTCTGAACAGTGTCTGGGAGGCTGTGATTGCTGCTGCACGCAATGTTGATGGTGAACAGATCAAAACACTGCCAGAATCCATGGATGGCAGGCTTTTGAGTGTCCTTGCAAAGAAAGGTGGCTATATTGGTCGCTGATTTGTTTTTGTTTTTGAATGTCAGAAATGTATATTTGTGAATGTGGAGATGTTATATTGGTTTCACTGGTAAAAATAAATAATTGAAATGGGTATATATTTGTTTTTTGTTAAGTTGCCTAATAATTATGCACAGTAATAGTCACCTGCACACACAGATATCCCCCTAAAATAGCTAAAACTAAAAACAAACTAAAAACTACTTCCAAAAACATTCAGCTTTGATATTAATGAGTTTTTTGGGTTCATTGAGAACATGGTTGTTGTTCAATAATAAAATTATTCCTCAAAAATACAACTTGCCTAATAATTCTGCACTCCCTGTATCTCTACTTTTAAGATTACGCTTAAAACTTTCCTTTTTGCTAAAGCATATAGTTAGGGCTCAACCAGGTGACCCTGAATCCTCCCTTAGTTATGCTGCAATAGACGTAGGCTGCCGGGGATTCCCATGATGCATTGAGTTTTTCCTTTCCAGTCACCTTTCTCACTGACTATGTGTTAATAGACCTCTCTGCATTGAATCATATCTGTTATTAACCTCTGTCTCTCTTCCACAGCATGTCTTTTATCCTGTCTTCCTTCTCTCACCCCAACCAGTCGCAGCAGATGGCCGCCCCTGAGACTGGTTCTGTCGGAGGTTTCTTCCTGTTAAAAGGGAGTTTTTCCTTCCCACTGTTGCCAAAGTGTTTGCTCATAGGGGGTCATATGATTGTTGGGTTTTTCTCTGTATCTATGAAGCGCCTTGAGGCGACTGTTGTTGTGATTTGGCGCTATATAAATAAAATTGAATTGAATTGAATTCAAATAAGCCATTCCCCTGCAGATGATCTGTTAGCTGTTTGACAACTACTCAAGAATTTTTAAGAATTTTAGATATGAAAGGAAGGTGGGTAATTTTCTGCTTCTAAATTCAGATACAACTGAGATTTTTGTAATCTTAGAAACATGGTATTTTAACAGATGCTTACTCTGGATGGCATTGACCTGGCTTCATGTAACACTGAAGAATCATGGCGTCATTTTTGACCAGGATATGTCCTTTAATCCAAATACTGAATAAATATTTTGGACTGTTTTCTTCCATTTGCCCAATATCTCTAAAATAAAAAACATACTGTCTTTGTCAAGGTAGAAGCAGGGCTCACACGCAAGGTTCCAATTGACGACAGTGCATTTATTTATAGTGGATAATAATAACAGTTCATACAGGTAAACACAGTTTTGAATGTCTAGTTTATTCCAGGCTTTATATTTATAGTACCAATGGGATGTTTTACGTAATCTCGCTGTTGTAGCCAGTGACAGTTCAAAGGTGAGTTCTTAGGCCAACAAACACAGTGGTTAAGCTTTTTAATGCAGCTGATTTTCTTTGTTATTAATATAGTCAATATAGTTTAAAAACATCAAGGTATAGGCCCTTGTTTTAGTTCATGAACAACAGGTTTGTTTGTTTTTTGGGGAGATATGTGGTCCTCACAGGATAGCCACCACATGCTGGACATTAAACTAAATATAAAGCACAGCTGGGATAGGCTCCAGCACCCCCCGCAACCCTGAAAAGGACAAGCGGAAGCGAATGGATGGATGGATGGATAAAGCACTTATAAGTAGCTCTGTTTACCTTTCCGTAAAAGTCACTGCTCATATAACCCCAATTTAAACATATTTGGAGTGAATAAAGCATCTTCACTACTTAACAGCTTTTACTTAATATGATAGTTTAGGTGACTTAAGCTTAATAGTATTCATTCAGTCATTTTCACAGTTGTTAAATTACACATTTAACTTTGATTTAAGGAACACTGACCTTTAACAAAAGGCTAAGAAAACGCTTTCATCTTTTAAGTAACATTACTGTGTTGAGTCTCTAATGTAATGAGCAGCCCTCAGCAGCAGAGAACAGATGTTTGCATGAATTAAATATTTGTTGAGACTGAAGTAGAGCTGTGGGGTATAACCGCTAAGCATTTCTTTAGTTGGGGGTTTCTGTCGCTGCTTACAAAAAATCACAAAACCTACAATGCTGAGCTCATAATAGACACGGGTTTACATTATTTATTACCCAGTTGTGTAGAAGTATTTCTTCAGGTCACAAGCATCTCTCCTAGTAACAAAGATTCCAGTACATTTCTTTTCAATATGAATGAAGGAGAATAGAAAAATGCTTCTCCTTGCAGTTATAGTAGATTTCATAGTTGAGGAAGAGAGACACATTCAGAATGTTATGGGTGATGTCCAGCTGTGGTTATACATTATTGATGTACCAGTACACTTAGACAATACTGTGTGCAGGCTGTAAGACATATTGATGTGATTTAAAAAACTACAGTTAGTGGTTGTTGGTAATGTATCAGGCATACGACAATGAGCTCAGTCCAAGGTCAGGACCTCTGAGGGATAAGAAACCAATAAGTTTGACTTGTTCCTTACTTGACTTGATCCAATTGTAGAGGATCTTGCAGTTTTTTTCATGATAAAGTCTATTGTAGTGATGTGTCGGTCACAAATGAAATGGCTCTTAGAACCGGATCTTTGACGTGAACGACGTGAGCCAGCTCCTTGTCGCGAGCCGTGGGTTGTTTTTTTTTTCTTTCTCTCACCCTCTCTCTCACACTTTTTTTCCGCTTCACTCAGCATGCAAGCCTTGTGCTTTACGCTGGGATGAGGGGGGAGGGGCGGTAGTTACACTCAGTAGCACAGGAACAGAGCGGGAGGGAGAGAGAGAGAGCCAGGGGCAACAACGTCACATTAGAAAGGTATAGTAATCATCCACAACTATTTTCAGTTGCAGATGATAAAGGATTCAGAAAGTTTATTCATGCAGGCCCATATGACAGAGAATATGCATCTTCTTATTGTTTTCATATTTTAATTTATATTTAATTGTGTTGTGGTTTGCAGTGTTTTGTGTTGTTTCACTTTAAAATTTTTGACGGAAAAAGCTGAAAATTTAAATAGTTAAAAATTGAAATGTTGGTTTTTGTATTATATGATTTATTTATTACATTTTATGTGGAGTGAATAAATAAAAGTATATTTACGGTGGCCCCTACAGACAAAGCACGTAAAAACTGCAAAACACGTAAAAACTCCAGAAGCACATAAAAACTAAAAAAAAAACACATACAAAAGACAACAGAAAGTGCTCCAGGGGTCCGTTCTTCGTACCTCGCTTACTACATCCAAGATCAAATGACACATCCAGCAGAGCAAGAACTCTTTATTGAGGGGTTTCAGGAGTTTCAGAGTTTAATTAAAACACAAGGGAACACTGCAAAGGCTGCAAAAGCAAGGAGAGAGGACTGGCAGAAAGTTGCTGACAAATTAAACTCGTAAGTAATTTATTATATTATATTACATTATATCATATTATATTATATTATATCATATTATATTATATTACATTATATCCTCTTTCACATTAGAGCCACAACAGGACCCACTAGAAAATGGGAACAAGTAAAAGTGAAATATAAGAATATTCTACAGAATGGTAATATTTATCACTTATATTGCTTTTAGTCTCTTGAAAAGAGACCCTGAAATAATCTGTTTGTTTATTTATAACAGCAACCAAGAAAAGGGCAGAGCAAAAAAAGACAGGTGGTGGTCCTGCACCCCCTTGTCACACCCCGGCAGAGGAGCTGGCCCTAGGATTGAATGCCACCAGACCCATTGTTGAGGGCATCCCTGGGGGCAGCTCTTCCTTAGACCAGCAGCCGGGGTGCAGTAGCAGCAGCACTTTCATAACTGGTAAATGAGCTCATAATTCTATTTGTACAATGTAAAATATTTGGTTGTTGCCTTAATTAAAATGCTTTTTGTACTTTGACATTTATTGACATCGTGGGTTTTTTAGTGTGTAGTTTTACATAACACTCCATCCCTTTTACCTGTTCCAATGCAAGGGGTGACTGAAGCATGCACAGTAAGTTGGGATATATATATATGTATATTTGTGTATATAAAAATCTTTTTTTTAATTATTTAGACCAATAGGCTGTACCACATCCCTTTGTAACACCATTTTGTTTCCATTGCACAGGACAGTGAAGCAACCCTGTTAGATGACTGTGGTTTGGAGGAAGTCCCTGTAAGTGCATGCATAATTTGGCCTGAATTTGTATCTACTTGTGTACTTTATGTGTTTCTGACTGCAGTATGATTTGCAGGCAAAGAGGCCGGCAGAGAGGCCTGATACAGAGGTGGGCAGTCTTGTAATTAATTTTACTTCCTATATGACATGTATTGACCGTTAAATGTTGTCTCTACAGTTGAAACAGGGTGACATTCGTTTGCTCTATAAGAGAAGTCTCCAGCAAAAAATGGAGTATACTGAGCCAAAGAAACAAAAGCTTCTAGGTGAAATCGAACTTCAAGCTCTAATGAGGCAAAAAGTTCAACTAGAAATCGAGTTCCTTCAAAAGGAACTTCAGAGTAAGTAAAAATACACTTTCATACAGAGCACTATTGATGACCTTGCGTGATACAGTATATATGATTTTTTTTCCTGGCAAATGATGACTGGCTTTTTTTTGATGAGACAGAAAAAGATGCTGAAATAAATTTCAATGAAAAATATGTTTTTTCATGTTTTTAATATTCGAAATTGTGTTGCACAATTCTGTCCCGTGCAGCTCTGCCACTAGGTTGGTCCAAGTGCACTGGCTGGAGGTCATCATCAGGCTGCACCTCCACCACAGGAGTCCTCTCCTTTCTGATGGTGGCAATGTTGTGCAGTACGCCACATGCAACAATAATGTCACATGCCCTGTCAGGTGCAACCCTCAGACTTTTCAGACACTGAAATCTTCCCTTTATTTGCCCAAAGGTCATTTCAATGCGTGCCCTTGTCCTGGCTAGAGCTGCATTGTAGCGGGTTTGTGGCCCAGGGTTGGGGTCAGGGAACGGTGTCATGAAGTACTGCCTGCATGCATAACCCCTGTCTCCAAGGAGAATCCCATCGTAGGCCCCTGTGTAATGGAGAAATGCTGTTATGTTAGGCCCAAAATAAGTATGAAATATCAAAATAAGTCTCTTTTTCTTACCACACTCAAATAATGTGCATAACCCTGACTCTGAAAATTCCTGAGTCATGCACTGATCCGGGCCATTTAGCTTCCACATTTGTGATATGGCACATAGAGTCACACACCATCGGTGTGCTGACAATCGAGCTATAGTTACAGACATAGGTCATGATTGCATCACATTCATTATCGAATTTAATGTACCTGCAATAGAAAAAAAAATCCCTGTTTGACAACCTTTTGACAAACACACCCAGGAAATGCTTGAGTGCCAGGTATACTTTGCGAATGGAACGGCAGACAGCACTTTTGCCAATGTTCTCTGCATCTCCAACAGCGTACAGAAACGTGCCACTCGCAAAGAAATGCAAGGCAATGCACACAGTTTGTGCAGTTGTTAATGCCCGACTACGGTGAGTGGAACTCTTAACATAGGGATCCAACAAGTTGGTTAAGTAAATAATACCCTCACAGGAAAATCGATATCTCTCTATGAGCACACTGTCACACTGAGCTAAAGGATCCTGTCTATCCCGCAATATACGCTGAATTCTGAAAACTCTCCTTATCAATCTTGCTCCCAAGCAGGTTTACGCTTACGGATCTGTTGCTATGACAGCAAGTCCCGGATGAGCTTCGGAGAACCGAACGATCCAGGATCACGCGAAATCGTCAACAATCAAATCCAGCTAACTTACTTAGCGAGGTACGAAGAACGGACCCCAGGATGCTAGGTGCAGTGTTGACCTTTTGTTACCTAGTGGCTACACAAGCCAGCAAGTACCAACAAACGGATTTGGTGTGTGGTAATAACAGGTAAATGTTAAAGTTTTTTTTTTAATTATTTGAATATATATGAGTGCTTGTGTATAAATACACAAACAATACACATTTGCTTTCAATTGTGTAATGTAAGTGATCTAGGTAGCTCTGTTTTGGAAGTTCAGTTCATGCTAGAAAAGTGTTTTGGAGTTTGTACTTGCTTTGGAGTTTGTACGTGCTTTGTCTCTAGGGGCCACCGTAAATATTTATATATAAACCTATATAAATAAAACCACTGTTTTTTACATTAGTAATTCCTTTTGTGCATAATTTTATATTATTGTTAATAATAAATTAATTAAAGCAACAAAACAACCCGAAGAGCCGGTTCTTTTTAGTGAGCTGAACCGGAAATCCCATCACTAGTCTATTGGCGGTGCAGCATGCCAGCAATTTGATTTCTTCCTATCACTATTTACTCTGAACAACCCATTAACACTAAATAAAGACAAGAAATCACAAAATATTAAGAGACAACATTTTATTACTGTCAGCCTTAAATATGAGCACACATTTTTCATCAATAAAATACATATGACCAACAACTCTATACAACTACCTTCAAGTAGTATTTACTGTAAGTGACCAAGTAGTATTGGGGTAAAAGTTATTGAATAGTGTTGAAATAAAATGACAAAAGTGCGAAGGATTAAAATATTCCAAGAGCTCAATTTACTTCATCTAAACATGTTTCAATCGTGTTTTATGAACACAAAATGCACAGTTTTATTGAATATGAAAAGTTGTGTTGATTTAACTCAGTTGTTTAAGTTTCTGCCAAAGCAAAACATTTGTGTGCAGCCAATGTCCACTATTGAATCAAGTAAATCAAACATGGCCTTTTTTCAGTGTAGGGTAGAATTTTAGTCATGTAAATAATCCAAAAATGAATCCCAACATATTGTGAGACAATGTCATGAATCTGCTAAGATAATCTCCGGGCAGTTGAGACAGATGTTTGTAATTGGTCATATAAACATGAACATGCAATGCTTCCAAAATACAAATCTTAGTGGGCTGTGATTCAAAATTGGCTCACAGAAAGAAAAAAATTATGTGTATCCAGCACTTCTCAGTGCGTTTTCATAAATGAATGCTGGTGCAGGATCAGAAATATGTATTTCTAAGATCCTCTGCTCATTCGCCTGGATTTTGTCATGGGTTTGGCTTGATTAGGACTTGCATATAATTTTTTTTAAAGTCATGCTTGGTGGGAATTGGGAGCCATTGCTCTAACATAGTGCAGACACAAAAAAAATGCAATATGCCTGCCTTCAATTTGTCTGAGAGATTAATTGTTACTGTGGTTGCTTATTTCCAATTTAAATAGGTATGTCAGCTCCTGTTGTGTTGAGTTTGCCTGAAAGAGATGCATATTATGTGCAGTTGCTGAAAGTGCATAGCATGTGGAAAAAGAATCAATTTTAATTCAACTCGTTTCAGTTTATTTCCATTTACATAGCGCCAAAGCACAAAAACTACCACAATCATCTCAAGGTGCTTTATACTGTATATTGTAGAGTAAAGATCCTACAACATTAAAGGGAAAATCTCAATAATCTGCCAACCCCCTAAGTGTAAGCACTTCTAGAAAGTGGGATGGAAAAACTCAGTTTTAACGAAAGAAACCTCTGACAGAACCAGGCCTAGGGAAGGGTGGCCATCTGCAATGGCTGGTTTGGGGTGAGGGGAAAGAAAAGATAAAGGGCAAAGAGTGACAAGACAAAAAAAATATTTAAATTATTTTCTAAAAACTAAATGTAATAGTGCAGTCTTTCACAATCAGTTTTTGACTTTTAATTACTAAAGGGAATGATTTCTTAAATTAAATTTCAATTTAATTCTATTTTATTTATAAAAAAAATGACATTTAGCAAAACACTGTAATCATCACACAAGGTCAGACTTCTTACTTAAAGGAAAATTCAGATGTATTTCAAACTAGTGTAGTTTCTTTGAATGTCCAAGAATTGAAAATTAATTAAGTATCAAGCTAATGTAGCTATGATTTGTCACTGTTAGCCAGTGCTGCCTGTGGCTGTATTACAGGAAACAATCAAAATGTTGTTATTCCAAAACAGAAACCTGCAGACAGAAACATCATGAAGCTGTTCAAAGACTTGAACAATCAAAATAGTCTGCAAAGATGAATATAAATACGCCTGCATTAAGGTTAGCTGGAAGGTTATCCAAAACACATGCAATTTCTATTTTAGCACAAACCCTTGAACCATAGTAGTCACATTAAAGGGAAACATTAAAAGTTTAATTACAACAGAATTTGAATTAAAGTGAACCTAGTTAAGACCAACTGGACAACATGAGGACAAAGAAAGATTTTGTTTTGGTTTTTCAACTAAATGTGCATTAAATGGGAAATTAGCTGTGTTGTGTGGCACAAATCATTACACTGCCTCGCAACATGCAATTTGACTGTCTTTATTTAACTGCTCTGCAAGCCAGCTTGTCTAACCTTGAGGCTGACAATGTCCATATCGGATCAAGAACACTGGCACTAGGTAATACAAAAGGCTTAAAAAAATCCAAAATTAAGCCTGTAAAGAGGCAGCATGCATAGGTTTTCTCCACATGCTTTTCCCTTTTCTGTGTTTGGAACAACAGGGATTTGAAAACAATGAAATTAAAATTACCTTTTACTCTTAGCTTTGTACATCTCAGACCAACACGGAAGCTTTAGAAAATATAATCCAGTTGGATTTTTAACAATGATCTGACAGGCATTGACTCTTCTCTATGTCATCCTCTGATCATGGATGATACTTATCGTTCCCAAAATGTTGTGTTCTGTGCCTTCTGGGGGATTTTTGTTTCTTGGAGGCCTTGAACTTATGATCTCATTGGCAGAATTTTAGGAGTAATCCTGTTTTGTCTGCATCTGAGGCTGAATCTCAGGTGGATCCTGGAGTCAGCTATCTTACTTGCTGTTTTCTCGTACTCATGTAGTAGCTTTAGGCAGTCTTTGCCAAAGTGGGTTAAAATGTCTTGATGCATCCAGGTAAGGAAAACCACCAAGTCATTGGCTCAGGTATGTGGATGACAATCTCAGGATGTACCACAATTCACTGATCACATTAACTCGGTAGACAAACACATCAAGTTCACCAGGGAGGATATGAAAAATGACAGACTAGCCTTCTTAAACTGTAAGATTTTCATCAGTAATGGGGGTCATTTAAAAGTTGATGTGTACCGTCTACCTACGCATATGGATCAGTATTCAAGGTTTAACTCTCATCATCCACTAAAGCAAAAACTGGTTGTGATCAGGATGGTACAACATAGAGCGAACACCATCCCCACAGATACAGCAGCCAAGGAAGCAGAAAAACATCATATCAAGATGGCCTTGAGTAAATGCGCCAAAAACTGGTCTACCCCAAGGATCAAATCACCAGATACAAACAGAGTAATGTAGTGTACGCTGCTAAGTGCCAGAAGAATTGCCATGATTTATACATCGGGGAAACCAAACAACCTCTGGCAAAGTAGATGGCACAACAAGAGGTAACTCATCAGGCCAAGACTTTGCAGTCTATATAATCCTACAGGCTGGTGCATACTCTTTCCACTAACCTGTAGGATGAAGCTGTACCGGTACACATCCTGGACAGGGAGGAGTGCTAGTTTGAGTGGGGAGTGAAGGAGGCCATTTACGTGAAAAGGGAAAGACCATCTCTGAATTGAGGAAGGAGCCTAAGGGTACATCTTTCGCTATCTTACAATGCTGTGATTGCAGCCATTTCCCAACTCTCTATGAATGGTACTGATGGCCACTGATCAGTTGTCATTGAAGAATAGTCTTTGGTCTCTGGTTGTTAATAAATAATAATTTAATAATTTCAAATATATTAATAAAAGTTCCTAGAGGTCATCCAAGGTCACCCAGCACCTTTCTTTATTGTGAAAACATTGTGAAACATAAACCATGATATTTTTATCATGATCACAGTCTCAAAAGTAAAAAAAAAATAGGTTCACCGTAATAGTTAAAATAGACTATGCATTAACAAAATACAAATTAATCAGAACAACATAGGGATGTTTTTTATTAGAAAAGGTAAATACGGGCTTTTGACCTTGAAACTTTCATTAATGTTCTTACAAAAGCATTACAAACTAACATTTTAGAAGCACAAACCAGCATAAATGTTTGCCATCAATTTTGTTTGATTTGAAGAAGGTGGGGTCAGCTGAGACTGAAGAAGTCACTTGGATGAGTGACAAAACATTTCTCCCACTGAAAGCGTTACGTCCACATGAACAGAATCAACGTTTGGGGATTTTTTTTACCTGGATGATTAAGAATACATCAAGATTTTTATCACATTCTTAGCTCAGTGTTAAGCAATTTGCAAAATTTTATCCATGGTGAGAGATCTTACTGCAAGTTTATAAACAGGTGTATTTGATATAAAAAAATTGTAGAGTTCTAAAGTCGTATTTTTAATTCTCACAGTTTCGATTACCTTGTGAGATAGTAGCACATGTACAGTTTGATCACTAAGTGTGAGCAAGTACTCAGCAGCAAATGTACTGGAAAATCGAAATAAGACTTTCAGGTGTTTATTGCTGCGCTATTAAAAAATCTGGCTAGATGATAAACATTTGCTTATAGGTAGTATTGAATGGATCACTGCAAAAACTTCCCTATGAGGTGATGTGAGTCCATCTTAAATGTGGTGAATCTTGTCATAAAATGACTGTGCAGGATAGACGTGTGATTGGTAGTGCCTTCTTTCAACCCAGGATGGAATAATTACCATGTCATTTCCAAACATTGGAGTGCTAGAGATAAATAATGTTCTGCAGTCTCGCTCTGTCCCTCCCTCTCTCTGATATGTGAAAACAAACAATGATTAGCCTGTCAGATTCAGGTCGTGATTATCCTGATCAGTTTCTAAAACGACCCGTTTCATGCCTCTCTGATTTGGATGTTGGCTCTTCTTTTCACACCAAGGAGTGAAAAGGTTGTTATCCCCAAAAACCATGGAAAGAAAAGAAAGATAGAGGTAGGGGAATGTGGATGATGGACTAGGGCCTCAGTGGTGCTGACACAAGCCAGAGGGAAAAGACTGAGAAAGGGGGCAAAACATGTATATTAAAAGAACAGAGGTCATTGCTTTTGTGTACCCTTTCCTCCTTTTAGGTGTGATGAACGTTCAGAAGATAAGAAAGGCAACATCTCCCATCATTAAACAGACATAGTAATTTGTTTTAATTCACTGTTTTTGTTTGTTGCAGTGTTAATGGAAACCTTCAATTGCAAAACTCTGATAGAAACTGACAGTAAAAACAAACAGCATTTTGCAAGGGATGCACAATGTCTTAAAACAATCCCTTTCATTACAAAAGCCAGTAGTTCAACACCAGATGTACATTTTTTGTTATTGTCACTAAATAACAAAAAAGCATACCCATGTTAAGTACAGTCTGCCAATTGGTACAAATCTCTTTTCAAATTGAGAGATATGAAAGAGAGAAATTACCAGCTTTAATTCTTCCTGTCATTTTGTGAGAGGTTACAGATTGTTGCATAAAATTCTCATGCTCACAATGAAATATGGTAAAGGAGGTCTGCTGATTGTTTGCTGCCTGTGACACTCTGCCTGCACTGATGTTTGTCCATATTGAAACATATGATTTTCAGGTTTTCTCATATATTCTGTCTTTTCTGTTAATGCAAGTTATATATCAGGTGATAAGAACTGTTGTGGCCTATTTGCTGAGACCTTTAATCAGTCTCAGTTATTGCAGTTGGCTTGCATACTCTACAGTAAAGTCTAAAATTATTAAATCTTCTGACCAACATCTCACAATCTGACTCCTATACTGTACATTTTGGTTTAAGAGTATCAATGATTTTGTATTTTACTCGTGTCAAAAGACAACACATTTACTCTAAAGGTCTTCATGAGTCTACCCATGTCAGTAGATCTGTATAGGACTGGATAATGGACAAAATACTAAAGATGGGTCTTAGCCTATAAGTCTAAATCGTGAAGTGGCAGCAAAAGTACCTTAAATCTGCTTTCATTCTAATAGGCTAAGAATAATTGCTTAATTTATAAAGTCCAAATCAACAGAAGTCTGAAAGTCTTTACTGCAAAATGTTTGCTAATTCAACCCTTTTCTTATAAGTTTATGGTCTCAGTTCCTACTTTCAATACAGCTTCAGTCTAATATGATCTTCACTTTGTGCATTATAGTTTAATTTACAGATAATGATGAAACAATGTATGCTTCTAGTTACTATTGTATGGTAGTGAATAATTTCCTCAGGTTGTCAATGAAAAAGGAACTCTTAAGACTGCAAATGAGCAATTATGTCACAGTGGCATAAATGCTCATTTGCAGTTATGCCACGTTTTACATATAGTCTTTATTTCTGACCTATTTTTTCTGACCTTTTTTTAACCCAGGTGTTATTTCTATATTATTTCTGGGTCAATATTAAAAAAAATAGGCAAATCCACTTTAATTCACTGTGGTACATTTTTGCACAGACAGACATTTTTGTACCCATGAAGACCTCTAGTTTACTCTGAAGTTAATGAGAAGACAATACTTAAAAATCAGGGTCTTTGTTTGGTGATTTGAAAAACAGGAAGTTTATGAAATATAGTCTTTGGGTCATTTGTGTCTAAATACATGCAGAAAGAGTTTATTTTGTGTTAATCTACTCAAAACGACTGTTCTGTAACCCTCCAGTGCTGGTTTAGAACATAAACAGGAACAATTTCTAGAGCATGTATACATGGTATGATATTAAACAAATATCAATAGCATTAATAGGTCTGCATTATTTAAGTCAGATGTCCACTCCATACAAATGTAGCTAACATGCCCTCCATCTGTAAATATTAAAGTCTAACATAATTATAATAATCTTGACAACATTTTTGTATACAACCAGTACCAGTAAAGAACAAAAAATGACAAAGAGATGAAAGTAAGGGGTTTGTCCCAAATAATTACAAGTTCATATTTCCCGTTCTTAAAAATATTTAAAACTACACATAATTGAAAAAATATAATTAAAAAGATTAGCATAGCACAAGTGCAAATATATCACTATAATGGTGGAAACAAAAATACTACAATTCTGCTTTCAACAACCAGACGAAAGGATAATTATTATACATTAAAATATGATAATACCAGGTTTTCAGCCTCAGGGCAACCTTGTGTTTGACTCTTTCAGTTTAATTTTGAGGTATTTAGAATTCACTTCTTATATTTGCTGTAAATTTGCTGTTTCCTGGAATAGACATGAATATTCAGTGTGGTTAAATTCAAGACAAATCCATTTGATTAAGAGACACTTTTTAAAAATAAGAGACACCATTTTAAAAATCTTTTTTTTAGAATCACAGGTAAAAAGAGAAAATCCAGAATAATATGATTCAAAGAGAAAAATATCCAACAAAATTCAATTAAAAGGTGAAACATTTGTTACATCCTTGAAATCTTAAAAAAAAAGACCCTCAATGACATACTTGTTTAGCGGGTCAACATCAATGCAGTGCAGATTAAATCATGCACTTAATGTGCATCAGTTTATGGTTTCAGTTGGAAAAAACAAAAACGCACACACACACACTCCCACGCACACACACACACGCACACACACCTACACACACTCACACGCATACACACACACACGCAGGTACACACACACACAAAACACTGGAGTTCAACTCAATTTATCTTCAAAATCTAAGCAGGAAGGACAGAATTATAATGAAGAGGAGACAGTTGTGTGAGTGCACACTCATTGCACCGCCGCTGCCATCCTGAACTGCTCTCGGTCCTAACAGGAGATAGAATGAGGAAAAACATCTGGGTAAGTTTCACCACTAAGGAGTTTTCTTCTTTTGGTGTGTCAGTACTTGAAGTAAGTAAAACCTCCCGTCTGTGAACAATCCAGCATTACAAACATATTTGTGTTTTTTTTAAACAACAACTTAAAGAGTAATAAGACCTGTAACAATTATTATGGTTTGTATGTCATCTTAATAAGATGGCATGAAGACAGAATTTAAAGGTCACAGTACTGCAATTTTGATGCAGAAGTTTTTGCTACAATATATTAGAGTTCAATTTTAGGGACACCTGGTTGTGTCTTTGATGGTATGTTCCCCTGGGTTATCTTGCAAACAGTTTTGCATTCATAACAAGAAACAAAATGTCAATGGTTAATATATCAGCAAAAATTCAGTACACATTCAGTTGACGGAAATTGAGAATGTGCTTTGTTGTTTGACAATGCACACCCACAGACTGTATGGCAACAATTATGTTTTAATACTGATAAAGTTAACAATGACTTAAACCAAGAGCCTGAAAAAGTGACTAACTGTATTATCTATACCTTCTTTTGTTTCGCCACAAAACATAAGATTTTTTAAGGTTTAGAGTTAGGAAAAAGAAATGCAGGATATTTGCATAGCGAGAATCTGGGAACACAGTAATTAACACTGTAACTGCCAGGAGGAGTGATTTTGACCCCTCAGTTGATTGTTTACATTTTAAAATTGATCTCAACGCAGGCTACACAAAAGGGGAGAAAAAAGCATTTTAAATTATTATTGTAAAAGTAGTAATGTCCAAGTTGATCATCGCGTCCATTTTTACATCTGCCTCAAAATCACCAAAGTGCAGCCTCCCATTCAGTGTTCACACTGCTCCCCAATTCTCAATCTGCAGCTTCACCTCCCCAGCTGTCCGGGTCAGGTCTAAAACCTGTTTTACTGATGTGCTCTGGATTTCACTATTCATTTGTTTGGATTAGTTCTCCACAGTCTAGACTCTGTTCACGTTAGGTATGAATTCCTATGCTGCTCAGAAGAGAAAGCAACCTGTCACTTCTCCATGCTTTCGGTTACGCACTCCCCCTGCTTCTGCTCAAAATCCCATACTCAGCCTGTAGTAATCATTCTTTTTGTTTTTTTTAATCTAACTACAGTCACCTATATATTTATTTATCAGTCACATATAACTAGCTTTTGGCTGATGTTATAACAGTCAAAGGTGGGTTCTAGGTAAAAGTGGACATTTTGTTTTTCTTTTGATCTCAAACATTCCAAAATTCCAAATTTGATAAATAATCCCCTTTTTTTTAAAAAAAAAGTCATGAAATTTGAGACGATCAGGTTTTATTTTAACCCTTTAAGACCTGCCATAGAACCAAGTCCGCCAGAGCTTACTTTATATTTTTACATGCTGCAGTGCCATTTTTGGGAGCATTTCAAGTATCTATACATCAATACAACTGTTATAGCCCATATTTTAATAATATGTATGCATTAAGTCCATAGTAACTGCATTAATTGAAAAAAAGTGCAATAAACTACAAAAAAATAGAAAATCGTTTTTGTTTTTTTTTACATATATTTCTACTTTAAATTTAAGAGGCTTATCCCTGAAAACTTTAAATACAAAAAAGTTGCAAAAAATAGTTTACAACAACAGGAAATTTATTTTGAGTGTCTTCATAGTTTTATTTTATGTTTTTGTTCCTGCAAGCGCTTTTTATACAATTTTCAGGTCAGGTTTCATATGCAAAAAAAATTATTGCGCTAGCTTACGCGGTTCCGGTTCTACAGGGATTTAAAAATAGTTACGCAAAACAGAACGTGCCCGCTCCGACCGGCCTTAAAGGGTTAATAGAGTTACAGGATTTTGAAAATGCCAGAGGGTCAAAATGTCCATCTTGCTGGTGTTAAAAAGTCGTGCTGGCTGAAGTTTTAAGTTAAAGCAAGTGATATATGCCATGGATCCTACTTTAAAGTACCTCAGGTTTCTATTACAGTTTGTTTTTTTGTTAAACTGTGTTTGTAATTTGTTTTTGAACATCACTTATGATGCATTCTTTTCCTGTATTTGTTGTAAGTAGCAACTGTAAATTAATCATCATCATTCATCTTTGGATCTGATTTATTTAGCACATAACAGTGAATAGTGTTATGAAGTTTGGATGATAGTGAAAGATGAACAAAGAGAAGCAGAGTAAGGAAGTAATCTCAGTGAGGAAGTAACAACAAAAAACTATATTTAAAGGAAAACTCTTCAAGATGACATGAACTGCTCAAAGGTTTAGTAGGATAAAAATGAACCGTGCTCAGCAAGGTTGTTTTTTCAAGGACATTCTTAGGATTGAGAAGTGATTTAAAACACTTATTCAAATTGAAATGCAGTATTCCAGCACTGATATTTTTAACACATTGCTAAAATTACCAAAGTATTGCATGATGCATTCTATGAATAAAAGCATGTAATATTTTCATCATGCCCTTTTTGGGGATGAGGCAAGTTCTAAATGAGTGTATTATAAAAGGATTTTGGATCATTTTTACATTGAAATTGGTAAAACAATGACTACTCATTTCCCTTGGCTTTCCACAAGTTTCCTTTGGGGGCATGTATCCAATTATCCTTCCACAGTGGATTATTCCTAATCCTCTCTACTGATAATTAGAATAATGAAAATCACTCATAGTCATAGTCCAAATCAAAGTCATTAATACAATTCTGTTATGTGAATGGACTGCTGGTTGCAGTCACAAGGACAAATCAAATGGCAAAGTAGGTGTGGTGTTTATCTCTGCAGTTTCACACGTTAAAGTGCTGGACCTCAAAATGTGCACAGATTCACACAAGAAATTTGCAATTTTGTTTGGTTTTCTTCTGTAGCATGTACAGTTGAAATGCAGCAAATATTGGTACAATGGATCACAGAAGAACAAACAAACATGACAAATACTTACATTAGGAAAAGCACATGCAAAGAATCAAAATGAAGCCGATGTCACACAGAGAGGCAGTTAGGTTTGAGAAGAAAAAGATGAAACACAGTTAATGAAACAGACTTCATTGACCATTTTCACAGATTTGCATATGTCACTTTCCTTTGCTGCTCACCGTCCTCAGAGATCCTGCATACCACACAAGAACTCTAACATGTCAATTCAATAAAACCACAGAGGGTTAAAGTGCAATTTTGACTGGTTCAAAAAGCCAAGACAAATGATTTCACTTTTTTTCAAATGTAGCAGAGACTCATCGTCTCTGAAATTCTAATGCAGCCTAACTTACAATTGTGAAAATGGCAATGTTCCACAGGCTCCAGCATGCAATTAATACTATTGATCCTCGACAGCTGACGTTCATGCTGGTGTTGAATACTAACCTTGCAAAAGTGTTGAGCTAGTGGGTTCAATTACCACTACACCAGGGAAACAAATTGAACAGAGCAACGTGTCAGAAACAGAAAAGCAACATAATGATATCAGTTTCAGGTAGTTCAACTGACAAAACAGCAGCAACGCATAAAAGCAACGGTGGGGCCCTAAAGGCAAAATGCTTTGTCTTAAGTACCACAAATAAAGTAATTTTATCAAAATTTTAAGAACAGCAAACATCTGTGCACTCTCCAAATAAAGACCCTTTAACAATGCAATATGTAACAAGGACCTTCCATCAGATGTGTAAGGGTTTTTTTTTATTATTATTTGAATGGCCGTCTGTCATATAAATAATTTTTAAGGCTTTATTCAGACATGGCAGTATGATTTCAGAAAGAATTTTAATGCTTACATGAGAACAGTGTATTTAAAGCTCACACAGGCTTGACACAGGCTTAACTGATTTCCAAGAGTTCTATAGACTTATATGTATAGCACAGGTATTTATTACCACGCAATTCGCACTACAACCTGGTTTGCCTCTTACCTGTAGTTATTTTTATTTAATTTAATAACTGTACAGTACTCTCTGTATATAGTAACCACTGTCCTTAATGTAAATATGTAAGAAAAATTGTGTATGTTTCTGTTCCGTGTCCAGTGTACTGTTTGTTTGTATATGTGTCTTTTTGGCTGCTGTTACAACCAAATTTCCCCTTGTGGGACAATTAAAGGATTATTCTATTCTATTCTAATTATTTTCCTTGTGTGTGAGCAGAGAACTCAGGAGCCACACACACAAATAAGCCATGATTGTGCACACGAGGGTGTATGCTCAGCAGTCCCCTTAATTTGCTGTATAATATTACACATATATTATCATGACAAAACAAACAAACAAAGCCTAACCTGGGATCTAACAAATTATACAAATTAGAACTTTAGCCAAAAACTAGACTTAAACATGCCAACCAAACGTTTATCAGTCTAGTCCCAGAAGTGGCTATTCACTCACTGACTATATTTTGGCCTTATTTTTGATGGAAGCCATATTAAATAAGCAGAGCAGATGAAGAGGACATGATGTCAGACACAGGAACAGCACAGTGAATCCAATACATTTTCAAAATAAGATGCAACTCTCCACTTCTCAAATTTTTCTGGTGAGATTTATAACTTCACAGAGGACAGAACAGTGGAGATAGTGAAGTTAAAGACATGCACCCAGGGTAGTACTTGGTTAATGAAACCGTCTTGGACTGTATTCGGTGACTTATTCTGCTTTGCAGCCTTGGTGAGCTCAATGTACAGTACATAAAAAATTCTCCACTGGCTGCAGGTTCTGGTTTGAGAGGCTCCACAGCAGCACAACAAGTACCATCTTGGGCTGTAGAGTGCAATTCTGGTCACTACATGTGACAGTGATTAAAGACCCAGCTTAGTGATAATGAGGACCACTGCAAGAGTGACCTGATTAGCAGCAACTATCCATCCATCCATCTTCTTCCGCTTTATCCGGGGCTGGGTCGCAGGGGCAGCAGCCTAAGCAGAGAAGCCCAGACCTCCCTCTCCCCAGCCACCTCCTCTAGCTTATCCGGGGGAACACCAAGGCATTCCCAGGCCAGCCGAGAGATATAATCTCTCCAGCATGTCCTGGGTCTGCCCCGGGGCCTCCTCCCGGTGGGACATACCTGGAACACCTCACCCAGGAGGCGCCCAGGAGGCATCCTTGTCAGATGCCCGAACCACCTCAGCTGGCTCCTTTCGATTTGGAGGAGCAGCGGCTCTACTCTGAGCCCCTCCCGGATGGCTGAACTTCTCACCTTATCTCTAAAGGAGAGGCCAGCCAACCTTCGGACGAAGCTCATTTGTTCTTTTGGTCAGTACCCACAGCTTGTGGCCATAGGTGAGGGTAAGGATGTAGATCGACCGGTAAATTGAGAGCTTCGTTTTTACACTCAGCTCTCTCTTCTCCACGACGGACCGGTGCAGCGTCCGCATCAGTAATCCGCCTGTCGATCTCCGGCTCCCTTCTCCCATCAATCGCGAACAAGACCCCAAGATACTTGAACTCCTCCACTTGGGGCAGGAACTAATCCCCGACCCGGAGTGGGCACTCCACCCTTTTCCGGCTGAGAACCATGGCCTCAGATTTGGATGTGCTAATCCTCATTCCAGTGCGAGCTGGAGGCCATCACCCGATGAAGCCAACAGAACCACATCATCTGCGAAAAGCAGAGATGAGATTCTGAGGCCACCTAAGTGAAAGCCCTCCGCCACTTGGCTGCGCCTAGAAATCCTGTCCATAAAAATTATGAACAGAATCGGTGACAAAGGCCAGCCCTGGCAGAGCCCATTACCCACCGGGAACGAATCCGACTTATTGCCGGCAATGTGAACCAAGCTCTTGCAATGGTTGTATAGGGATCGAATGGCCCGTAACAATGGACTAGACACCCCATCCTCCCATAGCACCTCTCACAGGACACCCCTAGGGACACGGTCGAATGCAGCAACTAAACATCAAAATAAAATGACTGCATACAACAACGTTTGTACAAATCTAACATATTACACAATCTTAGTTATAGTTCCTGTTGTCAAGTATCATAAATGTACTTACCAAACAGAAGGAAGCTTGTATTTGAACTCCCAAGTGTGTTGATGGCAACACAGGTGTAGTTGCCATAATCTCCATCAGACACATTAAAGAAGGTCAGCTTTGATCCTAATCCAGTACTGACAATCTCCATACCATCAAAGTCATTAAAGATCCTAAATGAGTGAAAAATATCAAATCATATCATTCATGTTTTCTTTTTGACTTTTTTTCCCCACACTTTTAAAAAAAAAAATCAGTTTAGATAGTATTGGGACTATAAATTTCACAGCAAATCATTAACCATCAGTAACTTGTGCGCACACACACACACACACACACACACACACACACACACACACACACACACACACACACACACACACACACACACACACACAAAGGCACACGCACATATTCACATACCTTTAATTTGCCTATTTAAAATGCAAATGTAAGACCAATTACCTTCTGTTATCTTTGTACCATTCAAAATCTGCCTCAGGCACTGCATCAGCCTCACACTCCAGCACTCCTCTCTGGCCCAGTGTCACTCCAACATCTCTGCCCTCTGACACAGCTGGAGCATCTACAACCAGACAGAAACACACAGGGATGTTGTGTGTGGGAGTAAACGGCAGCACAAGCATTGATAAGCAGGAGACAGAGGTCATGGCATTTTCCTGTCTTGACTCTATGCCACAACTACAAGTGAACAGATAATATCATTCAAATTATACATAATACTTAGTACAGTGTTGAAACTGCATAGTGTTAGAGTATGATGTGAAGAAAATAACTGTTCAGGTTTTAATGATCAATTTCTTACCTCTGTATCATAGAGATATTATAATATAAATAATAGTTGTTAGCTGTATGTCCAAAATATAGGCAACTGTGCCCAAGTAGTCAGCTACTGCTCATGGGCCTTTCAAACTTGCTTTGATTTCAGGGCTCTCTGTGGTAACTAAAAATGATAACTACACACAGACAATATGAATAATAACTTGTACTGCAAAAATAAAGGAAAACAATGAAAATGCCACTTGTGATAATAAAGTATAATTCAATGCCACAAAATCAGTTTTTTGTCAAATAGGCCAAAAAGCAACATCAATCATTATTACTAAGTGCTAATGATTTATATAGCATTTGGTATTTAGGTTTGACAAATGAACCAATGATTAAGGTTGCAGATTAATTTCCTGAAAATCAGCTAATTTACCCACAAATAAACAGAAAAAGGTAAATTAACCATGCTACATGCATTAGACTATTATTAGATATAGGTTAATTTAATAACAAAGTAGTTCTAATTTGAACGTATCTTTCATTTAAAATAGCGCATACTTCCAGAACACATACCTCTAACCCTAACCCTAACCCCAGTCAGCCAATCATGTAGTAGTAGTAATAATAAATAAAATCCTGTAGATAAAGGTCACAGGCTTCAACTTATAACCGAGTCAGAAATCATAATGTGATCATAAAAAAACTCCAACCAAATCAGTAGTTCTGGGTAGTTGTTCTGCAGATGGAAAAGCTTTTATGATTAGAGAAAGTTTTGAGGTGTGCAGACATGTAATTTATCATGACACGTGAAGTAACATTATACATTATGTAGCTGAAGCAAACTATGGCAACTATAGTATAGTAAACAAAAGTATATATACTGTCTCAGAGGAAATAAAACACATTCATGGGGAGCATATTGCTCATAATGTGCATAAATTGGGCAAACTGGGGCTAAAGATGGATGTTTACTGAACTTCTTCAGTGTGTTTACTGATGCTGTGCAAATCTGGCACTGTCCCTCTACATGATTTATATAATTATGTTATCACCAGCAAATCAATTATACGAGATCTGAAGCCCTACAAAAGTTTGGATGCTTATCAGTATTTTCTGGGCCAGATTGTCCGGTGGGCATTATGGGCATGCAATCTTAAACCACAAATTATCAAAAAGTAGATATGATATTTTTTATTATAAAAATTGGCCAAATACAGTAGTCTTTATTTAAATACAGTAGTCTAGATTCTATCTCTCCCTTTTTCATCTACATTGTGATCTCTCCCTAAGTCAACTAGCTAGTAGATGCCACTGCCATGCAAGCTAATCTTGTGGTTAGCAGCTCACAATTAAGGTAAATCTATGACCCAAAGGTTTGAATGGCTCTAAATGAAGAAGCCAGGCTTTCCTCATAACCCAAAAAGCAAGTTTACAGGAAATATTTCTGTTATTTCTTCAACATTCATCTGGGAGCAAGACTGTGGCAATGGCAAGAATTGTTGAAAGGAGGTAAAAGATGAGAAGATCATAAGGAAAACAGACAGACAGAGAGAGAGAATGAGGGAGTAAGATGATAACAGGTGTGCATGCAAAAACTTTAATTAAACAGTATTTTCATCCTTTTTAATTTAATGTAAGTTACTTTAGAGGATTTAGCTGTCACGACCTGCGGGATCGGCAAGGCACTGATCATAATCTCCCCACTCCTGGCTCTCCTTTTCTATCTCTCTCTCCCCCTCTCTCCCTCTCTCTCCTGTTTTGCCAGGGCTGAAATCATGGTGGGTTCACGCCCTCGGTCCACGCCTTCCTGGATTGGGAACACCTGGGCCTCATCAGACCAACTGGTATTTTAGAGGGAGGAGGTCAGCTGTTCAACACTGGATTGTTGTGAAGACTCTAGTCAGTACATGTCGAGCCCAAGTTTCCCGTGCCTCCGTCTCAGAAAGTTAACATGTGTCTCTGTGTTCTAGATTCCCCGGACCCGTCCCCATGTTTCCCTGTGTGGAGTGTGGAAGGAGTGACTGGTCACTAGCGGAGAGAGAGGTTGTAGTGAGCGCGTGTGTGATTCCCCTGTTTTCCCTGGAGCCCTGGAACCCTGCCTCTCACATCTTGTATATAGCACTATCCTCGCACTGTCTGTAAATACACTTGGTGCAGATCTTGTAAATAAACAGTCTCTTTTAAAACACAACTCCGGAGTCCTGCGAGTGGATCCTCAGAGCAACCCATGACATTAGTAAAGTTGTGTTGTGTTTATAACTTTTTTCTCAAAGATACAGCCTTTGCATTTCAAACTATTCTGTGTACTATCAATATGTCTGATTATTGCAGAAAGAAATCTTATCCTCAAAACAAGTCGGCTAGGGCCCAGAAAACATTTCTGCCCAGGGGTCTGTAATTTTATGATCCAAGTATCTGGGTATGTGTCTGAGTATCTGGGTCAAGATGGGTAACAAGCAAAAAAGCTGAAATACTTTTTCAAGAAAAAAAATCAAAATATGGAGATTACAGTTGATGTTTCAAGAAGGCAAACTACCACAGATGCCGTATCGGAAACTTATTGTGTACTTTTTTTATTGTGTCGCTAATACTCTGTCATACAGGTAAATTGTTAATGATATTCATATTTTTCTGTTTTTGCCTCTGTTACTGAAAATGTGTTTTAAGTGGATCTAATGAGCGTATCCTCACACTTAAAAAATAAATGTGATGTGACAATGTATTAAAACTTTTTATCAAAGAGAAAGTACTTAAAGAGATTTAAGATACTAGTTTCTAAAATTATTTGGGGTAATGTTAGCTTATAACATGTTGTTTGTCAGCTGTATGGAGACAGGAGGGTCACATGCCTGATACGCTCATGATAAACCAACTGGGAAAATGTCAAAAATAAATAAACAATTTCATATTCTTCAGTTTAGGAGTGAGGCTTCAGGTGAGGAGGAAGAAGATGAAATGGAGATGAGGAGGAGAGTAGAAATCGAGGAGGTGAGAGAGAAAAAACTAGAACGAGAAAAGGAAAATATAAATGTAAAAATGTTAAATGGTCAAATATAGTTTCAAACAAATACTGGTAATTTGAAAAATTCAAATAGATTATTACTGATACTACTATTTATCTAATGCTGCTGTATCGGATAAATCTTTTTTTTATCTTCTTCCATCCAAATCAGCAGGAAAGTGATACAAATTATTCTATATTAGTCCTTGATGACTGCTGGACCCAACAACACATCAGAATACAGGTATTGTGGTGAAAAAAGTAGAAGCGATGTGCACATGACATCACAAAACCAAACAAAACATTATCATAAAGAATCAATGTCACCAATAACTAAAATTGGACAGAAAAGGAATGTGCTGAAGAAACTGGATTGTAAGTTGCTAGAATGTCTGTCTGTCTCTATGAACACATAGAGACAGACAGACATTCTAGCCTTGCAACATATTTGTGAACTGTCTAGGGTGTACCCTGCCCCTTGATTTATGACAGCTCAACCCTGAATCAAAAATGGAAGAAGATGGATATATTAGATATTACAGAATTTTGATCAATGTCAGTCTGATAGGTACTGAAATAGTGAAACAAAAATCCACACAGTTCACAAGAATAGACTGTATTTTTTCTATGATCACCCATCCAACATTGTCCCATTAAAAGTGGCACAATTTAGTACCGTTTGTGTGAATTTTTGAAACATTTAGCAGCCGACTCACAGTTGACGGTGATGTCTACAGTCTGCACGTCTGTGTCAATATCATTGACAGCTGTGCATTCATACGTTCCTGCTTTCTGTCTGGATATAGATGGGATTTCCAAGTATTCATCATCTGACACCAGATCCCCTGTGAAAGATCATACAGAGAGAGAGAGATTGAAGAGGGTCATTTGGAGATAATGTGATAAGTCAACAGCTGTGGCCATGTTCAGTATTTTCACCAACTGTGTGCCTGCCACCTTAAAAGGGAAGAAGGAATATATTGATTACAAGGGCTGATGGATCATTGCAGTTGTATACTATAACTATAATTCACCTAAGTCTACTGATTTGTGCTTCATTTAAATGCGATACACAGCAACAAAAATTGTAAAGAAAAAAAATCTATTTGTTTTGCTAAAAAAAGAGAAGCTCATTTCCAACTATTGGAGTGAATATGAGTGTGAATAGTTGTGAATAGTTGTCTGCAGCAAACTTGCAACCTTTCCAGGATGTATCCCACCTCTCCACCTTTCATTGCTAGCCCTGTGACCCTAAATTGGATATGTAGACAAAAATGAAAGGGTGGATTTTGGCAACAGCAGGAATGAAGACAGATCCTGATCGGGCGTGACAGGCCAAATTCTAATACAATGTGCCAAAACCTGCACTTGTAAATATGGCAAGTCTGTCTTATTCTCATGTTTCTTGTAGCACTCTGTAGCACCAATTCTTGACCAAGACCAGTTCTTGATTTAACATTTTTCATAGGATGCTACAGAATTTGGTGATTAATGCTTTGTTTGGTGCCTACTCTTTATCACTCATCCGTCAGAATTTTCATGTTCTGTACTTTTGTGTGTGCCTCTCAAGAGTACAAGCACACTGGGACTACTACTGAGATGTGAGAATAAGAAGAGGGCAAAATCCCAGCCACACTTTTTTTCATTGTATCAATTTGACATGCTTGACAGAGACACTTAATACAGCACTCAACATAAAGAACAAAAGATATAATTGACTTCAAGCTTCCTCCCAAGATGCTGGAAGGCGACAGTAATAAACTGTGCATGGATTCACTTTGCTGGGTTTGGGGACATTATTGAATTGCACCTGGGAAAGCTGTTAAGGATAGAATGCCTCACTGACACACAGTGACACACTCACCTGATGTGGAGTATCAAGAGAGCTCACATAGGTGTACGGGTTCCACTCCGTTCCATTTATGCTCCTCTTGTTCCCTTTCTGCTTTCTCTCAAAAGAGGATAATAGAATTTGCCAATAGAGACTACAGTGTCAGTTAAAGCCACTTTGCAAATTCCACTGAGGTGAGTTAATCAAGATGATCAAGTGAAGACTTTTCAGGGAGCTTTTTGAGTGCCCTGACAAAAATAAATTACAATTGTCCATGCTGGAAGTTATAAATGCATTTACCAGTTTTTGCACACTATTGCTAAAAAAAAGACAAATATTTTGTCTTAGAGTGATGCTGAAATTGAATGATGCAATATGTCTGTAGTCAGGCATATTTGTTTAATGTGCATGCTAAAGGACATATTTGACCAGAAATTATTCCAAGATTCATCAGTGTTACTGGATGCCAAAGTAATGCCCTCTAAACTACATATCTGGTTAGACACCATGTTTCATGTTCAATGTCCAGGATGTTTGGACTGGATATGTTTTGCCTGAATTAAGGACTAGGAAATTTAAGATGGGTATCATCTGGATTTCAAAGAAAAGGTATGCAGTGTTTTCTAATAACATTATGCTGTGGAAGCATGTATAATATAAATAGAATTGGTTCCAGCACAGAACTCTGTAGAACTCGATTACTGACTTTTCTGCATGAAGAAGACACAAACTGGAATCTATCAGACAGATAGGATTCAAATCACACTGTAGTAAGATATTGGTCATCAGTTTTGAATGCTGCACTAAGAACAAACACGGGGATGAGCACACTGTTCAACACCATAAGATGAGTGAAACTTGAGTGAAACTTAAAATAAACTAATAACTACTTGTTCAACATTTTTTGAAATAAAACAAAGGTCTGAAATCACTATAGTTATCTAATACAGATCAAGTAAGGTCTTTTCAAGTAATGGCTTAATTACTCCCCTCTTAAGAGACTCTAGTGTGTCTTCTGTTAATAACGATAGATGGATCAGATTTAAAATTGAAGCACTAATGAATGGTGAGACTTATTTCAACAGTCTGATTGAAATAGGGTCAAGGAGGCACACTGATCTTTTAGAAAAATAAATTATTGAAGTTAACTCAGAAAGATTAATAGGAGAGAAAGAGTCTAAGTAAATATCAGCTGTTAAAAAGTTGCTATACTTAATGATACATCTGTGAGGGAGTTGTGAGTAATTTTCCCCTAATGGGTAAATTTAGTTTGTGAGAAAATTTCTTGGCTCAGCAGAGCTCCAACTATTTATCAGCCTGGCTGAAGTGCTGAAAAGAAACCTGGGGTGTTCCTGTTTTTCTCAGAGGGGTTATTTATATTATATATTTATATATTTGTGAGTCCAAATGAAGATTTTCTAAATTAGTGCAATGCCATTGCCTCTACTCCATCTGTTTTGTGCACATTTGTGAGTTATACCAGGGAGTCAAACATCTCTGATTTCTTGCTTTCTTTTTAAGGGAAGACAGCATCTACAGTCATACCCAAAGAGGATCTAACACGATTAAGAAACTATTCCACCTTGGTGAGAGCAAAGATTTCAGTAGCTGCTTGGTACTGTGTTGGCACATGGATTGTAATGTGCTGTCTTCCTCGCTTCACACCCAAATGGTTGCAGCAGATAGCCTCTCCCTAAGCATCATTCTGATGGAGGTTTCTCCCTGTTAAAAGGTCATCTGATTGTTGGGTTTCCTGTTTTCTCTGTATTATTGTAGGTTCTTTACCTTGCAATGTAAAGCACCTTGAGGTAACTGTTATGATTTGGTGCTTTATAAATAAAAATTGAATTTAACTTAAAGAAAAGATAACAGTGAAGGAATTACCTCCTTAAATATAGTTAAAGTGTGTTCAGAATAGGGCTGCCACGATTAGTCGACTAGTCACGATTACGTCGACTATCAAAATCGTCGACGACTGATTTAATAGTCGACGCGTCGTTTGAAGCTTTGTAAGATCACAAAAGATGCAGGAATAAGTAGCAGGATTTAAGAGTGTAATAACGGACTGAAACAGAAGATGGCAGCACTGCATGTTCAAGGATGCCAGCTGCCGTTAAACCCCGAAGAAGAAGAAACTGTATCCCAGAATTCATAGCGCAGCCCAGCTCAGTTTCCAACAATGGCGGCAGCTAGTTAGTTTTATATTACTCTTATTATTCTTTCTGGGTCACAAAATAAACTTTTAACATATTTTCAGGCGAGAATGTAGCTGTGTAAACCTCAAATACCTGCTCAGTTTATCAAGACACCACATATTTTCAAAAGCACTCCGACATTTTCGGAGACGTCTGTTACCCACTAGCTCCATTGCTAGCCGGGAGAACATCGGACTCCCGGCAAATCGTTTTCAAACTCACCGCCGTCTTTCGCTACTCAGGTTAAACATGATATATAAGTCACTTAGATAACTTAACAATGTTATTGTTTGGCTTTTTTTAGTATTTTATTTGTTCCTGAGTAAATCGGTTTGGCTGAGATTAAAGTTATAGTTTTTACACAGCTGAATAAACGTCAAGCAGACAGCTGATTATCAGAAGTGTGAGATGCTCCAGAATTTACTCCGGTGTCCCGTTATATTTTAGATAGCAAGGAGTTTATTAAACTTCACCGAAACAATCTGCAAATTTCATTAAAATTTAATAAACTATCATCTTGTCTTTATTTTTAGTTAGCACAGACCTTACACACTTAAAGCTGTAAGCTAATGATAGTTATATAAGAGCAGATGCTGCTGGTGCAATAAGCTGTACGTTTTACGTCCAATGGATGATGATCTGATTAGTCGACTAATCGCAAAAATAATCAGTGACTAGTCGACTATCAAAATAATCGTTTGTGGCAGCCCTAGTTCAGAAGGACTTCTATTGTAATGAAATTTATTGTCCAGTGTCTAACCAATTATCATAAAGTGTTAAGAATGAAACCAATTAAGTCTAATAAAAATTTAAATGCGGTAATATAAGCTGTCATTTTTTATCATCTACGTAGATGCTAAATGAAGATGTGTTTGGTTCTAGACCAAACCACCAGGCTGTGGTTTAACCGGTGAACAGGCTAATTTGGCTGTAGGCGTGAACGTGAGTATAAATGGTTGTCTGTCTCTATGCTAGTTCTGTCAAACTGGTGACCTTTCCAGGGTGTATTCCATCTCTCACCCTATGCCACCTGAAATATGCTCCAGCTCCAACAAATCATAAAGGGTCTTTACTTCTTGCACTTCTTACAGTATATCCTTTCATCAAATCCTAAGCACGTGACAAACACAACAATTTCAGCTGCTCATAGTAGTGTTTAAATATTAAAGTGGATAAGTTTTTTCTTTCAGTTTCACAAAGGTCAAAAACTATGACTACTCTCCTTTAATTTTAAATTATTCTTTCTGAGCAAACCAGTGCTGTGCAAATCTGGGAAACCTTTATTGCACCTTGGTTAAATTCATTAATTTTCCCCTTCATTCTGGGTACTGCCTAGGCAGACAAATTTAGCAGTCAGATTGTGTGGTCTGTGGAAGATAGCAAGGATCACTTCTGATCTGCCACAAGCCCCTAAAGCCATCTATCAAAGGTGAGGGGGAGCTGGGTTATGGCTCGAAGAGAGCCTTGGTCCAAGTCTGAAATCATCAATCTTTACGCACTCACACACAGACAAACACACACACACACACACACAGATAGATACAGGGAGAGAGAATCTTTATATATTCACTCATTTATACCCCAGAGTGCTTGCCATAGATGGCCTCACACTGAAAGGCCCAAGGCTGAAGAAAAGTTTCATTGCAGGTGGGAGATACTGGAACAGTATCAGTTTGGACCGCATAGTCCAAACTGCATAGACTGGGACATTTTGTTCTCTACTCAAAGCCTCTTTTAGTCCGAGCAACTGTGCACTGCGACTCTATCAATTCTTAATCGTAAACACCCTTATCAGTCAAATACTGGAACCAAAATGGATATCAAAATGGTATATAAAAAATACCAACTAGAATCCACAAAATTTAGTTCGATCAATTTCAGAGAAAACTACGTGAAACTAGATGGATTTTCTTTTATCTTACTTGAAAAAAATCAAAATAACAGCTTCTCAAGCTGATGCTTGTTTATTTATATTTTCCTCCGATACAAATTCCATACATTCATTCAGTCCACTCTCACTAAATTCTAGTTTTATTAATTCATGCAAAGAGGATCTTCATTTTGCATTTCAATGGACCTTCTCAGAAACTGATTTTGAATAGATAAATAAATATAAGCAACCAGTCATTGCATCCATTTTTATGATAAAGAGTGCTGAGATAAGAACAGAATAAAGAATGCTTTTGAATGGGGCTGTCTCTGAAAAATTCTTTGTTTTACATACAGATTCTCAGTCAAAGCAGTGTTTTACAAAGAGATAGCAGACATAGTGAAGGTTTAGCCACAAAACACACACAGTCTTTTCAACAGATATCAGAGTTGTTATCTGAGCTGTGTCTATAAAAAAATATATCTTTCCATGATTGGAAAACTTGATGTGAAGACAAAAACAAAATAAGAAAAAAGAAACCTGGCATAAACCAAATATGTGACGAATGCATGGTCCACACCACAAAGTATTAAGTCACCAATATAAATAATCTATAACCAATATAAACAATCTATACTATTTGTAAATGTATGTATGTGTACTTTTCGACCCAGCATACTTGAAAAAAAATTTGGCCAATCTTCTTAAATCCCTAGCCACATCTGTATTTGGGCGACCGTGGCTCAGAGGGTTGGGAATCGCATCTGTAACCGGAAGGTCGGCGGTTCGATCCCTGGGCTCTCTGTCCTGGTCGTTGTGTCCTTGGGCAAGACACTTTACCCTACTTGCCTACTGGTGGTGGCCAGAGGGGCCGATGGCGCGATATGGCAGCCTCGCTTCTGTCAGTCTGCCCCAGGGCAGCTGTGGCTACAACTGTAGCTGCCTCCACCAGTGTATGAATGTGAGAGTGAATGAATAGTGGTATTGTAAAGCGCTTTGGGTGCCTTGAAAAGCGCTATATAAATCCAATCCATTATTATTATTATTTTAACTGACTAATAGACTGTACCTTTAAGTGGTGAAAACCTTCTGATGTTGAGCAGAAAGTTAAGCAGCAATGAAATAAAGCACTGGATCCACTATATCAGATTTCATTAGTTCCCAGCAATGACAGTGCTTCAGACCCATGTCTCACAAGTACATTTAAGTGTCCAGTCAGATTAATTTGCAAGTTTCCCTTAAAATGAATAAATATTACAAAAGGTTGATGTGAGCACCCACTCTTCTGCAAAACCTATTTTAGGTCCAGTTGTCCACTATCAGTTTATGACCACAATACAGTGGTCATTTGACCATTTGACCTTAGAACTGAAGAAGCTTCTCGGATGAGAGGTGAAACGTCTTCAAGCAACTTAAAGAAGTCCAGACGCTTTTCTTTGCAAGCTCCTTTGAATACAGTGGAAAAGAAAATCTTCTCCTCCTTTCATTAGTTATTGATTTACCAGTCAAGAGAAAGGTCTAATAAGGCATTGTACTTCATTTTTACCATTTTAACCAACAATTCTTTCCTTTTCAAAAGCATGATGCTCTCCAATAAATATTCCTTTAAAGGCACATTCTATTGTAGTGCATGACCAATTGTATCTTGAGCTTATCTGGGCAACCAGACACATTCCTTTTACTATTGGTTGAATTTTAAAGTTAAGTAATATGAAATGGAAAACCTTCTGATTCCTATTGACAGAAGTGAAACCAAAAGTAAATCAAATTAAACAGCAGGTTGCTAAAACATAGAGTCATAGACCAATGGTGGCCAATACTTCAATACTTTGCTTTCTTTGGTCTAGCAAGCAAGTAATAATAGAAAAATGCCACTCAGCACATACAATGGAACATTGGGACATTCAGTACTGAAAATTCTAATCTTCTCCCTAATGCTATACCCTGTGTATTCTCATCATTCAAGCTATCATTCAGCCTCCAGAACATTTACATCCGATTATTACCTTTGATTTAATTTAATTACCTTTAATTAATTAATTAATTAATTTTGTATTAATTAATCAGTTACAATACAAGTATTATGTAAAAACAGATAATTTAAAAAAGTGAAATCCACTATGGGTCAAACAAAGTCAGTTATAGTCGGGGTTGGGTGGAAACAAAGAGGGACAAGAAAAGACACTGTAGATGCCATAGTCCATGGTAGTCTTAATGTTTGGAGTCTGTTTTCCCTTTGAGTCTAAGTTGGCAGGGATTTTTCCTCCCTATGTGGTGGAGTCTGCTTCCTGCTCTTCAACCAAGCACATTCAATAGAATCTTATTAATATAGCACCAAATCATAACAACAGTTGTCTCAAGGCGCTCCTCATCAAACTAAAGTCCTCTGCTGTATTCAAGGACCAGTCTGCTACTGTTCAGTGGTAAATCAGCCCCCAAATGTTATTTGTCTTCGCTTGTTTTCTATTGTGTTGATCTCTGTGCTTTTTTGCCTCCAGTCAACCCCAGCCTGGGTCGAGAACCCACCACTTACCTGCACAACTCACCTGACTCTTTCGAACTGGCTCACTCCATCTGTCTACATGCACCTTTGTGAAGATTTCAGTCCCCAGTTAACCTCCCTACCCTCCTGGATGTCCTTACCTCATGGCCATTGGATTCCCTCCCCCTGCTAATCATTGGACAGGCAACATCTGACTCACCCACACTACCAAGTAAGCCATTGGTTCTCGCTAGTTATCTTTTGGAACTCCCCTATCTGGAATCACTGGATCAATGTCCCTTTCCTCTTCCATAGTGTCACTTCCTCCTTTGGATCCATTACTCTGTCTTTGTCGCCCTTGTGAATTCTACTTGTTGCAAAACATTATTGTAAATAAATCTTTTGAATTCTGTTGCATTTGAGTACTCTATTTTGCTTCGACCAGACCATGACAGCAAAAACATGGTCTGTATATGAAAGATGCAATGTTACTTCTTCCACTGGCTTGTCAGGTCCTGTCTTTAAACTTTATGTTTTGTCCAGCACAAAAACCAACTGCTCTATATTATCTTATTTTACTCTTTACTTGCTCTTACTTCAATTTAGACTCTTTATTTAAAACACTTTAATTATGCTGTACTCCATATGTCCTGAAATTAGCAAACAAGTCCATAAATTCAGTAAAGATGTTTTAATGAGGTCATAGATTAAGTCTCATAGACTTCTAAATAATCACAGAGGAGCTGTTCTCTGCTGACCATTAGTTTAATGCACTTTTGGCTCCCCACACCCTCTAGCAGATCATTACATGAAGGAACCTTTAAAAAAAAAAAAAACAAGCGCGTCCATGCTCACAGGTGTACACACGGGTGATCACACCCACAAACTACACCCTTTTTGGCTCCTACCTCAAAGCACACTGTGTTCTGTTGATCTTATGTGCTGCAAGTTTAATGCACTTTTCCATTAACTCAAACACTACATCCATGTGTTCTAAAAAATCAGTATTAAGAAAATAAAGTAAAACACAAAAAAAATGACATCATTAAGAAAAAAAAAACACCAATATATCAAAAATCTGCTCTGCATCTAGATTTTTTAATGTATAAACAAATTACCTGAAGAGGAGATGAGCTTCCAGCTGATGGAAGGCTCTGGTTTACCACTTGCTTGGCACATCAGGGTGATGTTAGAGCCTTCATTTACCACAACATCTCTTGACAGGTTGGTGATTTTTGGTGGCACTGTGAAGGAAAATCAAATATATAAACTCAAGCTGTGATGTTACTAATCTCAAGAGGCACTTCTGAAAAAGGATATCACTATGACATATGTCATTGTCATTATTATTATTTTGCATAATAATATTTGACATATTTCAGTTTGAAGTTTGACACTAAAAAAGGGCCTGTATATTAGAATGGAATCTGTCGCTTGCCAAAGACATGGATTTAGACAGGAAAAATCTTGCAAAGAGACACAATGAAGCTGCATTATAGGTACTGTATGATGCAGAACTGTGTTAGACAAAAAAACAAAAAAAAATTAAATCTTAAGCTCTGATCCATCAATTTTAGTTCATTCTTTTGCTCTCTTTGTTTTTGCTCTAGGGTTTTTCCAAGCACCTAAACGTAACACAAGTGAATATGGATTGTCAGATTAATCAGCCATGAAAAAAATAATGATTGAAAATTTAAAATGTTCATTATTGTTTCCCAAAGGACTTTGAATGTTATCAGCCAATTAAATTGACATTTTTAGTTTTAAGAACTCCCATAGATATCACCAGCAGGTGCTCACCTATTACCAGTGTAGGGACTAACGCGTTGTTAAGTAACGCGTTACAGTAACTACGTTATTATTGTGGTCACGAGCACGGTAACTAGTTATTATGCCAAAATCAGGAACAATCGTTACTGGGATTTAGATAGGGTCGTTATTCGTTACTTCATGTGGTGGCTATCGTGGAGCTTACACAGTTTCCATAACATTAGCAAGTGGTGGATGCCAGCAGGTGGATGAGGGAAAGGGGGGGCAGGAGGGGGAGAGACCTGAGGCGGCCACCGGTGTCAGGTGAACTGAACTTCAGGTAAGAAGTTATGACCTGCAGTCCATCTGGGTCAGATATAAACCAAGTTTAGGTATAGTTTATTTTCGTTATGCTGACTTTTTTGTACTGGGTATTAGCTAGCATGACGAAGTTTCTATACAGCTGAGTGGGTGCTATGATGTTACTGATGTTGAACTTTATTTTGTTCATAAGGTTAATTATTAGAGTTGCCAACCGTCTCCTAAAAAACGGAATCGTCTCGTATTCAGAGAACATATTACACGTTTCGTATTGAGGTGAAAAGGAGCACAGTCGTCCCGTACTTCAGATACAATGAAAAAGAAGACAGAAAACTGGAGTTATTCTGTCTTTATGCTGCGCAGCTGCCTCTTCTTCTCTCATTCTCTCCCCCTCCCTCTCCTATTGCTACTTCAATCATGAAACTGATTAATGATCAGCTGATCGGCCTTTCTGTCACAAGTCCCGTCTATCTTGTTTGCTTATCGCCCACTTTGCACCAGAAAGAAAGAAACCGGAGGTCGCGTTAAACAACAGCAGCACGTTTAAGCTTGATCAGCTGTTGTTAGAATTTATTTAATATTACCTTCTAGTATCAGCTGATGGTTGCTGGAGCCACAGCCGTAAAAGCTGCTGGACATGATATCGGTTTGGATATGTGGTGAGAGGGAAACATGAAGATGAAACCAGGAGATGTCCTTACTGAATCATCAGAGCTGAACAGGTGATGGAGAAACAGGTTTACCTTTAGGTGACATGAATGATTTAAAGTTATGAACTGTTTCTGAGAGACAAATACCACCAGGATCCTTTTTTTTTTTACAGCTGACAGCTGGTAACTGTGCAGGGGCGTGTCTAGCAAAGTTTTGCCAGGGGGGCCAGGTAGGGCGTTAACAGAGAAGGGGGGGGGGGGGGGGGGCACAAAGAAGTACTTTTCTTTCTTATTCTCATTTAAAATATCTAGTTTTTAAAAAAATAATTATCTGAATCTTACAACAAACAATTGATAGATTGATGCATATATACCATCAAAACAGTGTACATCATTCTCACAACATCGTTTGTTTCCATTCAAAGGCTTTATGATTTTTCCTATAATGGCGGGCCGGTTGTAATATTCTGTTCTTAAACTTATAAGGAACATATTCTCAAACTGCTTCGTGAGCCACCATCTTCTTTATTGCCACTTGTTCGGTACAACCTAACACACCTCCACTTCCGTAATCATACCCGCCCCACTGCCACTACGGCAAACCCCAAGGGACAATACTCACGGAGTGCAAACATTATAAACTTTTTTTGTTTTGTTTTGTTGTTAAATGTCCGCCAGTGGCACAGCCGGTATGCATTTCAAAATAGAACATCCTGAACATGAGGATTAGAAACAGTTTTTTCCACACTGTCATGTGTAAAATTACTGCTGCAAGAGAACAACAACAATAATGCAACACAGGATATGTACTCATTAGTACACACCGACATTTGACATGGTTTTTTTTTGGTTTTTTTTGTTTTTTGCTTTAGGGGAGCGATTCGCCTACACCCTTTACAATCACAGGTCAAGGATGACCCTCGGTTTGACCACTCGTCCTGATCTGGTGGTCAGTATAAGGCTAGTGTCCATGGGTGGTGTTTTAGTGCCTCTAGATGGCGACTGAGGCTCCGCTTGTTGTTGAGCTGCACTTTCATGCTGGGTTACCAAATCGGGTGCTGGTGACGCCTTAGCGCCTCTCAGGTGCCGTCGGTTACGCCGTATAGTCTGCCCCTCGCCAGCGCAGATCACGAAAGAGCGGGCAGTCTCTGCAGGTCGGATGATGACAGCCGATTTCCAGCTTCCGGACTCATGCCACCAGCGGATGTGATTCCCCTGCTGCAGCCTCGGTAGTGGTGCGGTGCTGCGATTGTAGTATCGCTTCTGGTGCTCTTGTCTTTCCATCCGTGTCTTTTGCTCCACCGTCAGGCTTATGACGCGGGGTACCAGCTGGTATCCGGTGATGAGAAGCACTGAGCGCAGACGTAGAGTCATGAGGAGCTGCGTGGGTGATCTGAAGCCATCGACTGGTGTGTTCCTTTGCTCCAATAGAGACAGGTAGGGATCTACTCCCTGAGCATGAGCTGTATCCAGAACTGATTTGGCAGCTTTGACTGTTCTTTCGGCAAGGGCGTTGCTTTGTGGGTACAAAGGGCTTGAGCTTGTGTGGACAAAGTCCCATGTGACTGCAAAGTCCTTGAACTCTCGAGAGCTGTCCTATGGGCCGTTATCTGAAATAAGCTTCTCTGACTGGTGAATATGGCCTTGAGCTTTTTGATGACGGACCCTGCGGTGGTAGAAAATAGCCTTTCGACCTCAAAGTAGCAGCTATAATAGTCCACATAAGTAGTCTTGTCCACACCATATGAAGAGGTCTGAGGCCACGGCCTGCCATGGTCTCTCAGGAATCTGGTGTGGAATGAGAGGTTCTTTAGGGTTCACTGCACGCCTCTGTTACGCCCCCAGTCTAGGCGGGTAGGGACGCACATAAGGTTGGAGGAGAGAGAGACAAATCCCCGCCCTGGTTCCCAAGCCAAACATCCAAACCAGTTGTGAGTAAAAAGGTGTTTTTATTTAAGGAAAAGAAGCATAGCTCCAGGGTGAGCCCAGGCCAAAATAATAAACAAAACCAACTAAGTCCCACCAGAGAAAACTAACTAAACCCTAGGAAAGAAAAACAGAACAAACAAATGACAGAGCTATCCCTCGCTCCCTACCCGGAAAACAGGAGAAAACGATTCCAAAAGAAAAGGCAGCTCACCCCTTCCGCTTCAACCCAAGAGTGCCTAAGCGCTCAACTAATTCACTAGGAGCGGCTTTCACAATTTCACACTCTCACAAATACACAAGATAAGCACGGGCTGGGAACACCAGGGTCAGGGCCGCGACGGCTGTCCGGCTACTCGCCCGTTCCACTCTCTCTCTCTCCCTCTCGGAGCTGTCAGAGTGGCCTTTTGAAGGTAGTCAACCGCTCCATGGTCCAATCAGTCGCTCACGACTCCTCATTAGGGGAGGGACCTGGAAAAGTCTTAAGCACAGTACAGAAAACACAGACAGAAAACAGGCCACACATGGCCACAGCCGTAACACCTCTCCTGACATATGGAACAGTTTTCCACCGTGGCAGCAATGTCCTTGCCCATGCCTGGCCAGAAGAGGGCGTCCCTCACTCTCTGCCCTCCTCTCAATCCCCATGTGCCCAGCGTGGATTCTCTCCAGCATATTGTTTCTTAGGGCTGTTGGCACTATGATTTTGTCACCTTTGAAGATGATGCCATGGAACTGTGAAATTTCATTTCTGAAGTTCCAGAAATCCAAAAGGTTTTTGGCACATTTTTTCCTGTCCTCAGGCCAGCCATCATGCACGGTGTGCTTCAGCAGGGTGAGCTGCGGGCCGCATTCTGTCGCAGCCTGTATCTCTGAGAGCTTTTTGTCACTTACTGGGAGGCTGTTTATGACTGAGTGGACCTGGTCCTCCATGCCTTTGCTCCGCGTGCTGTCTTGGTCGAGCAATGGTTTCCTGGACAGTGTGTCGGCCACAGGTATGTCTTTTCCGGGCCGGTGCACAATCTCTGTGTCGTATCTCTGCAGCTGTAACAGCATGCGCTGCAGACGAGCAGGGGCTACGGAGATTGGCTTCTTTAATATGTGCTCCAACGGCTTGTGGTCCGACTCAACAATGACTCTTCTGCCGTATATGTAAGTGTGGAAACACTTGCATCCAAACAGCACTGCAAAGAGTTCTTTTTCAATCTGTGCATAGTTAACCTCTGTCGGGGTCAGTGTCTTTGAAGCATATGCTATTGGGTGTCTGTCCTGCATCAACACAGCTCCCAAACCATACTTTGATGCATCTACCTGTAGGCGTAGCTCCTTGGTCATGTCGCAGTATGCCAGTATGGGGCCTGGTTCTCTGGTTATGAGATCCTTCATTCGCTGGAAGACTCTGTCGTGATTCTGATCCCAGACGAACTCCGAGTCTTGCTTGAGCAGCCGACGCAGTGGTGCGTTCACTTCTGATAGTCATGGTGGGAATCTGGACAGGTAGTTCGCCATTCCAAGAATTGTCTCGAGCTCATTCTTATTCTCAGGAGGTGGCATGTCCTTGATGGCCTGTAGTTCCTTTGGGTCTGGCTGAATGCCCTCCCGGGTGAGTTTGTGTCCAAAATAACTCACTTCTGTGGCGCCTATGACACATTTCTCTGGATTGAGATGCACTCCTCGCTCCCTTGTGCACTCAAGGATGGCATGGAGGTTCTCGTCATGTTCCTCCTTTGTCCTGCCAAACACGAGGATGTCGTCCACGATGGCTGCCACTCTATTGAGCCCTTTGTATGTCTCATCGATTTTCCTTTGGAAAATGTCCTGTGCTGATATTATCCCAAAGGGAAGGCGCAGAAAGCAGTACCTGCTAAAGGTCGTGTTGAACGTGGTGAGGAGAGATGACTTGGTGGTTAATTGGATAGCCTGAGCGAGCATCAATGACACTGAAGTACTGTGCTCCTGCCAGCTTTGGTGTGATGTCATCCAATGTTGGAAGTGGGTAATGGGGTCTTTTGATGGCTTTGTTTAAATTGCGAGGATCAAGGCACACTCTGAGTTTCCCATTATGTTTCTCTGCGACCACCAGTCCATTTACCCATTCTGTGGGTTCTTTTACTTTGACGATTATGCTGTTTTTCTCCATGTCATCCAACTTCGATTTCAGTCGTTCCCGCAGTGTGAAAGGGATCCTCCGTAGGAATGAGCAGTAGGAATGAGCTTCCTCTGAAGGGTGGTTGGCCTCTCCCTTAGAGATAGGATAAGGTGAGAAGTTCAGCCATCCAGGAGGGTCTCAGAGTCGAGCCGCTGTTCCTCCAAATCGAATGGAGCCAGTTGCAAATGATGGTCGTTTTATTGTTTTTAGCTAACTTTGCGCTACATGTCTGTCCTATATTGTCTTATGATTGCCGGACATTATTGGAAATAGGTTTATCCATCCGGATGTCTGACCGGCCTGGATACGACAACCAAGGCTTTTTGCCTCCCTATGTGGAACCAATAGCACAGTACTGGCGTTCCCTACCACTGTCACTGGATTTGCGGAAGCAACGCAGGAGACTGGGTGACCGTGGAGATCGTTTTGTCAAGCTGAAATCCTGGATTTCTTATTTTCCCTATGAGCTCCGCTTCATTCGCCAGTCTTGTCCGCGACTTTTGGTGGACTCCTGGTTGGTTCTTGTTGTTGGGTCTCCTGAAAATAGTCCTGCAAAACTCTCTCCTTTACGGCATTTGTGCTGGCGCGGAGTTGACCAAACAAACCTCCGACTGGTGGATCTGGTTGACTGAAACCTGGATTCCTCCCGGTGAGTTAAGCGCCTTCATTGAACTAGTACCGGTTGGCTGTACCTTTTTTAATGTTCCAAGAGCTTCTGGTCTGAGAGCTTCTGGTCGCTGAGGAGGGCTTGCTGCTGTTTTTAAGGCTTATTTTGACATAAAGTAGCTATTCCCACCGTCTCGGTACACCAGTTTTGAACTCTGTTTGTGTGAACTCGGCCACTCGCCTTCACTGTTGTGTGCGATTATTTATCGGCCCTCGAAATATAACAAGGAGTTCTTATCCAAGTTCTTGGAATTCCTTGCTGACTGTGCATCTCGGTATGACCAGATCCTCCTGCTTGGTGATTTTAATATACACATTTGCTGCCCGAGGAAGACCCCTGGCCAAGGACTTCCTGGACTTAGTGAACTCTTTTAATTTTGTCCTGTTAATGGTGTCACTCAAGAATGTGGTCACACATTGGACTTAGTTTTATCATATGGTTTATCTGTTTGCAATGTATGTGTTGAGGATGCAGTACTCTCCGACCGTATGCCTATTTTATTTGATATTGCTCCTTCTAACACTTTGGCCAATCGGGCTGTACCTGCTCGATGTTATCGTGCCCTTGGCTCTGATACTGCTATACAAAGTGCTATAAAGTGCTAAAGCACAGCTACAGTTGCCTCAAGGTGCTTTATATTTTAACCTAAAGACCCCAATAATCAGAAGACCCCCAATGAGCAAGCGCTTTGACAATAGTGAGAAGGAAGAAATTTCTTTTAACAGCACAAAACCTCCAGCAGAACCAGGCTGAGGTTCTGCTGGAGGAAAGCCATCTACTGTGACCAGTTGGGGGTGAGGGGAGGAAGAACGGACAAAGAAAACTGTGGAAGAGAACCAGAAATTAATGATAATTAATGATTAAATGCAGAGTGCTGTATAAGTGCATAGTAAGTGAAAAAAAGACCCACCAAAAACCCATAATGCCACTGTTCATTTGCTATCTCATCAAAGGTGGGAGGAATCTTGGAATGGGTTTGCCACTGTAATCACCCCTCAGGATGCTAAGCTGACCGACCAAGGAGACACCTGTCACACCCAACACCCACCCCCAAAGAAGGGGCTGGCTGTCACATTATTTGAGTAGAATATAAAAAAAATATGGACCGTAGTTGAATCCAGCATGGGATGGCTCCTTAGATGAGAACATACAATCTGCACATACCTACAGATTTGTGTCCACAATTCAGTGGGCTAGACTAGATTTTTTACAAAGGTCTGCCCAAAACCCCTATAGTTGAAACAAACAGATGATCAGTGTGGTCCAACTGGGGCAAATGTGCTCTGCCAAAGTTCACAGAGTTCACAGCATAGCCTTGTGTGAAAGTGGATACACAGCTTGACAGACTGAGACAGTAATTTAGATAAAACCGTTGGCAAAAATGGAGTCCTAGTATATACTACAACTATCAGGAAACCACTTTTGAGGTAAAGTCAATTGAAAATACTTAAAGGGGGGATACGAAAGTGCACCAAGGACAATAGTCAAGTCTGATGGGGGTCCAAAGGTCCTGTCCTGTGAATTATAAGTCTCTAGAAACCTTGCAGGGTAATGTCAGATTACCCTTATTCCTTCTAGGACTACAAGAACTGCAAGATTTTCTGAGTTAAATGGTAAATGGTAAATGGCCTGTATTTATATAGCGCTTTACTAGTCCCTAAGGACCCCAAAGCGCTTTACATATCCAGTCACCCACCCATTCACACACACATTCACACACTGGTGATGGCAAGCTACATTGTAGCCACAGCCACCCTGGGGCGCACTGACAGAGGCGAGGCTGCCGGACACTGGCGCCACCGGGCCCTCTGACCACCACCAGTAGGCAACGGGTGACAACCAGTAGTTGTACGTGTATGAGGATTGGTTTGGCAAGTAATGGTATGAGTTGATAGCACTTGTGGAGTTCTGGGTTCTGACAACCCTAAATGTACGTCTTTCAATCTCTGGATGCAACTCAGTTGTTGCAGTTGGCTCAATATAGTCACAGAAATGTGCTGCTGAAGGGGAATCAAAAAAATCGGCTTTATTTCTTCTGAATCCATCATAAAAGGGTCATTGGAGAGTGAATGGACAGAAAGTGTAGGACTCATGGCACCAGGAGAATCTGGGGCTATGAGTGCACTATAGCATCAAGGGCCAGAGTGGATTGTTGGCGATAGTATCAACTTTCTGGACACAGACGTTGAGCCCCAGCCTTCCAAAAACACATCAAATCTACTCGATCACCTGAGAAAGCTTCCACTCTCCAGTATAAATAGGCACAAACTCAGGGCTTAAACATGTTTTAGGATTTTAAGTTTCAAATTTTATTGTTGTCATATATAGGTAATAATGACAGATAACTACTGGCAATGAAATCTTATGCACAGAGCCCCCTCAATACTGCATATAAAGAAGCAAATATTGCACAGAAACAAACAAAATGAAGGTTTTGGAGTAACCTGTTTTTGTTTTGTATTTTTCAGTGTAACCTAATCAAAGACTCGACATATCAGATTGAGATGCTTTGACGGCCATTCATGCTCAAAAACTCTCTAGTGTGGTTGAATTAAAATAATTTTGCAAATAATACCGGGCCAAAATGTGTCCACAGTGATGTGAAGGACTCATTGCTGGTTATTGCAAATGCTTGATTGCAGTTCTTGCAATCAAACATTTGCAATCAACATAACCAGCACAACCAATTACTAACTTTAGGGGGCAATTACTTTTTACACAGAGCCAAGTAGGTGTGGATATCTTTTTCAGATTAGGTCCATACATCTCAGATGCATTACCGACTGAAATTATGTGGCGAAAAATACACAATAAGTAAATGAAATCATCATTTAAAAACTGCATTTTGTATTTACTTGGGTTGACTTCACTTAATATTGAAAATGTGTTTGTGTTACAAATATGCAAAAAGTTAAGAAATCAAGAAGGACACTGTATCATGACATGGTCCCACAGAGTATGTTAGCTCACAACACAGCAAGGGGATTCACAGTTGATACTAAAGAAGAACAGAGAAACAAAAGCCAGGAAAACAGCAATCCTTGGAGGCCTTACAGAGAAACACCCAACGATGAAAAGGTAAGTGGACTAATTACAAATCAACATATGCTATGCCTGACTCAGGTAGAGATCAAATGATCAAATGATCAGTGATTACATTACAGTGCTTTATAAGTAGGGCATGACCACACAAGCTGGTATCTTAAAGAAGTATCCACATGCTCTAACTAACAGGAGAATGAAACCTGTATCTACGGTATATGAAATATATGGCAAGATAGTTTTGATACGATAGAGAATAGAGAGTAAAAAACAACTTCCAAAAAATGTTATTAGTTTTAGGGTAAGATAAGAATGTAGTGGTAAATTTAATGTCCACTAAAGTAATCAAAATAAACTTTGGCCTCAATTTCAGATAAATCATGTAGATTTTCCATTGTTGCTCCACACAGTGTGCCAAGTAAACTACCAAGCAGTTGTAATAAAATGCTTTATCCACCATTTTCAAAATCTGCAAAAGAAGTGTGTGCTAATAGAATAATGCTATGTTTTATAATACCATATTTTTGGACTATAAGGTGCACTTAAAATCCTTTAATTATCTCAGAATTGTCAGTGCATCTTATGTGTGCCTTATGTATTAATTCTGGTTGTGCTCACTGACCTCAAACCTACGGAGCCCCGCAGGGGACATGGGAGAAAAAAAATTAAGACGGACCTTTGCGAGATCTCGCAAAAGTTTTGCGAGATTTCGCAAAACAAACTCGGGATCTCGCAAAGCTTTTGCGAGATCTCACAAAAGTTTTAGCCGCATTGTTCGAAGCCGACCGGGAGGTCGAGGTACGATGTGCCGGGAGAGCGGTGTCCCTCCTGGCTGTAGTAGGCCTCGACCTCCCGTTAGCTTCGAGATGGTGGGTGTCAGATCTCCGAAAACGTCTTGTAATGTCTTGTAAACCGAGCAGATATCTGACGTTTACACAACTACATTCACGCCTCAAAATATCTTAAAAGTGTATTTTGTGACCCAGAAAGAGTAATATTACAACTAAGTAGCTCCCGCCATTGTTGAAATTCAACTTTTGCGAGATCTTGCAGATGTTTTGCGAGATCTCGCAAAAGTCCGCCTTAATTTTTTTTTCTCCCATGACCCCTGCGGGGCTCCGTACAGACCCATTTTATGTGGTACACAACGCTGAAAAATCTGTCAAAAAATGTTTTAGTATGACTTTGGTAAGCTACAAAGCTGCACTGCTCGATCGATTGTCGGAGCATTGCGGCTACTGTAGTCAGGAGCCTAACAGAGTTAGAAGTTAGCAGGAAATTAGCTTGCTAGTTTCCACCTAAACATAATATACAATGTTCTGACTGAAGGATTTATGAAAAATTAAAAGATACAGCTCTGCTATTTAGCAACACAGCAGTTAGCGTAACATAAACACAGTGAAGCTGGAGGATCAATGTTAACTGTTTTCCACTCGATAAAAGTTAATGCAAGGGTTCCCTATGGTTAGGAACAAATGCAATCGCATGGCAGGATGCTGTAGACGGACCAAACTTCAGTCAAGAAATCAACTGAGATAATCCATCCATAATACGAGGTTAGTCATTAATACACTGTAACAACATGGGAAGAGAGCAACTGTTCAATTCAACATTAATGAATCAATGGTACGGAAGTGGAGGAAGCAAGAAGAGCGAATTGAGTAAAGTTTGAGTTATCTGAGTGTTTTGTTTCGCTTAATGTGCCTTAGAATACGGTGCGCCTTATGTATGAAAACAGACCTGTTCATCGACAGTGCGCCCAACAAGGTCGACCCTTTGCTGAGTAAATAGATTCACAATCTGTGTAGAACTTGGTCTGGCAAAGAAAAAGTTTCACCCACACACATTACAGTGTTGTGTAGGAATTATAAGTGATTCCTTTTACTTCATGTAGAGAGTCCAAAGTCCAAAGTGTTCCCAATGGTAATAGAAGCATTAGCAGCCTGAAACGAGAACCCTAAAACTCTAAGAACGGCTCTAGGAGATTCCAGAAACATCATCAAAGGTCTCTGCTCAGATTAGTACAATCCTAGCAATATCTATAACACTGCACAGTACACCATATTGCCAAAAGTATTCACTTGTCTGCCTTAATACACATTAACTTGAGTGGCATCCCATCCATAGGGTTTAATATGATGTTGACCCATCTTTTACAGCTATAACAGCTTCAACTCTTTTAGGAAGGCTTTACACAAGGTTTAGGAGTGTGTTTGTGGGAATTTTTGACCATACTCCCATAAGCAGATTTGTAAAGTCTGTCTCCATCCCAAAGGTGTTCTTCCCAATTGTTTCCAACTTGTTATAATACTACTATCAGCTAAGTGTGAAAATTTAAGCTACCATGCTGGAATTCACTGTGCTCCTGAGAGCAACCCAAACATTTTGCAAAAATGTTTGTAGAGACAGAATGCATATATATCCATCCTGAGTAAAAAATGGAATGCTATAGATAATTTCACACATCTGTCCATACTACATACTACAAAATAAGTAGGAAATCTAAAGCAGATTTTTCTTTAAGTCTTTTTTCCAGCTTAAATTATATATCATATCATGTATACAAAGCATATCATATCATATGTAGTTTTTTTCATCATATACCTTATTGTGTGAAATATAAATAAATAAGAATGGAATGATTTGCAAATCTCATAAACCCATTTGCAAATGAACACCGAATGTGTTTAGTCCAAATGTTTAAAGTGAGAAAATGCTTCATTTTTAAGAAAAATATTAGCCCATTTTGAATTTCATGAACTGGGCTGCCTCTGGTCCAGACTTTTCAACAATTGGGTAATTGTAAATTAATGATATCGTGAGAGCATCTGCTAATGAGGCAGATGACCGCAGTCTGGTTAAATTGTATCATGTTAGGAAAGTTGCTTTGTGTCTATGTGTCTTACATTGGAAGGGTGACTATGTCATTTATGTCAGTAAATAGAAAAATAATTTTACAAAAGCAATTCCAGGAATCTCAAGATTTTTGCTTTGAAAGGAAGTTGGGTGGTTGGCATGATGACCTGCAATTACCGTAACATGGCCAGAAAAAAAAAACATCACAATAATCTTGTCCAAAGATGCAAAAACAATTTGATTTGGCTATAAATTGTGGTGATGACTTTTATTCAATTAAGACATATGATCAAGGGGAAATATTATTAAGTTAGTTATGTTCTTATGTGCAGAGGGGTAGCTCATGCAAGTTTATCTACTGAAACATAATCCAAGGGTAAGTTTGTTCACTTATTTACTATATTCTACTTCAGCATTTTTATTCAGTTTTTCCTGCCCCTTTTCTTGTCAGGGTGGATGTAAAAAACAGACGATGATATTGATAATGTCATTATTTTTGCAGCTATGCAATTATGGATGACATAATGATGATAATGATGATGCCGTAAAAGTAACAACTCTAAAAAGAACTGTATTTTACTGTCAAGGGGATGCTCTGTACCTTTTTAATGCCTTTTCAAGTGTTTTTGACTTTGCTTAAATTTAATTTATATTATAATTTAATTTTTCTTTAACAAACATAGAATCACTTTTAACTGGACCTTAAGAGACTATACAAACTAAGTAATTTAATGTGTGGTATCAAAAGGTATCAAATTTAACATCTTATATTCAATTTCTATAAGACAACTTTGAAATGTTATTCCTTTCTACCTCTGCCAAGAAGATAATACTTTTGTTAACGTGTCATTCTGTGTATAAACTAGGTAATTAGAATTCATTCTAAACATTTCAGTTTAGAATGAATTCTAATTCAACTTTGTGGGGTAGTTTTAACAATTCATTAAAATTTGCCTTACATCCATCAAGGTCTTCAAGGTCAAAGGGGTGGCCAGAGCTCAGGAGGTCATCTACTAATTGGAAAGTTGGTGGTTCAGTGCCTGGCTGCTCCAGTCTGCACGCCAAATATCATTGGGCAAGACACAAGGTTCTCTGATGCATCCATCACATCCATGTGCAGTATTTTAGAAGATTTCCTTAATGATTCACTGGTTGAAAACTGACTAAAGCCCTAAAACTTCGAAACTGTAACCCTTATAAGTGTGTATTGTCAAAGTACAGAAATTACTGCATATAGATTTAAAATGCCAGGCCACATTTGACCTCTGACAAGCCCAATACACTGGTCTGATGGTCAAAGTAATAATAATGCTATATGGAGCTATCTAAAACTTTCTTACTGCCATTATTTGTACTGGCAACATATTAAACTAGAGAATGATTTATGGGGATTTTAAATATTACATTACTTTGGACATCTGACTTCTTTGAAATCAAATAAGATCTGTCAAGGCAGTCAGAAAAATATACTGTATTATAATAAGCTATATAAGCTGAAGTTATTAATGTGTAGTTATGTAACTGGTTATTATTACAAATGAATACCTATTATCCCTTACCTACTCTCATATGTATGTATAATCAACGTAGATATTTGCATTGCAACCTTGATCTGATTTTTATAGCACTAAAAGCTTCTTAGCACTTTTTTAAAGAACAAAGAAAACAAAATGCATATATGCAAAATACAATACTATTTCCTTATGAATAAAAGCTGCCCCAAAACTGAGCTGTCAGAGTGCTCCTTGTTTCTATTTATGTCATGGTCCTGAGTCTGACGAGTCAGTGTATTGGGTTTCCTTGTATTTTTCTATGTGCTTGTTTATTCTGTTTTATCCTTTGTTAAGGTTTGCCATTTGTTAGGGTTTTGTTCTGTGCCTTCTCCCACTTCTCTGTGTTCCCTCTGTCTGTCTATGGTGCCACACAGTCTGCTTGTGAATCTGTCTGTTTAGCTCAGTGTCTTGTCGAGTTCTCTGTGTCTGCGAGTTTCCTGTTTTATTCTGAAAGTCTCTGTCTCATGTGAGTGTGTTCACTTTACATTTCCCCTGTACCATCAGCTCTGATTTCTCCCAGGTGTGTTGCCCTCCTGTCTCTCATCCCCTTGATTACTGATGTGTGTATTTAAGCCCTGTGTGTTCTCTGCCTGTTGCTGGTTTGTCTGCGTTCATGTCCTCCGTCTCCCTGAGTAATTTCCCTGCATCTGTCTGAGTCTCTCTGTTCCTCTCCACGTTCGGTTATCACTTCAGGTTTGCTTTTTGGTTTTCCCTGTTTAGGTTACTCCATTCTGTATCTCGCCTCCCCTGCCTTGTGTATTTATTCCACCTCCCTTAATAAAGTCTCCTCACTACAGAAATGCCTGCGTTTTGGGTCCTTAAATAATTCCACACGGCTCGCCTCGACAGCCGTGACAATTTATTTTAAAAATGATCTCTTTCTGTACCTACTCACTTATTCACTACTTATTTTTTCTATACTAAAGGTTACAAAACATGAGAACTTGAGGATGGCCTGCATTCAGGGAGTTATTACTTTCCTTCCCTATGTTGTTACTTTAGGGAGTGACAGCAGAAGCAACAGCTACAATAACTCCACACACTAGTGGGACTGACCTTTACTGTTAATGTTTTTTCTCAGCTGCCACAATGAAAAATTTCTCCTGCTTTTGCTGTTGCCAAGACAACAGTGAGTTAAGACTATATCCAAGTTTTGGTTTTTCCCAAAGTTAAAAACTTAAAGCTGATTTATGAGGAAATGAGAAAATAAATATACAGTTGTGGTCAGAAATTTCTAATGGTATGAAAAATTGTTTGCCTCTTACTGATTTTCTATTTATTTGTATTTTTGTCATACTTAAACATTTCAGATGGTCAAATGTAAATATTAGACAAAGATAACCCAAGTAAACAGAAAATACAGTTTCTAAAGCCCCTTTTCCATTAGTCCCTACTTGGATTGACTCGGCACAGTTTGCCACCTGGTACCTGGTACCAGGTATTTTTTTAGTATCTGTTCACCCAGGGTTCCAAGTGACCCGAAAAGGTGCAAAAATGTGACATTGCCAGACTGCATGTCAGCAGGTATGTTCTTGCTTTGACAGTGAATCCGAGTAGAGTCGTGGCGATCCGTTTGCGAGTCGATTCAAGTAGATACTAATGGAAAAGGGGCTTCAATGAGAGGCTTTAAACCTACATAGCCATGTGTGGGGAAAAAAGTGATTGGTGCTGAACAAAATTAGTCCAAGAGCACAGCAACAACTCATCCAAGAGGTCACAAAAGACCCCAGAACAACATCCAAAGACTTCTAGGCCTCACTTGTCTCAGTTAAGGTCAGTGTTCATGACTTCACCATAAGAAAAAGACTGGGCGAAAATGGTCTGCATGGGAGAGATCCAAGACGAAAAGCACTGCTTCTTCACTGCTTAAAACTCTGGATACTGTAGCTCATTGAAGAAAATAAGGACAGCCCTAGTTTTCTCTTCAGCACTGTAGCCAGGCTTACAGAAAGTCAGAGCTCTGTTGAGCCAACCTATAAGTGCTATATAAGAACCAGTCCATTTACCATGTCTATGATCGGTGGTTGTTGATCAATGGTCATGAGAATTTGCATAATTATGATGCCAGAAGCTTGTTAATGGCTACCAAAAATCTTAGCTTAGGGACATTTAACCAGATACTAGTGAGGATGTATGTGTGTATCTAAACCTGTATTGACACTGCACAAAGAAATTCAGGGAACACTCAGAAAAGATCAGATCACATCAAAATAATCATGTCCATCTATACTGATATGGACTGTGTGTTAGGAACATAAGGATGCCACGTCATTTGATGGAAATGAAAATTATCAGTGTACAGCGCTGTAATAGGAAGTGCTTCCAATGATATAATCAGAGTGCGCATGCGCCAACCAGCGTGCAGCCTGTTACAGTCGCTCCTGCTTTTCTCTTAGTTTAGCTCTTTTTTCTTACGTATTCTTTTTTTTTTCTGACTTGTATTTTCCTCCGTTTTCTATCTCTTACTCAATCATGTGGATTGAGAGAGTTTTTGTTCTTCTGGTGGCCGTGGAACTGTTACTTTTATCATGGAACGGGACCGCGGCACATCTCCTACACGCACGGACTGTTTACTCCAGAGATCAGCTGATCGCCCTGATGCCGGCCGGCTCGCTGGCCAGGCCCGCAGAAGTGCCCGCAGAAGTACCAGCTGAAATTTGGAGGAAAACACATCGGGGATGCAGAGGTCAAGGACAGAAGAGAAGAAAAAAGGTGACGGTGAGACAGCGGAGGCTCGAAGCGAGGAGGAGGTTTAAACCGTGTCTGCTGTCTATCGTGATGGGAAATGTGCGATCGTTGGCAAGTAAAATCGACGAGCTCTCAGCACTGGTACGGAGTCAGAGGGAATACCGAGAGTGTAGCCTGATGTGTTTCACCGAATCATGGCTGCACCAGGTCATTCCCGATGAGAATGCTTCCGTGGAAGGCTTCCACACTGTTCGGGCGGACAGGGACAGCATCGCTAGCGGTAAGCGTAAAGGAGGTGGGCTTGCTGTTTTAGTTAACAACCGGTGGTGTAACCCTGCCAACATAACAATCAAAGAAAGGATTTGTTGCCCGGACACTGAACTGTGTGCTGTTGGACTCAGGCCGTATTATTTACCCAGGGAATTCTCTCACGTCATCTTGGTGGCTGTTTATGTTCCCCCCTCTGCTAACCCCACAGCTGCATGTGACACTATCCACTCTGCCATAGCTCGGCTACAGACTCAGCACCCGAGTGCCTTTATTGTGATCTCGGGTGACTTCAACCATGTATCACTGGACAATACACTACCAACATTCAAACAATATGTGGACTGTCCCACCAGGGGAGAGAAAACTTTAGACTTACTGTATGCTAACGTCAAGGATGCATACAGCTCCTCCTCCCTCCCCCCACTTGGTAGGTCAGATCATAACCTGATTCACCTCACCCCCCGCTATGTGCCAATTGTGAGGAGGGAACCTGTGACCACCAGGACTGTTAGGAGGTGGTCAGAGGAGGCAATAGCGGAACTACAGGGCTGTTTCGAGGTGACCGACTGGGAAACACTCTGTGAGCCTCACGCCGAGGACATCAATGGGCTTACTGAGTGTATCACAGACTACATAACTTTCTGCACCGACTCCATTGTTCCAGCTCAGACTGTTCATTGTTACCCAAATAACAAGCCGTGGGTGACTAAGGACATCAAAGCCCTCCTCAACAACAAGAAGAGGGCTTTCAGAGGGGGCAACAAAGAGGAGGTGAGGAAGATCCAGGTGTTACTAAAGGACAAGATCAGAGAGGCTAAGGACAATTACAGGAGGAAGCTGGAGTGGAAACTCCAGCAGAACAGCATGAGAGAGGTGTGGAGGGGCATGAAGACCATCACTGGATTTAGGCCAACCAACAGCAGGGGAGCTGAGGGAGGTGAGAATAGAGCCGACGAGTTGAATCTGTTTTTCAATAGATTCGACACCACAGTGTCTGCTCCCACCCCCACAACCTCACCTGCAGTCAGCCTGGAATCCAGAGCCACACCACTGTGCCAGCCTCTCTCTTCACATGTTGCCTCCTGTGAGATTCCTGACACCCCTCCCCCACCCATCACCTTCACTCAATACCAGGTTGAGATGCAAATGAGGAGACTTCACTCAGGCAAGTCTGCTGGACCAGACGGAGTGAGTCCCTTTGTCCTCAAGGCCTGTGCCCCCCAGCTGTGTGGAGTCTTTCATAAACTGTTTATGCTGAGTCTGAGTCTGCAGAGGGTCCCGGTGATGTGGAAGACATCATGCCTCGTCCCTGTACCAAAGACGCCTCGTCCCAGTGGCCCCCAGGATTACAGGCCCGTGGCACTGACCTCCCACATCATGAAGACCCTGGAAAGGCTCATCCTGGACCAGCTGCGACCCATAGTAAGACCACATCTGGATCCCCTTCAGTTCGCTTATCAGCCTGTATCACTGTGAGGGTCATGTTTTTTGACTTTTCCAGTGCTTTCAACACCATCAGGCCGACCCTCCTGGGTGATAAGTTAGCAGCGATGCAGGTGGATGCTTCTCTGGTGTCCTGGATTGTTGATTACCTGACAGGAAGACCACAATATGTACGTCTCCCACAGTGTGTGTCTGACAAGGTGATTAGCAACACAGGGGCACCACAGGGGACTGTCCTCTCCCCCTTCCTCTTCACCCTCTACACCACAGACTTCAGCCACTGCACAGAGACCTGCCATCTTCAGAAGTTTTCTGATGACTCTGCGGTGGTTGGATGCATCAGCAGGGATGATGAGACAGAGTACCGGGCTGTGGTCGACTCCTTTGTCACGTGGTGTGAGCAGAATCATCTGCAGCTCAACGTGGCAAAGACCAAGGAACTGATCGTGGACTTCAGGAAGACCAGGAAACACTTGACCCCTGTTTCAATCCAGGGGGTCAGTGTTGACATTGTGGAGGACTATAAATACCTTGGAGTACACATTGACAATAAACTGGACTGGGCTAAAAACACCACAGCACTTTACAGGAAGGGCCAGAGTCGTCTCTATTTTTTGAGGCGACTGAGGTCCTTCAACATCTGCCAGAAAATGCTGAGGATTTTCTATGAGTCTGTGGTGGCCAGTGCGATCCTCTATGCTGTTGCATGCTGGGGGAGCAGGCTGAGGGTCGCAGATGCCAACAGACTTAATGAACTGATCCGTAAGGCCAGCAATGTTGTGGGGATGGAGCTGGACTCCCTCAAGGTGGTGTCGGAGAGGCGGATGCTGTCCAAGATAAAGACAATGTTGGATAACACCTCCCACCCACTCCATGACATGTTGGTCAGTCACAGGAGCTCGTTCAGTGAGAGACTGAGATTACCGAAAAGCACCACTGAACAACACAGGAAATCATTCCTGCCTGTGGCCATCTCCCTGTACAACGCATCCACTTAACACACTGTTTGCTGCTACAACTACACATGTTTCTTTTCCAAATATTTATTTATAAGTGACTTATGTATGTATGTATATATATGTATATATTGTACTATTCTTAGTTAGCGTATTGTCTGTCTTGTCTTAATGTTGGTTTAAAATGGAGCACTGTAACAAAAAATAATTTCCCCCAGGGATCAATAAAGTATTCTGATTCTGATTCTGATAATATTCATAAAGAGAAAAGAAGGAGAGCCAGTTATAATTGTTAGAATTCTCTTGGTTTTTTTCATTGTTTTGACCTCTGTAGTCAACTGTACACTCCCACAAGTCCAAGTGCTCTAAGACAAGATACCCAAAGCTTCCAAGCATATGTATCATGTCATTCTTGCCCCTTTGACCTGACCTGCTTGCTACATTGACTGTGCATTAGTAAGAAACAACACACATAGTTATTAATTACAATTATTAAAGGTGTCAGTTTAGCTCAGTGGGTGAGCAGGCGACCATATGGTGTATGGCTGGAGAGCAGTAGGTCCAAGTTCAGGTCTGACGCGTGCCCCTTTGCTGCATGTCTTTCTCTTCCTGCTTTCCTGTCTTCACTTTCCCTATCCAAAAGGCCAAAAAAAAATGTAAGAAATTACAGTGGACGTGAGATATAATTATTATGTCATTATTCATTGCCTCACTTTGCTTTCTCATTGGACATGACAGAGATGTTGTTTAGGGGAGGTTATTCAAATACTGTTTAAGTAATCATGTAATAATGGAAGGTAATGATTATTCAGTTTATATATATATTGAACTCCCTGTGTCACCTGCTGTCCTGAGGCATCCTCTGCTCCAGAGCCTCTGCTTCTTATTGGGCCAATTTTTGGTTTGTGGTCTAACCTTAAGAGATAAATTTGATTCTTCAGCCTGTGTATCTAAGGATGATAAGTATCCAGATTTGTGGACTGCCTTGCAGTAGAGAGTTACATGGGACCAAAATGCTTTGATTTTTTGTGACATTGTTCTGTCTTCTGTTTATCTCATTATATAGATCCTTCTCTTACTGTGACTAATCTCTAACCCACTGACATTTTCATTCACTTTAAAATGCTAACATGCTACCATGTCTTGTTATTGCATCCAGTAATCCTTGTTTCAAATCATGTGTTGATCACTGTCACAGTAAGACAGATATTCTTTTCTTTTGTTGGATTTTTTTAGTTTAGTTAATTTTGTATCCTTGCTTGTCTGAGTGTGTGGTCAAAATACTCAATTAATTCCAGGTTACATAAGAATTCCTTACATGTAATGGTATTCTAATGGTACTCAGTGGGTATTTGCCAATGGTCATGACAATGTGTATATTAATGATCATGAAGTTCACTTCACGACCTATTGTTAGCTAGTAGTGCTAGCAGTACTGTTTATGAGATTGGGAAAACCTGCAGTCACCTGAGAATGAAGAAGTCACCTGGATGAGTAATGAACACTATGTCCAGATGATTGAGTATGCATCGAGAAGAGAATCAAGAATGTTTTTACATAATGTGCTTAACAAGTTTTAGCCGTTGCATTTTTAGATAAAAATTATTTATTTGTATGAAAACACAGAACATACTAAGTTGAGCTTGTTATGAGAAAACTTCCCTATCAAGTATGGTACTAGCAGTGGCAGTAGAATATTTAAAATTCAGTACTGACAGCACCAATGCTACTCATGGAAAAAAATGTATATTGCAATCCCTGTGACAGAGACACTGTTATATATGACATAAACTCACTGTCTATCTGTGTGTGTGTGTGTGTGTGTGTGTGTGTGTGTGTGTGTGTGTGTGTGTGTGTGTGTGTGTGTGTATATATATATACACACACATGTATATATACACACACACACACACATGTATATATACACATATATATACACATATATACACACACACATATATATATATACACATATATACACACACACATATATATATATACACATATATACACACATATATATATATACCATACCATACCATACCAACTTTATTTCTAAAGCACTTTAACATAAAACCAGAGTTTCACAAAGTGCTGTACATGTTAATAGCATACGTAAAGAAAATTAAAATGAGATACAATAAAATAAATAGATACAATAAATTGAAACATGTTAAAACAAATTGAGTCAACCCCTCTAATCAATGCCAAAGGCTTCAGCGAATAAATATGTTTTAAGAAGACTTTTAAATTCAGAGACAGAAGAGGCCTGCCTAACATGCAAGGGCAGATCATTCCACAACTTTGGAGCAGCTACAGCAAAAGCACGATCACCTTTAAGTTTATACTTAGTTTTCGGTACCTTAAGGAGTTGCTGATTGGCGGACCTAAGGGAACGGGCAGGTGTATATGGTTGTAGTAGCTCCGAGAGGTAGGGGGGGGCCAGGCCATTAAGAGATTTAAAAGCAAATAAGAGAATTTTAAAAACAATCCTAAAATGTACAGGTAGCCAGTGGAGTGAAATTAAAATAGGGGTAATGTGCTCAAACTTTTTTGTTCCAGTTAAAAGACGTGCTGCAGCATTTTGCACAACCTGCAGGCGCCTAATGGACGCATCACTAACCCCAAAATAAAGTGCGTTACAATAATCCAGCCTAGAAGTAACAAAGGCATGGATTACTGTCTGAAAATGCTGTTTCGATAAGATAGGCTTTATTTTGGTTAATTCCCTCAAATGAAAAAAGCTAGATCTTACAACAGCTCTGACCTGGCTTTCAAGTTTAAGATTTGCCTCTATTTTAACTCCCAGATTAGTGATGACTGGTTTAACATACTGTGCCAGTGAACCAAGATCTATAATAGTGGCCTCAGAAGCGCCACCAAAAACCATCACTTCTGTTTTCTGTTCATTAAAATGTAAAAAGTTCAAAGCCATCCAAGTCCTTATTTCATCAAGGCATCTGAGCAGCGGGTCTACTGAGAAGCCATTTATCTTTTTAAGTGGGAAATAAATCTGGGAGTCATCGGCGTAGCAGTGGAAAGAAATATATGTATATATACACACACATATATATATATATATATACACATATATATATATATACACATATATATACACACACACACACACACACACACACACACACATATACACACACACACGCACACACACACATATATACACACACACGCATATATATATATATATATATATATATATATATATATATATATATATATATATATGGGATCAATGGGACCCTAAGAGCCTTCATCAGGAACTCAATGGGGATGTGGCGTACAACACTAGAGGCCAACTCCAAGCCCATAGCACAAGTTACCATCAAGTGCGGGATCTACCAAGGAGATGCTCTGTCCCCACTGCTGTTCTGCATAGGCCTGAACCCTCTCAGTGAGATCATTAACAAGACTGGCTACGGATACCGACTACGGAACGGAGCAGTTGTCAGCCACCTCCTGTACATGGATGACATCAAGCTGTATGCCAAGAGTGAACGAGACATCGATTCACTGATCCACACTACCAGGCTATACAGCAATGACATTGGAATGTCGTTCGGACTGGAGAAGTGTAGTCGGATGGTAACAAAGAGAGGGAAGGTAGTCAGAACTGAGGGGATTGAACTACCAGAAGGCAACATTGCAGACATAGAGGACAGTTACAAGTACCTGGGGATCCCGCAGGCAAATGGGAACCATGAAGAGGCCGCTAGAAAGGCTGCAACCACCAAGTACCTGCAGAGGGTCAGGCAAGTCCTGAGGAGTCAGCTGAATGGTAAGAACAAGATCCGGGCCATCAACACATACGCCCTGCCCGTGATCAGGTACCCTGCTGGGGTAATAGGCTGGCCAAAGGAGGAGATAGAAGCCACTGACATAAAGACAAGAAAGCTCCTGACCATGCATGGAGGGTTTCACCCCAAGTCCAGCACCCTGAGGCTGTACGCTAAGCGGAAGGAAGGGGGCCGGGGACTGGTGAGTGTCAGCACCACAGTCCAGGATGAGACAACGAACATCCAAGAATACATTGGGAAGATGGCCCCAACTGACCGAGTGCTCAGTGAATACCTCAGGCAGCAGAAACCCAAGAAAGAGGAGGGAGACGAGGAACCATCATGGAAGGACAGGCCCCTGCACGGTATGTACCACCGGCAGATAGAGGAGGTGGCTGATATCCAGAAATCCTACCAGTGGCTGGACAAAGCTGGACTGAAAGACAGCACAGAGGCACTAATCATGGCAGCACAAGAACAAGCTCTGAGTACAAGATCCATAGAGGCTGGGGTCTATCACACCAGGCAAGACCCCAGGTGCAGGCTGTGTAAAGATGCCCCAGAGACAATCCAGCACATAACAGCAGGGTGCAAGATGCTAGCAGGCAAGGCATACATGGAACGCCATAACCAAGTGGCCGGCATAGTGTACAGGAACATCTGTGCTGAGTATAACCTAGAAGTCCCGAGGTCAAAATGGGAGATGCCCCCAAGGGTGGTGGAGAATGACCGAGCTAAGATCCTGTGGGACTTCCAGATACAGACGGACAAAATGGTGGTGGCTAACCAACCGGACATAGTGGTGGTAGACAAACAGAAGAAGACGGCCGTAGTGATCGATGTAGCGGTTCCGAATGACAGCAATATCAGGAAGAAGGAACACGAGAAGCTGGAGAAATACCAAGGGCTCAGAGAAGAGCTCGAGAGGATGTGGAGGGTGAAGGTAACGGTGGTCCCCGTGGTAATCGGAGCACTAGGTGCGGTGACTCCCAAGCTAGGCGAGTGGCTCCAGCAGATCCCGGGAATAACATCGGAGATCTCTGTCCAGAAGAGCGCAGTCCTGGGAACAGCTAAGATACTGCGCAGGACCCTCAAGCTCCCAGGCCTCTGGTAGAGGACCCGAGCTTGAAGGATAAACCGCCCGCAGGGGCGTGCTGGGTGTTTTTTATATATATATACACACACACATATATATATATATATATATATATATACACACACATATATATATATATATATATATACACACATATATATATATATATATATACACACACATATATATATATATATATATATACACACACATATATATATATATATATATATACACACACATATATATATATATATATACACACATATATATATATATATATATAAAAAAAACACCCAGCACGCCCCTGCGGGCGGTTTATCCTTCAAGCTCGGGTCCTCTACCAGAGGCCTGGGAGCTTGAGGGTCCTGCGCAGTATCTTAGCTGTTCCCAGGACTGCGCTCTTCTGGACAGAGATCTCCGATGTTATTCCCGGGATCTGCTGGAGCCACTCGCCTAGCTTGGGAGTCACCGCACCTAGTGCTCCGATTACCACGGGGACCACCGTTACCTTCACCCTCCACATCCTCTCGAGCTCTTCTCTGAGCCCTTGGTATTTCTCCAGCTTCTCGTGTTCCTTCTTCCTGATATTGCTGTCATTCGGAACCGCTACATCGATCACTACGGCCGTCTTCTTCTGTTTGTCTACCACCACTATGTCCGGTTGGTTAGCCACCACCATTTTGTCCGTCTGTATCTGGAAGTCCCACAGGATCTTAGCTCGGTCATTCTCCACCACCCTTGGGGGCATCTCCCATTTTGACCTCGGGACTTCTAGGTTATACTCAGCACAGATGTTCCTGTACACTATGCCGGCCACTTGGTTATGGCGTTCCATGTATGCCTTGCCTGCTAGCATCTTGCACCCTGCTGTTATGTGCTGGATTGTCTCTGGGGCATCTTTACACAGCCTGCACCCGGGGTCTTGCCTGGTGTGATAGACCCCAGCCTCTATGGATCTTGTACTCAGAGCTTGTTCTTGTGCTGCCATGATTAGTGCCTCTGTGCTGTCTTTCAGTCCAGCTTTGTCCAGCCACTGGTAGGATTTCTGGATATCAGCCACCTCCTCTATCTGCCGGTGGTACATACCGTGCAGGGGCCTGTCCTTCCATGATGGTTCCTCGTCTCCCTCCTCTTTCTTGGGTTTCTGCTGCCTGAGGTATTCACTGAGCACTCGGTCAGTTGGGGCCATCTTCCCAATGTATTCTTGGATGTTCGTTGTCTCATCCTGGACTGTGGTGCTGACACTCACCAGTCCCCGGCCCCCTTCCTTCCGCTTAGCGTACAGCCTCAGGGTGCTGGACTTGGGGTGAAACCCTCCATGCATGGTCAGGAGCTTTCTTGTCTTTATGTCAGTGGCTTCTATCTCCTCCTTTGGCCAGCCTATTACCCCAGCAGGGTACCTGATCACGGGCAGGGCGTATGTGTTGATGGCCCGGATCTTGTTCTTACCATTCAGCTGACTCCTCAGGACTTGCCTGACCCTCTGCAGGTACTTGGTGGTTGCAGCCTTTCTAGCGGCCTCTTCATGGTTCCCATTCGCCTGCGGGATCCCCAGGTACTTGTAACTGTCCTCTATGTCTGCAATGTTGCCTTCTGGTAGTTCAATCCCCTCAGTTCTGACTACCTTCCCTCTCTTTGTTACCATCCGACTACACTTCTCCAGTCCGAACGACATTCCAATGTCATTGCTGTATAGCCTGGTAGTGTGGATCAGTGAATCGATGTCTCGTTCACTCTTGGCATACAGCTTGATGTCATCCATGTACAGGAGGTGGCTGACAACTGCTCCGTTCCGTAGTCGGTATCCGTAGCCAGTCTTGTTAATGATCTCACTGAGGGGGTTCAGGCCTATGCAGAACAGCAGTGGGGACAGAGCATCTCCTTGGTAGATCCCGCACTTGATGGTAACTTGTGCTATGGGCTTGGAGTTGGCCTCTAGTGTTGTACGCCACATCCCCATTGAGTTCCTGATGAAGGCTCTTAGGGTCCCATTGATCTTGTACAATTCTAGGCATTCCAGTATCCAGCTGTGGGGCATTGAGTCATAGGCCTTCTTGTAATCAATCCAGGCAGTGCACAGGTTGGTCAGTCTGGTCTTGCAGTCTCGGCTGATTGTTCTGTCTACCAGTAGCTGGTGTTTTGCACCTCTGGTATTCTTGCCAATTCCTTTCTGTGTCCCGCTCATGTATTGACCCATGTGCCTGTTCATCTTAGCCGATATGATGCCTGACAGGAGCTTCCATGTAGTACTGAGGCAGGTTATTGGTCGGTAGTTGGAGGGGACCGGTCCCTTCTTGGGGTCCTTGGGGATCAGGACCGTCCGGCCTTCAGTTAGCCATTCCGGGTGTCTCTCGTTAACTAGCAGCTGGTTCATTTGTGCTGCCAGACGCTCGTGGAGTGCAGTCAGCTTCTTCAGCCAGTAGGCGTGAACCATGTCGGGCCCTGGTGCTGTCCAACTCTTCATACTGGAGACCCTTTCTTGGATATCTGCCACTGTGATGGTTACTGGACCCTGTTCAGGGAGGTCGCTGTGGTCTGCCCTCAGATCCTCTAGCCACTGAGCATTGCCGTTATGGGTTGCATCCTTCTCCCATATGCTCTTCCAGTATTGCTCCGTCTCCAGCCTTGGTGGTGCTGTTCTCTTATTGTTCCCTTGCCACTGAGAGTACACCTTTGCTGGTTCTGTGGAGAACAGCTGGTTTATTCTCCTGCCTTCTATCTCTCTGGTGTACCTCCTCAAGCGGCTGGCCAAGGCTGTGAGTCTTTGCTTGGCAGTTTCCAAGGCCTCAGGTATGGACAGCTTGCTGTATTTCTTAGGCACCTTATTTGTCGCACCTTTCTGCAACTCTGTTAGTTGGCTAACCTCCCTCCGTGCTACTTTGATCTTGCCCTCTAGCCTCCTTCTCCATGGAGGGTACTGCCCCTTGTGGCTGTTCAACTTGTAGCCAAGCATCTCACTGATCACTGCTGCCGTATTGTAGATCAGCTTGTTAGTGTCGGTAATCGTGGTTGTAGGTATTGCCCGTAGTGCTGCATTAACATCATCTAGCAGACCTTCTGAGGGTACTTCACGTAATCTTGGTAACCGGCTACGGGGGATCCAGGTTTCAAGCTTGGCCATGATCCTATTTTTCAGGTCAGTTCCTCTCGCACTCAATGATCCTTCTCCTATCGCACTTGGGGCTATGTACCCAATCTCGGGTGGGGGTGATGATATCTCCCCCCTGACCTGGCGTCCTGACTCCTCCTTGCCGTAGCATTTGTGTTGTACCTCGTCAATCTCTAGCTGTGAGAGCAGTCCCTTCTTTCGAATGTTGGAACACTGAGCTACTAGTTGTTTCGCCGTCATTGTGGATGTTGGGTATCGAAGAATCCATAGGTCCCTCATCCTATTCATGTAGCCCCTTCCGCCGGGGTTACTTGCGTAGTAGCATTCCAACAACGCCCTGTTTTTGTCCCTTGCCCACCGATGCCTTCTTGTTCCAGTAGCCCACTTTTCGTCAGGGTGCCCTGGTTCCTCAACACCTGACGCGGACCTTGTTGATCCGGGCGACGTCCGAGCCGGCATGCCTTCATATTTATCTGTCTCGCTCATGTCTGCGGTAGGCTTGCTTAGCATAGGGGGTCTAGCCTTAGGACCCTTACTGGATACAGACGCCCCAGGCAGGAATCGAACTTGCGATCCTCTGTTCCAAAGGCGTGTAGTTTAACCACTACGCTATCCAGCTGTTTTGTCTATATATATATATATATATATATATATATATATATATATATATATATATATATATATATATATATATATATATATATATATATATATATATATATATATATATATATATATATATATATATTTTAGGGGTGCAACGATACACAAAATTCACGGTTCGGTTCGGTTCGATACTTTGGTGTCACGGTTCGATATTTTTTCGATACAAAAAAAATGTTCATGCCTTTTTAATTTGTCATTTATTAAAATTATAAATATATATTTTAACTCAAAAGTACAGTTTTTAAATTTAACCCTAACCCTTGTGCGTGTTTTTTATTTTGACAGAGAATGCGCACCTGCGGACCACTTATGTGCAGCCCTGGTTATTTAGCTCGTCATATTGCAGCCACAGAAATTATTTTGTCCATGAAACCATAAAGCTACACTTTTTTGCCTTATAGTCTCATTTGTCATAACTGCTCCGTTTTGTGGTAAGCTTTTCTTTGGCTGTCACTTCTTCACCCTGACCTGTCTTATTTGGCTCAGCAGAACTAAAATATATATCCTGCTGCTTTTACACACGCACTCACATAAGCTCAGCGATTCTCTGCACGATCAACCTCTCACATGTTTAATCTTGCTGCGGGAGATTTCACTTGTCATGTTTGCATAGTAAGCTAACGATTAATAAGACAATGTCAGAGGAATTGGTGCACAAATTATCATCACTCACAGATCAGTGCTGTCGCTCTCTATACACAGTTCGCACGATTGCAAAGTGAAAGCAAAAAAACAAGCGCAAATTCAAACGCGATTTCAATATGTCACATATTGACAGTGGCTCACCGATGCCAATGACATACAGTGGGGCAAAAAAGTATTTAGTCAGCCACCGATTGTGCAAGTACCCCCACTTAAAATGATGACAGAGGTCAGTAATTTGCACCAGAGGTACACTTCAACTGTGAGAGACAGAATGTGAAAAAAAAATCCATGAATCCACATGGTAGGATTTGTAAAGAATTTCTTCGTAAATTAGGGTGGAAAATAAGTATTTGGTCACCTCAAACAAGGAAAATCTCTGGCTCTCACAGACCTGTAACGTCTTCTGTAAGACGCTTTTCTGTCCCCCACTCGTTACCTGTATGAATGGCACCTGTTTGAACTCATCTGTATAAAAGACACCTGTCCACAGCCTCAAACAGTCAGACTCCAAACTCCGCCATGGCCAAGACCAAAGAGCTTTCGAAGGACAGCAGGAAAAGTATTGTAGACCTGCACCAGACTGGGAAGAGTGAATCTACAACAGGCAAGCAGCTTGGTGTGAAAAAATCAACTGTGGGAGCAATCATCAGAAAATGGAAGACATACAAGACCACTGATAATCTCCCTCGATCTGGGGCTCCACGCAAGATCTCATCCCGTGGGGTCAAAATGATCATGAGAACGGTGAGCAAAGATCCCAGAACCACACGGGGGGACCTGGTGAATGACCTGCAGAGAGCTGGGACCAAAGTAACAAAGGTCACCATCAGTAACACACTACAACGGCAGGGAATCAAATCCCGCAGTGCCAGACGTGTTCCGCTGCTGAAACCAGTGCATGTCCAGGCCCGTCTGAAGTTTGCCAGAGAGCACATGGATGATACAGCAGAGGATTGGGAGAATGTCATGTGGTCAGATGAAACCAAAGTAGAACTTTTTGGTATAAACTCAACTCGTCGTGTTTGGAGGAAGAAGAATACTGAGTTGCATCCCAAGAACACCATACCTACTGTGAAGCATGGGGGTGGAAACATCATGCTATGGGGCTGTTTTTCTGCCAAGGGGACAGGACGACTGATCCGTGTTAAGGACAGAATGAATGGGGCCACGTATCGTGAGATTTTGAGCCAAAACCTCCTTCCATCAGTGAGAACTTTGAAGATGAAACGAGGTTGGGTCTTCCAACATGACAATGATCCAAAACACACCGCCCGGGCAACAAAGGAGTGGCTCCGTAAGAAGCATTTGAAAGTCCTGGAGTGGCCTAGCCAGTCTCCAGACCTCAACCCCATAGAAAATCTGTGACGGGAGTTGAAAGTCCGTGTTGCTCGGCGACAGCCCCAAAACATCACTGCTCTCGAGAAGATCTGCATGGAGGAATGGGCCAAAATACCAGCTACTGTGTGTGCAAACCTGGTAAAGACCTATAGTAAACGTTTGACCTCTGTTATTGCCAACAAAGGTTATGTTACAAAGTATTGAGTTGTATTTTTGTTATTGACCAAATACTTATTTTCCACCCTGATTTACGAATAAATTCTTTACAAATCCTACCATGTGGATTCATGGATTTTTTTTTCACATTCTGTCTCTCACAGTTGAAGTGTACCTCTGGTGCAAATTACTGACCTTTGTCATAATTTTAGGTGGGGGAACTTGCACAATCGGTGGCTGACTAAATACTTTTTTGCCCCACTGTAATTACCCAGCTACATTTCTGAAAGAATGCAAAAGCATTGACATATATTTTTCCTTCCTACAATAGCCCGACGGGCAGGGAAGAGATAGATTTTGGTAGCCCGGGGACGTCGGGCTAGCGATATTGCGAGCCCTGTATCTGATTGAGGAATCACTCATCTTTGGAAAAGAGAGTTTATTACAGAGAAATATCTCTTTCCAAAATAAAAGCTATACTATCCACTTCTTCTGGGCTATATTCTCAGCAGCATAAGGAGAATCATGTGCTAACAGCTGTCTAAATGACTCGGCTAAAGTTAGTAGCATGCTTGTTGTTAGCTCGTTAACGTGTTGGCCGTCTAGCCCCATGCACGGAGCGATCGGCGGTAGCTCGTTAACGGAGATTTGCCGTGTTGTGGCGTTAAGGTCATTTCAATGAGATTAACCTGAAAGCACTAGTGGGAACACAACGAATATGACTGCACATTTACGCCGACATCATCCTAGTGCAAAGACAAGTGGAAGCAGACAAAAAAAAGCAAGCATGCTACTAACTTTAGCCGAGTCATTTAGACAGCTGTTAGCACATGATTCTCCTTATGCTGCTGAGAATATAGCCCAGAAGAAGCGGATAGTATAGCTTTTATTTTGGAAAGAGCCATTTCTCTGTAATAAACTCTCTTTTCCAAAGATGAGTGATTCCTCAATCAGATACAGGGCTCGCAATATCGCTAGCCCGACGTCCCGGAGCTAGCGATTTTTTTCAGTCGGGCTACCAAAATCTATCTCTGCCCTGCCCGTCGGGCTATTGTAGGAAAAATATATGTCAATGCTTTTGCATTCTTTCAGAAATGTAGCTGGGTAATTATGTCATTGGCATCGGTGAGCCACTGTCAATATGTGACATATTGAAGTCGCGTTTGAATTTGCGCTTGTTTTTTTGCTTTCACTTTGCAATCGTGCGAACTGTGTATAGAGAGCGACAGCACTGATCTGTGAGTGATGATAATTTGCGCACCAATTCCTCTGACATCGTCTTATTAATCGTTAGCTTACTATGCAAACATGACAAGTGAAATCTCCCGCAGCAAGCTTAAACATGTGAGAGGTTGATCGCGCAGAGAATCGCTGAGCTTATGTGAGTCCGTGTGTAAAAGCATTTCAGTTCTGCTGAGCCAAATAAGACAGGTCGGGGTGAAGAAGTGACAGCCAAAGAAAAGCTTACCACAAAACGGAGAAGTTATGGCAAATGAGACTATAAGGCAAAAAGAAAGTGCAGCTTTATGGTTTCATGGACAAAAGAATTTCTGTGGCTGCAATATGATGAGCTAAATAACCAGGGCTGCACATAAGTGGTCCGCAGGTGCGCATTCGCTGTCAAAATAAAAAACACGCACAAGGGTTAGGGTTAAATTTAAAAACTGTACTTTTGAGTTAAAATATATATTTATAATTTTAATAAACGACAAATTAAAAATGCATGAACATTTTTTTGTATCGAAAAAATATCGAACCGTGACACCAAAGTATCGAACCGAACCGAACCGTGAATTTTGTGTATCGTTGCACCCCTAATATATATATATATATATATATATATATATATATATATACATACATATACATATATAATATACATATATATACATATATATATATACATATATACACATACATATACATATATATACATATATATGTATATACCAGAGGTGGGACCAAGTCATTGTTTTGCAAGTCTCAAGTAAGTCTCAAGCCTTTATCCTCAAGTCTCAAGTCAAGTCTCAAGTAATGTCAGGCAAGTCAGAGTCGAGTCTCAAGTCACTGGTGTAAAAGTCCGAGTCAAGTCACAAGTCTGAAACTTTGAATTTCAAGTCCTTTCGAGTCTTTAAAAAAAAAAAAAAGAAAAAAGAATGTTGCAGTTATGCTAAATGTAAATATTAGACCATGTAATTTTTAAATCTGTGTTTTTCTCAACACATGACAAAATAGTGAACAAATTGTGAAATTGCACCTCTTTAAAATGCAGCTCAATTAAACCTAGCTCCAAGAATAATTTTCACCGACAGTTCTGAGATAAGCTGCATGTTATTCTTGGATGCGGTTGTAGGACCGGTGTCGTGCCAAAGTAGGTATCCCCGACAGAATTTGTTTCCCCTGTGCTGGGAGCACGCAGGAAGTACTGATGTTTTCA
>NC_140627.1:6782500-7020000 GCF_057382275.1 Copadichromis virginalis
ACGCGTTACTAACGGCGTTACTAACAGCGTTACGTTTTTCAGTAAGGAGTAATCTAACTAATTACTATTTCTATCGTTACAACGTCGTTACCGTTACTAACAAGAAAATTCGGTGCGGTCGCGTTACTATTTTTCAACAAACAGACGGTTTAAGCTGTGTTCAGTTTAACGCATCTTATATCAGTTGCACCGAAATAACTGTAGGTAATCTGGGCGCTATACAGCTTTAAGCAGCTGCGCGCGCTCCCGCGGACGGCTATCACTTTCTGCCCGATCACTTTTTGGCACAACTAGTGATGGGATTTCCGGGTCTTTTTAGAGAGTCGAACCAAGCCAGCTCTTTTGGTTCAACTCTCTAAAAAGAGCCGGCTCTTTCGGCTCCAAAGCGGCTCTTCAGGTTGTTTTGTTGCTTTCATTAATTTATTATTAACAATAATATAAAATTATGCACAAAAGGAATTACTAATGTAAAAAAAAAGTGGTTTTATTTATATATGTTTATATATAAATATATGCAATATTTCTTCCAAAACAGAGCTAAATTACACAATTGAAAACATATGTGTATTGTTTGTGTATTTATACACAAGCACTCATACGTCTAGCATCCTGGAGCCCTTTTTTTGTCGTTTGTACGTGTTTTGAGTTTTTATGTGCTTCTGAGTTTTTACGTGCTTCGGAGTTTGTACGTACTTTGTCTCTAGGGGCCACCGTAAGTATACTTTTATTTATTCACTCCACATAAAATGTAATAAATAAATCATATAATACAAAAACCAACTATTCACATTTCAACTTTTAACTATTTAAATTTTCAGCTTTTTCAATTCATTAAAATATGAAAACAAAAAGAACATGCACATTCTCTGTCATATGGACCTGCATGAATAAACTTTCTGAATCCTTTATCATCTGCAACTGAAAATAGTTGTGGATGATTACTATACCTTTCTAATGTGACGTTGTTGTCCCTGGCTCTCTTTCTCTGTCTGTCTCTCCCTCCCGCTCTGTTCCTGTGCTACTGAGTGTAACTACCGCCCCTCCCCCCTCATCCCAGCTAAAGCACAAGGCTCACATGCTCACAGGAGTGAAGGGGCAGATCCAGCCAAAGCCCTTCATACTTCAATGGAGGGAAGGCTAATCAATGCCGTAGCAAACAACCCGGAGCCGTACGACACCAGCTGCTTTCTGTACTGAGACAGGAATATAAAGGACCGAGCTTGGAGGAAGATATGTAAAGAGATCGGGCAACCTGGTAAGTTCATTCATTTCTCTTAAGTTTTCTCTAAAGTTTTCGCTGACCCGGGGAAGCCGCACAAAAACTAGCAAGCCCCTGCTATTTTCCCACTGACGTGCAAATACCGTTCTGCTTTTATGCATGTTGTCATTTAGGAATATATTTTATTGTTTATTAATAAACAGTACACAGTGGTCCCGCTGTTCATCCGTCACTGCTTCGCTTTTTCGCTGATTTTCTTTTTCTTTTCGTTTTTTTGCACAGTACAGCATTGCATTCTGCAGCCTGATTGACAAATCTCCTTTGTGTCGTGTCTCCTGCGCTTGCCAAATTTATCATGCTTGGTTTTGATAACCATCACATCCAATAGGAAAAACAGCACAAAAACACCCATAACTATGAGCCTCATTCGGAAATAGACACCTGCACCGCGAGGGAAAAAGGCGCACGAAAGTGGCAGGCAGATGAAGACAAAACGCGGCATAATAATACTTTTACGTTTTGCAATCTACAAAGGTTTGTACTTTGAGAATCAATTGTGAGAACTGTAACCAATGTTCATATGTGTGGGGAAAACAGTGTATAAAGTGCGTGACCAGGGGCTAGTTATTCTGAGAACCCCTGCTGCAATAAAGGAGGGACCACTGTCTACTCTATGATTATTATATTCAACCTGTTAACATTTAATACTGTATTGATAGAACCAACTGATTCTGCAGCAGAGCATCCCCAGTCCCTGAGCTCCTGCACCCACAGGTATGTACAGCAAGCACTGATACCTTTTTAGTCGGTGGGATTGCCTTGTGATCACCTTTACTAAAAATCTACAACCAATCTGATTATATCCTGTTTGTTTTTTTCAATGTTGAAATTAAAATCTAGTAGCAGCCTTCTAATTTCTTTGTGTTTTGTGCTGTTTTACAGGCCCACAGGGGAGGACGGCTCCGAGGCAGATGAGGGACGGGTCCCAGGACGGTCCATCGGCGCTGGAGCTGGCCATCCTGGTGTCCCTGAAGCGTTCACACCAGTCTCCAATGGAGCATTTCCTCCTCAGCCTTGTTCCTGCTCTGGAGAGCAGCTGGTCCTTTTTATTCCTGTCTCTGTAAATTCTTATATTTTATATATTTATGTTTAATGTTTTTCTGTTTGAGAATTTTAATATTATTTCAAATAAATTTTTATAATGACTAATGTCTCAGTTCTACTACACAGCAAATGTTGGCACACGACTTGACACATGTAGAATTTATTTCATATTATACTAATGACAAAATATACTAATACAGTGGGATGCAAAAGTTTGGGCAACATTGTTAATAGCCATTATTTTCCTGTATAAATCATTGGTTGTTACAATAAAAAAAAAGTCAGTTAAATATCATACAGGAGACACACAGTGATATTTGAGAAGTGAAAAGAAGTTTACTGGATTTACAAAAAGTGTGCAATAATTGTTTAAGCAAAATTAAGCAGGTGCATAAATTTGGGCACCACAAAAAAGAAATGAAATAAATATTTAGTGTATATCAATGTGTGTGTCTCCTATATGATATATGGGGTGCCTTTGTCTGGACGTGCTTCCCATCCAGAGCTGCACAGCACAGAGGGAAGTTCCAGCGCTCCTGGAGTCCCTCTGTGATGGACCGCCAGTCTCCAGGTGAAGGCACAGCCATGAAGTCTCCACTAGACAGTCCCAGATGGCCGTCGTTACTTGGGGGGTGATCTGGCTCACCATGGACACACTGACTCTGAAACTGAACGCGATGGTCCTGAAGGAGTCCCCGGTGACAAGGAACCTGGACAATATCTAAAACAGTTGTGTTTTGTTTTAACTTTAACATATCATAATTTGATTGGTAGCAACTTTTACAACTACAGTGTGCCAATCACTCATAATTCCTAAACATGTCAATCAGGTAGGAATGAAGTAAGACATTAATAGAAATAAAGAGTTGTATGTTGACATGTAGCCCTTTCCTTGCTTAAATCATTAATCTTTTTGAAAAATTAATCTGTGATAAGACATAGCTTATCAAGATAGAACCATGTAACTAAAGATGAACCAAACTGTTCAGTTTTATCTAACTCTGTTTTAATAAAGGCTGGTGACCCCTGCTATAGAGTCTGACAGCTGCAGGGATTATATACAAATATTCAACTATACCAGAATTAAACCAGGTCTAAATAAAAAGGAGTGAGTATCACTACAAAGGTTAACTCAGTGGTCCTAATGCTACAGTTTGATATCAGCAAGCACCGAGCGCATACATTGATGTGACACCACAGCCATGCTATCATTGCAAACACTGATAACAGTAGGGATGGGTACCGGTGTCGGTTCTGACATAAACGGTAGTAACCAAACCGAAAAGCAGCGCACATTTCGGTGCTTTATTTCGGTGCTTTTTTTTCTTGAGCTGTGATACACTTCTAGCCAATCGTTTTACGTTTCCGAGGATAGTAGGCGGGCCCAGGTACGTACGTTCTTTTAGAGCAGAGCTACAGATTAAAAATGTCCAAGGCGAAGCGGTCAAAAGTCTGGCTGTACTTCACAGCAAAATATGCAAACTCAGCAGCCTGCAACAAGTGCTTTAAGCTGATACTGTGATACTGTCAAAGGAGGTAACACCTCGAATCCGATGAAACACCTGGCGACGCATAGCGTTTTTTTTAAAAGCCCAGAAATGCGCCGTATTTGATAGCTTGCTGCGAGACCTCACACCGAGCGCATCTACTGCGGGTGGGTTGCCTGTTATGCAACATCCCCCAAAAACACGAAGAGGAGAGTCCTGGCCCCTAGCCCTGCCAGTGTAGCAGAAATGATGAGGATGATGATGGCAGCAGCAGCCGTTCTTCTCTGCGTGAGTAGCTTCATGTTGTTCGAGTGTAATTTACGTTGAGTAGGCTAACCACGTTATTACATTAATGCATGTAAGGTGAACTAGCAAACATCATAGCTACATGCGGCTGTCCTCTTGTTTGATGGCAGATACTCCCTTCACCCTGGCCAAAAAGGCTAAAATGACCAAAGAAAAAGTGGAAAACAGTTAAACATGAGAGGTTTTGGACAAAGTTTGTGTTTTTTCCATTGTTTAAGCACTGCTTCCAGCCAAGAGTGATACCATATATGCCCCATAGCTGCAGAAAAGGCTAACATTGTTATCTTTTTACAAAAAACAGCTGAACATGAGAGGTTTTTGGACCAATTTTGTGTTCTCCATTCTTTAAGCACCGGTTTGAGCACCGTTTGAGCACCGGCACCGTTTCAAAAGTACCGATTTGGCACATCGGATAAAACCTAAACGATACCCATCCCTAGATAACAGCATAAATTGAATTAAATCGGGACTTGATGAGACCTTCTGAGTATCACTAGAAATATTATAAACAGTAGTCTCCGTACCACAGTTTGCTATCAGTAAACACCAAGAGCATTCACTGTTAGCATAGCACATCCATGTTAGCAGTGTATAAACGATAGTTTAGCATATATTAGCACAGGTATCAATAAAGGACTACCATATTAAACACTTTTACTAACCTCAGGCAGATGGACAGGCGCTCTGCAGGTGGGATTGAGCGCTTGTAATTGGTGTCTAGGCGGGCGATTCTGGGACCAACGCGGGAAAGCAGGTCCTCAAACTGGCCAAGTGAACATCGGTGATAGCGCTGGAATCCGCCGTCATCCAGGCGCAGCTCCTGGAGCAAGTGGTGAAACTCACCAAACTGCTCACGCCTATGGAGGACCTGATGGACCCAGGTACAGCGAGGACGTCTTTTACGCCGCTGCTCTGCTCTCCACAGTACATAGAGAAGGGAGACTCTCTCTTCAAGCTGTCATGGTCACTGTGTGGCAGGCAGGATGAGGACCCAAAATGCAAACTCACGGACTCAGGGGATAAACTCAAAATGCAGCTTTATTGCTGACAGGTGACAAACGAAAGCAGTGATACCAAAGCAATACAAAACTAAACTACACTGGGAAAAGCTAATTGTAACATATACCAGAAGACACGGGGAGAACCACACACAGCATGAGGGAGAACGCGACGCCGAACAGAGGGAGACGCAGACAGAAATACACAGAGGGTTAACGAGGAAAGTGGGAACACACGGGGAACACAGCTGACACAGATAACCCTAACGAGACAGGGCGGGGTGAACATAACACTGACGGGAGACGGGCAGAGTCAAACAGGAAGTACACAGAGGTTCAGACAGGAGGAGAGAGCACGGGGAGAACACAGACATAACAGGCTGGGGAAAACATGGAATAAAACACGAAAGGGGACAAGGGCTCATGAATACATAGAGGGGCACACAGGGGGTGAGAGTCACAAAGGGAAAGCACACAGGGAACAACATAACAGGGCAACTCGGGAAACAGAACCTAAACAGGGAACTGAATACAAAAATACAAGAGAACTAAGAATACTGGGCCAACACGGCCCAGGACCATGACACAAGCGCTAGCTCGACAGCTGCCATCTTGCAAAGACACCGGTCTGGCACAACTTCCTCCCACATTCCTCCCACATTTCCAGTTCACGCGCGTCAAAATGCGCTATGGATTTTTCTTGGACACTCGTTGAGACGCGAATGTGCACACGTCAAATTTGGGGCGTTTTGTTCGCGTCCATCGCGTTTGGTGTGAACACACCTTAAGAGCCATTTTGTTCGCGACCGACACATCACTAGGCACAACACCTGGAGCTAAGGGGGCAAAACAATCGCATGAGTGCTGCTGTTTGACTGGGGAAGAATAAAGTAGTCGCGGTAAGCCAATCACATAACCACTTCAAGGTGACAAAGCAACAAGGTGATATATACCAGTTTTCAAATTGTCTTGATAGGCCACGTAAAACCAGAGTCACGATAAACAATATATACGTGGTGTTTTTTCGTTAATAGTTTCATCACGTTTACTGTCTAAGGATAGCACTAGCAAGCACTCTCTGCTTATGATCAAAAAATGATAAAACAAAACAAAAAACAGGCCTGTGGTGTTTGTGTAAAAATGCACCGTGTCGACTAATCAAAAATGATATGGCAACATGACATTTGGTTGTTTAGGAAGAGTCAGAAGTTTTAGGAGTGACGGAGAGAGAGAGAGAGAGAGAGAGAGAGAGAGAGAGAGAAAGACAGCAGAAAAGAGAGAGAGCAAGTTTTGAGATGTGAGAAATTTGTGACATTTAGCGTGTTTGGAGTGTGTAGTTAATGTGTTGTCTTGTGTAGTTAGTGTGTGTATTATCGTTAACGAAAACTAACGAAATAACGAAAACTAAAAGTGAAAAAACATTTTCGTTAACGGAAATAAAAATAAAAACAAAAAAAGGAAAACTAGGGCAGCACGGTGGCACGGTGGTTAGCACTGTTGCCGCACAGCAAGTGAATTGGCAACTGAATTTATAGCAAAAATGTGTTTAGTTTTCGTTGATGTGTGCGTGTCATACAATAGTCAAGGGTGAAAAAGAAGTTTCGTTTCCAGATTTTTTTTTCTTGCTGTCTAATTATGCCAGCAGGTGGCAAGCACGTTAGTCGAGTCGTCTGTGTCGCTGCTCCGTCCACGCGCAGAATCATGTCAGGAAAAGTCGGGAGAAAGCGCCAGAGTCCAATTTGGGATTACTTTGAATATGACTGTGTTTTGGATAAAGCAAGTGTAGTGGAAAGAGACAAATTATGAGGGACATTTCTAAAGGGAAAAAAATCCCACAAACCTTAAAGTGCGCTTGAAAAGCTCGCACAAGAAGGCTAACCTAGCTTAACTTGAGAAGGGAGCACACTCAACCCTCATCCCCAGAAACAGAAGCTAACACCAGGCAAGGCAGCGTGATGCATCCCGAGACAACAGGACTGGGATATCTACATAACTGTGTGAGTCAATTGCCTTAACACCCGGTGCTGCAAGAGTTAATAGTCTCATTGGGGCCAAGATATACATTTTATAGTTGCCTGGTATCAATGGTTGTTCATCTGCCTTTATTTATTTATTTAAAGAACCCATAGGTGGGAATGTGAGTTGTCTGTCTCTGCGTGTTAGCCCTGCGACAGACAGGCGACCTGTGCAGGGTGCAGGGTATGGTAGCTGGAATAGCAACATACCCAAGGATAAGCAGAAGAGAATGACATCAAGAAGCTGTTGATCAAAATCAATACAGCTCTTCATGCATCTGAAGCTTGTGAAGGACTTCTCAGTCATGCAGGACTCCTGTTCACTGCTAAACAGTTACAGCTTCACAGCAAGAACCTTGAGAGCAAACTGCTGCTGAAGCTTAACCATCACTTCACTGAGTGAAGAAATGGCACATTTTTCCTAAATATGCAGAAATAAATGCAAACCCATACAATTTATGTTAAACTGAGCTGCCTTGTATGTACATATGTTGAAGTGGCCTCGTTCTAATGTTTTCTCTGAGGCTGCTGTGCCATTTGGAGCAAGTTTACAGCATATCTTTTCATTGTTTGTACTGTTTATATGTTTATATTATTTACTGTAGGTATTGGTGAAAAAAGCTTTATGTTGTGAAAAACTGAAATCTGGAAAAAAATTGTTGATATTTTTACATATATTCCTGTTGAAAATACTAAAATTTGTATATTTATTTATTTTTGTTTGTCTGATAGCATTTATTTATAAAACAAATCAGACATTTCAAACAGTTACTCGCTACTTGAGTAGGCTTTTCACTAAGTACTTTTTTACTCTTACTTGAGTAACATTTTTGAAGACTACTTTTCACTTTTACTTGAGTAATAATATTTTAAAGTAATGCTACTCTTGAGTACAATTTTTGGATACTCGATCCACCTCTGCTTAAACTTTACCAGAAGAGTTGTAATTGTCACAGGAGCCAACAACCACAGGACCTGTGCACCTTGTAGTCATTGAGTCGACCATGAATTTCTTTGTATAATAAATGTGATTTCGACTATCCAACAAGAAATGCTTAACCCTAAATTTAGTCTTCCAATGGAACAATGGGCCCAAGGAGATTAGTAAAATCTACAACAGCTTGTTTCCACCACTTAAAAACTATATGTGACTAAATAAATATAATAGTGGCCTGAGAGTCAAGTTCAGCAGAGGAGAAATAGCTGTCTTTTTCGACGGTAAAACTGCCAAATGAAAGAAGAAATGGTAGAGAAGCTACTGTAAATAGTTTATGAAACAGAAAATTCCATGTCTGTCTTTTTAACTTATAATGCATAGAATAAGATAAAATTATATGGTTGTATTTAATGATTCCTGTTTAGGGTTTTCAAAATAAAAGGCCGATTGAAAAAAATATAACGTAATCCAGGTACAATTTCAACCATCCCATTTGGGATTGGACAGGTTGTGTTAAGGTTAGGTGACAAAAAGACAATCCTGTTATGCCAGTATTCTGCTGCACAGTAATCTGCTCTACATAATATAGCTTCCTACTAGAGCTGGGCGATATAAGATTTTTTCATATCACGATATGTTTTTTTCATTTCAGGCGATAACGATATCTATCACGATATAAGCCAAATAACTATATTTGTAAGATTTAAATGTGCCGTTGCTCACAAGTAAAATGTGAAATAATCAGCAGCTTGTTTTTATTTAAATATTTATTTCCCATAATAAGTTCAACAGGGTAGATGTACTTAAGGAACATGAGACTTTTTCAGATAAATAAAGGCAAATATTGCAAACTACACAAAAGGCAGCCGCTAAAGCGTTTAAGTTTCAAAATAGAACAAATGAAACAGACTAAATTGTCAATTCCACTTAGAAACAAAATATTAATTCTAAAAATAAATCTTAGTTTGTTTTACAGAAGAACAGACAAAACTGACTAACTTTTGTCAATATCAAATAAACTGAGAACTAAAAGGAAATTCTCAATCTCTCCTTGTTGTATAGCTTAGCTTTTCAAACAGTTTTAACAGTTACTTTAGTCTGACAAAAGCCGAATGACGAATTAGCGCTTCCAGTCAGAGACTGAGGCTACGTCCACACGTACACAGGTATTTTTGAAAACGGAGATTTTCCGTTTTCGTTTTAAAAAATAATCCCGTCCACACATAAAGGCAGAAATGAAGGAAAACGCTGCTATGAACATGCCAAAGCAGCAGGTGGAGCTAGATTTCGTGACGTGACGTGACGCTGCGGCTGTGATTGGTTCGGCTCTGCGCTACTTAATTTGGATTGGCTGTCCTTTTTTTTCTCTTTTTTTTTTAAGAGGACAAGAGCAGCGAGGTCTATTGCAATAGTTAAATTTTTCTATCGAGAAAAAGTTATATCGCAATACATATCGTTATCGTTCTATCGCCCAGCTCTACTTCCTACCCACCATTATAATTACGGAAACGAGAATTATTTCACTTGAACACTAATTTGATCCATATAATTCTGTTAAAGTCCCAATTATTTTTGGTTTGTGATAGGGTAATATTTGTTTTAAAAATGTGTTTTAACCCTTAGATGCACACGTGAGGTTGTTTTTCTAGCTTCAAAATCTTTCAAATGAAAAGTTGTAATATATTCATATTCCAGGTATTGCTCATAAAATATGTTTGTAACATGAGGTCGTTTGCATTTTTATTTATTTTTTCATTAATTAAAAAAAAATGCAGTTTTTGTATCACTACCTCACTCTTCCACAAGTGGGGTCAGAAATGACCCCAAACAGGTCCTATGGAGCCTTCTATGAAACTTTCATTCTTAGCAACTCTGACTTACACTTGTGATGGATCAGGAATTCATTTTTACACAATAACATACATGATTTATAGTTTTCTGTACATTTCAAACACTGTCCTTTCTGATGTTTTTTTCTTCTTCTTCTTAATAGTCTATACTATAGACTCTATACTATAGAGTCTATAGTATCATGGCTGTTATGAGGCCAGCTAGGATCCCTGTGGACCTTGCCCTACAAATGATTCAGGACGGATGGGATGAAGAGCCCATCGGAGGCATTGACTCAGAATGTGACATCTCAGATATAGAGGACCCAGACTATTGTCCCCCCCCCCCCCGCTGAACAAAGCCAGTCAGATACAGAGGCGTCCTCTGATGAGTCCTCTGAAGAGGAAATGGATATTGTGTCTAACAGAATGAGCCCCTCTTACTGCTCTAGCCACAATATTCTGAATAATCGGCCAGGGCTTGCACCTGGGTTTACAGGGAGTGCAGAATTATTAGGCAAGTTGTATTTTTGAGGAATAATTTTATTATTGAACAACAACCATGTTCTCAATGAGCCCAAAAAACTCATTAATATCAAAGCTGAATGTTTTTGGAAGTAGTTTTTAGTTTTAGCTATTTTAGGGGGACATCTGTGTGTGCAGGTGACTATTACTGTGCATAATTATTAGGCAACTTAACAAAAAACAAATATATACCCATTTCAATTATTTATTTTTACCAGTGAAACCAATATAACATCTCCACATTCACAAATATACATTTCTGACATTCAAAAACAAAACACAAAACTAATCAGTGATACCAATATAGCCACCTCTCTTTGCAAGGACACTCAAAAGCCTGCCATCCATGGATTCTGTCAGTGTTTTGATCTGTTCACCATCAACATTGAGTGCAGCAGCAACCACAGCCTCCCAGACACTGTTCAGAGAGGTGTACTGTTTTCCCTCCTTGTAAATCTCACATTTGATGATGGACCACAGGTTCTCAATGGGGTTCAGGTCAGGTGAACAAGGTGGCCATGTCATTAGTTTTTCTTCTTTTATACCCTTTCTTGCCAGCCACACTGTGGAGTACTTGGACGCGTGTGATGGAGCATTGTCCTGCATGAAAATCATGTTTTTCTTGAAGGATGCAGACTTCTTCCTGTACCACTGCTTGAAGAAGGTGTCTTCCAGAAACTGGCAGTAGGACTGGGAGTTGAGCTTGACTCCATCCTCAACCCAAAAAGGCCCCACAAGCTCATCTTTGATGATACCAGCCCAAACCAGTACTCCACCTCCACCTTGCTGGTGTCTGAGTCGGACTGGAGCTCTCTGCCCTTTACCAATCCAGCCACGGGCCCATCCATCTGGCCCATCAAGACTCACTCTCATTTCATCAGTCCATAAAACCTTAGAAAAACCAGTCTTGAGATATTTCTTGGCCCAGTCTTGACGTTTCAGCTTGTGTGTCTTGTTCAGTGGTGGTCGTCTTGGCCATGTCTCTGAGTATTGCACACCTTGTGCTTTTGGGCACTCCAGTGATGTTGCAGCTCTGAAATATGGCCAAACTGGTTGCAAGTGGCATCTTGGCAGCTGCACGCTTGACTTTTCTCAGTTCATGGGCAGTTATTTTGCGCCTTGGTTTTTCCACACGCTTCATGCGACCCTGTTGACTATTTTGAATGAAACGCTTGATTGTTCGATGATCACGCTTCAGAAGCTTTGCAATTTTGAGACTGCTGCATCCCTCTGCAAGATATCTCACTATTTTTGACTTTTCTGAGCCTGTCAAGTCCTTCTTTTGACCCATTTTGCCAAAGGAAAGAACGTTGCCTAATAATTATGCACACCTGATATAGGGCTTTGGAGTTGACGTCACGCCGCAATGCATTATGGGAGCGCAGCGCCATTTTCGGGGTCTACGAATCAAAACAAACACACTGTGTTGGAATGATGACTACAAGAAAGATGCTTAAAAGCAGCTCAAAAGAGAATGAACTGTATAGAGACCGATTGCGTCCAGAGGCAAAGCAGTGGTACTTGCAGAAAATAGCGTGCATTGGAAATGTGGACCCGTATGAAATACGGCCGTGGAGTAGAAACCCTGAAGACCAACCGCTATTGACATAGCCTGACCTTGTCTGTGGAGTCAGCGCGTACAAGTCGTCATTCAAACAAAGGTAAGTCAGCTTGAGTACTGCGTGTGAAATGCGTTTGATTTCCCTGCAAACATTCAGATTAGTGCAGCATAAATTCATTCATGAGGGGGAAATTACAGTGAGAACATGTGGAGGCTGTTAGGTGGATAACATAATGAGTTCAGTGCATTGATGTGACATTGTCCTGAAGGATTGTTATTCTTTATGGTTAAAGAAATTGCACTAATTTATTCATATTTATTATAAATAATCCTAATTATACATCTTGCTTCCATGTTTGTATCCTGTGTCACTAAAAATACATTTTATTTTAGTTTTATACATTGATTAATGACCTGCAGAATCTCCTTATCATATTAAGTGATTCATAATTGTCACTTTATGCTTTCTCCATCTTGAAAGTGATTACATCCTTGCATTACATACTTTAGGTTCATTTTTCTGCAGGCAGGTTTCTGACAGAGAACAGGCAGATTTAGAATATAACATGCAGCGTTCTATAGATGGATACATAAAAAAATCAAAAATTACATGTATGTGCTAACTTTCTAAACACTTTGTTACATTTATGATAAAGTAGATAAAACACATTTATGTCGGCCTTGGCTCATAGTTCTTGTCTTTAAATGAACTTTGTCTGTGTGTGTTTCAGGTACTGCACTCTCAAAGACTGACTGAACCAGCATTGCAGCCATGGGTCACTGTGAGCATCACAGGGAAGGTTGAAGCAGCCCACTGCACCTGTATAGCCGGAGTCGCAGAGACCTGCAGCCATGTTGCTGCTCTTCTGTTTAATGTAGAAGCAACAGTGTTGATCCGTGGCACAAGGGCAGTTACAGATGAACCTGCATACTGGGTTTTGCTGGGTAATATGACCAAGATACAGCCAGAGGTTGGCCATAAGATAGACTTCTCCTCTTCAGCTGCCCAAAAAAAAGGCTCTTGATCAAAATATAAACAGACCATCCGTATTGACAGGTAAAAGGAGCCGTCCTCAAAACAGAAAAATCCCACCTGCTACTTTGGAGGAGTTGTCACTGCTATTGGATACTTTGCTGGAACACAGTAAAGCTGTGGGTTGTGGGAATGACCCATAATGTTTTATCTAGGGGTCTAGATTTATGCCTGTAGTGCACTGCCGTGTAAATAATTTGCATTTACTGAATATATACTGACTGAGTACCACTGTTCAAAAGTTGAATAAAGAAACAAACAAATTTTTGCCTCTTTTTTTTTTTTATTAAAACCACCTTAAAGAACATCACATCAGTTACAATGTAGAATCCATGTCATTTATAGTTTACAAATGACAAAATGTTTACACAAAATCATGAGTGTTTACATGATATCACCCACTACTAACATTATTTACTGTATCTTTTGAAAAAATACAGCAATTTTAACAGCACAATACTTAAGAATATTTAACAGGAGCAAGTTTCATTCTCCCCTGGTTTTATTATCACACTGTTCACCAAAACGCAGCAAACCTTCACCATCTTATCCAGGAGGGTCACCTCTTCACCCTCACATGGAAGAAGTAATCTGATTGGCATGGTGGTATGTTTGAAGCAGGTCCCTTGTGTAGCACTGGAACCCAGTCACGATGTCATCCATTTCATAGGCTGGTTTGCTGCAATAATGCCAAATAATTAGCAACTCTATAAATAGAAGGTAGTTCTGCAAAATCACTCAGTAGGATGTTTGTTCTAATTTGCTATGACCTCAGAGCGCATAGAAAATAAAACTAATAGGCTATAAAGAGTGATATGAACATATTTAAAACTTACCGGAATGAAAATGTCTGGAGCACCAACAGATATTTGGAGATGGAAGTGAACTGCACATCAGCTCGTCTCACAGCTGCTATCCAGGCTAGACGCCTTCGTTTGGTAACATCCGATACACGAGCTGCCTCATGTTGCTTCCAGGTTGGGAAAGAATGAAAAGATAAACCATTTTCAACCTTATTCTCTTGCCGGTCGTGTGATCGAACATTGCAGCAAATACGAACCATGGCTGTTGTGTGTGACTTCGCTCCCTTTTCACTTGCGCTAGACCCCCAAAATGGCGGATTGGGCCAAAATCCTTTCCACGCCCACCCCCGTGACATCACGCTCCAAAGCCCTATTGGGTGTTGATGTCATTAGACCACACCCCTTCTCATTACAGAGATGCACATCACCTAATATGCTTAATTGGTAGTAGGCTTTCGAGACTGTACAGCTTGGAGTAAGACAACATGCATGAAGAGGATGATGTGGACAAAATACTCATTTGCCTAATAATTCTGCACTCCCTGTAGTACTGTCTCCCCAGTAGATGCATGGAAGATGTTCATGTCTGATAATATAAGGCTACATTCACACTGCAGGTCTTAATGCTCAATTCAGATTTTTTGATCAAATCTGATTTTTTTTGTCTGCTCGTTCACACTACAAATAAAATGTGACCTGAGTAACCTGAGTAGCGAAAGACGGAAAGACGATTTGCCGGGAGTCCGGTGTTCTCACGGGCTCTAGTGAGCCTTGCCCCCGGCTAGCTACCGTGCTAGTGGGTAACAGACGTCTCCGAAAACGTCAGAGCGCTTTTGAAAATATGTGGCGTCTTGATCAACTGAGCAGATATTTGAGGTTTACACAGCTACATTCTCGCCTGAACACATGTTAAATGTTTATTTTGTAACCCAGAAAGAATAATAAGAGTAATATTAACACTAACTAGCTGCCACCATTGTTGGAAACTGAGCTGGGCTGCGCTATGAATTCTGGGACAGAGCTACTTCTTCTTCTTCGGGGTTTAACAGCAGCTGGCATCCTTGTACATGCAGTGCTGCCATCTTCTGTTTCAGTCCGTTATTACACTCTTAAATCCTACTACTTATTACTGCGTCTTTTGTGATCTTACAAAGCTTCAAATGACGCGTCGACTATTAAATCAGTCATCGACGATTTTGATAGTTGCTGTAGTCAATTAATCGTGGCAGCCCTACAGACAGTATTGTTTGACTGACGGCCCTTAATAATAATAATAATAATAATAATAATAATAATAATAATAATACATTTTATTTTAGGGTGCCTTTCAGAAACCTAAGGTCACCTTACAAAAAACACAATTAATAAAAGGAACAGTAGTCATAAAATAGATAAAATAAGTTAAAATTACAAAACGGAGCATGACAACAGATAAAATCAGCATTAAAGTGAATAAGCCAGTTTAAACAGATGTGTTTTGAGCTGTGTCTTAAATACGGAGAGGGAGTCAATATTTCTTAGTGCAGGAGGAAGAGAGTTCCAGAGCCGGGGAGCAGAGCGACTGAAAGCTCTGTTCCCCATAGTAATAAGGTGTGAGGACGGAACAGTAAGATGAATAGCAGATGATGACCTGAGAGGGCGAGAAACAGTGGTGATATGGAGCAGGTCACACAAATATGAAGGAGCAGATTTATGGATACACTTGTATGTAAGAAGTAAGATTTTAAAATTTATCCTGGCTTCGATGGGCAACCAGTGAAGCTGCTGAAGAACTGGGGTAATATGAGCACTTAACGGAGTACGGGTTATAATCCAAGCTGCAGAATTTTGAAGAAGGAGTTTATGAAGGGACCTTTTAGGGAGACCAAATAGGAGGGAATTACAGTAATCAATACGGGATGTAATAAGACTATGGACAAGGATGACGGCAGCATGGGGAGTAAGGAAGGGGTGGAGTCGGTTAATATTACGTAAATGGAAGTAAGCAGACCAGGTTATGTAATTAATGTGAGACTGGAATGAAAGAGTATTATCAAGTGTGACACCCAAACTCTTAACCTGAGGGGAGGGAAGGGTGGGAGAATTTTCAATGTTAATGGAAAAACTGTGGGATTTGGTTAAGATAGATGGTGTACCAACAAGTAAAACTTCAGTTTTATTACTGTTAAGTTTGAGGAAATTGGAGGAGAACCAGGATCTAATCTCAATAAGACAGTCTGAGAGGGAAGTAGGTGGGAAGGATGAAGAAAGGTAGAGCTGGGTGTCATCGGCATAACAGTGAAAATTTATATTATATTTTCAGAATATATAACCAAGAGGAAGCATATAAATAATGAATAGAAGAGGCCCCAATACTGAACCCTGGGGCACACCAGCAGAAACAGGATAGAGTTGAAGAATGGGATTTAAGTTGGATAAACTGAGTGCAGTCTGAGAGATAGGAGGTAAACCAGGCAAGGGGGGTGTGACTAATACCAATGGAAGCTAACCGGTTCAGGAGAATATTGTGAGAAATGGTATCAAACGCCGCACTAAGATCAAGAAGGATGAGAATGGATAGGAGACCAGAATCAGCTGCCATCAGAAGGTCATTGGTAATTCTTAACAGAGCAGTTTCTGTGCTATGATTGGGGCGGAAACCAGATTGAAATTGTTCATAGAGATTATGGTCATTGAGATGTAAATGAAGCTGGGCGGCGACAACTTTTTCAAGAATTTTTGAAATAAAGGGGAGATTTGATATAGGGCGAAGATTATTAAAGTTATTGGGGTCTGCACCAGGCTTTTTGAGAATTGGGATAACAGAAGCCGTTTTCAGTGCTTCAGGAACAATTCCAGTGTTCAGGGAGGAATGAATAATATTGGTTATGAGAGGTGCTAACGAGGGAAGACAGGCTTTAACTAACACAGTAGGGAGAGGGTCAAGTTGACAGGTGGATGACTTAGATTTTTTAATGAGATTAGATACGTCAGTTATGGAGAGAAGAGTAAAGCTTGAAAATCACTGACAGGACGACAGTGGGGGAACCAGGAAGTCTACTTCAGAGTCAGGAGCTCCTAAAGAGTTAAGTTGACGGTGAATGTCTGAGATTAACAGTGTTGGGAAGGTTACTTTTAAAATGTATTCCATTACAGAATACAGAATACATGCCCCAAAATGTATTCTGTAACGTATTCCGTTACGTTACTCAATGACAGTAACGTATTCTGAATACTTTGGATTACTTAATATATTATCATGCTTTTTACAACAACGTGAATGTACTATTGCTGTGTGATTTATTACTATTACTGAAGGTCCGCGACTCCGAACTGTAGTAAAGGGACCTCTGACTAATACGGCGGGGTCCCTGTCGGCTCGTAGCCGAAAAATAGCTTTACTTTGTTGTGTGGGTCAACTTTTCTTGCGAGAGACAGAGAGAGGCGTTGAAAGGAACGCTCAACGCTCAACTCAACGGAACGTATTGTTTTCGGAGGAAAACACGAACTTACTTACAACTGGGCTCGTCAGGCTCTCTTCTTGGCTTCAGTGGTTATAAATGGTAAATGGCCTGCATTTGTATAGCGCTTTTCTAGTCCCTAAGGACCCCAAAGCGCTTCACACTACATTCAGTCATTCACCCATTCACACACTGGCGACGGCAAGCTATGGTAGCCACAGCTGCCCTGGGGCGCACTGACAGAGGAGAGGCTGCCGGACACTGGCGCCACCGGGCCCTCTGACCACCACCAGTAAGCAAACACGGGGTTAGTATCTTGCCCAAGGATATTTGGCATGCAGCCAGGAGGCAGCCTGGGATCGAACCACCGACGTTCTGATTAGTGGCTGACCTGCTCTCCCACCTGAGCTACAGCCACCCATAGGCTGTAAATATAATTATTATTATATTTACATGCTTCCAGCTCCCGTTTTTCCTCGATGACAACTCGTACCTTTCCACTCCCCTTTTTCTACCTCCTCGCGCTCACAGACCCATAACGTGTATGGCAGTCCATTCTCCCTGCAACACGGACTACACTGCCCATGATGCTACATTCTTTAGAGCTATGCTTGTAGCATTCTGCCTGTTAGCTTAGCACAACAACAACAACAACAACAACAACGAAAAGGCGCTCTCTCACCCAGGAAACACACAGTCGCAGAGAGAGCGTCGCCCTGTAACCATGGCAACCGTAACGCTGCCGCCTGGAACAACAGAACATAGCTGTCAAACAAAACCCAAACAGCCCTGACCCGCGACAATATGAAACAGGAAAGTACCACAGTGTAATCCATTTATTTCAACAAAGTAACTGTATTCTGAATACCACCCTTTTAAACGGTAACTGTAATGGAATACAGTTACTCATATTTTGTATTTTAAATACGTAACGGCGGTACATGTATTCTGTTACTCCCCAACACTGGAGATTAATATAAAGATTTGTTTCCGACTTTACGTTTCCCAATTTTGCTTTTGTTATTTACATACGGTCTAATAATTATCCTTATTGATGTTTGAGAGAGGAGCGGTGCTTCAAAGGATAGTTGCAGATTTCTGTCAGAATCTGCAGATTATACAGTACAAATAAAATGTTCACGTTTCTCCAACGTTGTCTTCACTAACATCTACAAGGGATGCCCAGGAAGCATTCACGATGTCTTATCAGGCGCTGATAATTGGCTTCTGTCTTGTGTCAGTGACATAAAAGACGGATTTAATGCGACATGACCATTCAAACAGCAGTCACTTTCTGAAACATCAGATATGTATCCGATTCAGCAGGGCCGTGCAGAGAGGTTTAAAGGGGCGGGTGCTCAAAGTTAAAAAGGGGCGCATTGAACCAGGCTGAATAACAACAACACACAGTCATCAAGAATCTAATATGGGCAACAAGGCAAAGCAAACGTAGCCGATGTTTTACCTGATGGGTACAATGTTGCTGTTGAGGGGTTTCTGCTGCTCCTGCTGCTGATAGTGCTGGAGGGCAGGGCTGTGCTGATCTGAGACTGTAGACATTAAAGAGTCCATAGGAGAGATGGTAGCTGATTAAACAAGTGTCATGAGATAATAACAAAATGCAAAGATTGGTGACAGCGCTTGGAACCATAAGGCAACAAAAAATTATCCACACCTAACAACTCTTGCACTTAATCTATAATAAAATGATGAGAGAAAAATGTTATAGCACTGCCTTTAGTAGCCTCACATAGCTCTACTGTTTCCTCCTCATGTCCTTACCAGCCATGTCTGGACAATGTTATATCATGAGTATTTTTTTTAAAAATCCATCTAAATAAAACACACACATGCACGCACACACAGTGACGTTTTAGACCTTCTTCAGAATACTGTATATACTGTGGGCATCATGGTGCTGATCCAGAATCTTTACATTATTATTTATTACTAGAGCTACAATAATAAAGCAAAGAGGAGGGGGAAGTAATAAATATGAAATAATGTCATTATGATGATTCCATTTGTTTCACTATCCACTCTGTGCAGGGGCAAAGCTTATTACATTTTTAAACTGTAGACATACAATAATTTCACTGCTGTAAAATCCAAATTTTGTCTTATTTAAAATATAAATCTAATATAATCTGCTTCTTAATGTATGTTCTTTAAAATACAGCGTGTGTTTTTTAAAATATTATAATAATGCATAATTATGTGGACATGCATATTAGATCGTTTTTAGTGAAATATAATCCCTCCAGAAAGACAGGAAAAGCTCTGTAACTTACTTTAAAACTAAATATGTTCCCTAAAACGCTGACAGAGCTACAGACCCATGACAGCCTTACACAGGTAGCCAGCAGCTATGACCAGCACTACTTGTGCAGTTAATAAAAGGACAGGTAATGTTTGTCGCGCTGTTGCACACACAGCACGCTCGTTTGTTTCAGTTCGTCAGTTGCCACAAGACAGCTTACCAACGTGTACGTAATAAGCTAATACTCCTGTGTGCTACACACTACAGTGTACGCTGTACACCTACTTACTGGTTTTGTCGCATCAGTCTGTATCTCTGAGTTAACTTGTGTTTCTCCTACGGCTCTGGACCGCAAAAAATGCGCGTGCTTTTTGTGAGCTCTTTCCCGTCTCATAACCAGCGCGTTCTGCCGTCAAGGGCGATCATTGGTTAAATGTGATCATGTGACTGATGCAAGCCAGATCCTTTTATTTAGCAAAACTGTGATTATAGTATATATTATTGTTGAGGGGCACAGACAGGACTCCGCACGCACGCACACATAAAAAAAAATTAAACATTTTTTAAAAGTTTCCTCAACAAAAGGGCACTTTGGGCACCCATCAGGAAAGGGGCGGGTGCTCAAGCCCCTCCAGCCCCCCGCTCTGCACGTGCCTGCGATTCAGTACCAAATACGAAAGTGACTCAGATCGGATTTGTGCCGTTCACACTGTCCTACCATGATCGGATATGGGTCACATAGGGTCAAAACAGTCGGATTTGATGCGCTTTCGCCTGCAATGTGAACGTAGCCTAATAGAAGAGGTGCTGACATGCAGGCACAAAGAGTAGCCACAGACAGGGGAAAAGAGTGGAAAAATGTAATCAAACATAAGCTAATGGACTTCATTTGATTGGCCATTCTTGCAGGAAGTGAGAAGAACTGGGATGTACCAGTCTGTGTTTTTTGAGAGTTCTCTGCATAACCCATTGCACAAGGCCACTATGTCAATTCAAAGATTTGAAGATATTTGCAGTTTCTTGCACTTTGATGACAAGAGGACCAGAGCCTAAACAAACCACATGGCAGCTTTCTGCTACATATGGGGCCTGTTCCTGGTCAACTGCAGGCACAAATTCATCCTCACGTGATTGTGTTACAGTGGATGAACAACTTGTGCCTTTCAGAGGGAAGGACCCAGCTTCTGCAGTATATGCCGAACAAGCATACAAAAGTGATACAAGCGATACAAAAACTGCAGTTCCTTAAAATTAATAAAAATGCAAAGCACCTCATGAGGAATACCTCAAATATAAAAATATTTGAACTCTTCATTTTAAAGATTTTGAAGTACTAAGTTTACAGCAAAACACTGATTTTATTTGGGGTTATTTTTGACCCCATTTGTGGAAGAGTGTAGATATTGGTAGGCTGTGCATCCAAGGGTTAAAACATTGTTTTAGTAAATTTGTTATACAAAATGCTTATTTTCCTCCTTTTACCATTTAATAAATTGTCACTTAAAACTTTAAAAAAAAAAAAAAAAAAAAAAGCTGGAGTGTATTTGTTACAAATGTTGAGCCCATTCTGTAGATTCATGTTCCATAGTGGTAAAGTAACAGGGAGGATACTTTCCCTGTTTACTTTGAACCTACCTACAGGTAAGCCATAGGAATTTCTAGTTTCATTTCACATTTGACAAAGAATCCTGAGAATTTCACAAATTAGTCAATAGAGCATTAAGACAGTGCCCACCCCACCCCAAGATATTTACAGATCCTGCTTTGAGATAAATTAAGAGCTTCCAGTTTCAAGTTAGAAGTTAATGTACAACACATAAGGGTTGCAAGATTAATTTATTGTCAAGGCAGTTACATCTCCATACACAAAACACTTTGACATTTGAAGACTGCTCAATCATGCCAACTACAAGTTGTTCCCTTGCACCTGTGTTGCAAACAATGGCCATAAATGACATCTCTGAACCCTGTTTTTAGGTCATTAAATTTCACTCCTGCATTTTACTTGTTCTAGGAGGGTTACTTTATTAGAAAACACGTCAGGTAGCAGCTGGTATAGCTGAATGTTTAGTCGACCTCCTCAATGGTTGGTCCAGAGGATCCACCACCAGGAGCGGCACCACCGGCTCCAGGGAAGCCACCAGGCATGCCCTCTGGCATTCCTCCAGGCATACCTCCAGCACTCTGGTACAGCTTGGTAATGATAGGGTTGCACACCTTCTCCAGCTCCTTCTGTTGATGCTCATACTCGTCCTTCTCAGCAGTCTACAAAATATAGATATTGTATAAGCCCTTCATAGCAATTGATACTATTGTGATTTTTTTCTGGTGTGTGCTTGGGGGTGGGGTTACCTGGTTCTTATCCAGCCAGCTGATGACCTCATTGCACTTGTCCAAGATCTTCTGCTTGTCATCATCGCTGATCTTGCCGGCCAGCTTCTCATCCTCCACAGTGGACTTCATGTTGAAAGCATATGACTCCAGGCCGTTCTTAGCAGACACTTTGTCACGTTGAACATCATCTTCTGCCTTGTACTTCTCTGCTTCCTGAACCATGCGTTCAATATCCTCCTTGCTGAGCCGACCTAGAAGGACAGCAAAGAGTCACAAGTTGTGCCAGAATTTTGATGTCATCAATCAAAACTGTCATCAATCAAAACCCACCTTTGTCATTGGTGATGGTAATCTTGTTTTCCTTGCCAGTGCTCTTATCAACAGCAGAGACATTCATGATGCCATTGGCATCAATGTCAAATGTCACTTCAATCTGGGGAACGCCTCGAGGAGCAGGAGGGATTCCAGTTAGCTCAAATTTGCCCAGCAAATTGTTGTCCTTTGTCATGGCACGCTCACCCTCATAAACCTGTTGAAATAGAGGTCAGCCAATAATTTTTCCACTCCACATCTACACAAATGCTAATGTCTGACAACATGAGTCTCAATCTCTAGTGGAATGTGAATGGCAGAAATTAACATAACTGCAATTAAAAGGCCAAGATAAATAAGGCTACACTTACCTGAATGAGCACACCAGGCTGGTTATCAGAGTAAGTGGTGAAGGTTTGGGTCTGCTTGGTAGGAATTGTGGTGTTACGTTTAATCAGGACAGTCATAACACCTCCAGCAGTCTCGATACCCAGAGACAAAGGTGTGACATCCAGAAGGAGAAGGTCTTGCACATTCTCAGACTTGTCACCAGACAGGATGGCAGCCTGGACAGCTAAAAACAAAAAAAATTATTTCAAGATAAAAACTAAATTCCGATTATAATAGGGCAGCTATCATCAGTAGCTTTTTTCTCCTCTGAAAACTTACCAGCTCCATAGGCCACAGCTTCATCTGGATTAATGCTCTTGTTGAGCTCCTTTCCATTGAAGAAATCCTGGAGAAGTTTCTGGATCTTCGGGATACGGGTGGAGCCACCAACCAATACAATGTCATGAATCTGCCCTTTATCCATCTTGGCATCGCGGAGTGACTTCTCCACAGGATCCAGGGTGCCACGGAAGAGGTCAGCATTGAGCTCCTCAAATCGAGCCCTTGTGATGGAGGTGTAGAAGTCAACTCCTTCATACAAAGAGTCGATTTCAATACTGGCCTGTGTGCTGGAAGACAGGGTGCGCTTTGCCCTCTCGCAAGCAGTGCGCAGACGACGGACAGCCCTCTTGTTGTCACTGATGTCCTTTTTGTACTTGCGCTTGAACTCTGCAATGAAGTGGTTGACCATGCGGTTATCAAAGTCCTCCCCACCAAGATGAGTATCACCAGCAGTGGATTTGACCTCAAAGATACCATCCTCAATGGTCAAGATGGATACATCGAAGGTGCCACCACCAAGATCAAATATGAGAACATTCCTCTCTGATCCAACCTGAGAACAGATTTGATAGTGCTTAAGAACAGACAGTTAACAAAAAAGTAGTATAATCCAGAATAAATTTTTACCCATTTACCTTTTTGTCCAACCCATAAGCAATGGCAGCTGCAGTGGGCTCATTGATGATGCGCAGAACATTCAGGCCAGAGATAGTGCCAGCATCCTTTGTGGCCTGACGCTGAGAGTCATTGAAGTAAGCGGGCACTGTGATTACAGCGTTGTTGACAGTCTGAAATGTAAAAAAAAAAAAATATGGACATTAAATTGATGAGTCATGTGAAAACTTGCGACTATTCCACAAAGGAAAATTCAGAGCATACTTTTCCGAGGTAGGCTTCAGCAATCTCCTTCATCTTTGTCAGCACCATGGAGGAAATCTCCTCTGGGTAGAATGATTTTGATTCACCCTTGTACTCAACTTGAACTTTAGGGCGACTATTGTCATTGATGACATTAAATGGCCAGTGCTTCATGTCTGATTGCACAACTGTATCGTCAAACCTCCGGCCAATAAGGCGTTTGGCATCTGAAAGAGAAAGTTATATTTAGTTATTTTTTTTTTAAAAAGATGCAATACACTTCTGCAATAGTCTTATCATTCTTCCCTCAAATCCACAAGGCTCAAGACTGGTCTTTAACAGAGATGAGTTGCTTCAAGACAAGCTCATGGGTGGTAAAACCGAGGCGTTAACTTAATTTGGTTGATGAATACCATTTTTCAAGGTGTCCTACCTTGAAAAAAAATTGGTATTCATCAACCAAATTGACTTTTACTGTTAAGTAAAATTTTAACCCTTACCGAAGACTGTGTTTGTGGGGTTCATGGCAACCTGATTCTTGGCTGCGTCGCCGATCAACCTCTCGGTATCTGTGAAGGCCACATAACTGGGTGTGGTCCTGTTGCCCTGGTCATTGGCAATAATTTCAACTTTGCCATGCTGGAACACACCAACACAGGAGTAGGTGGTCCCAAGATCAATACCAACTGCTGGTCCCTTTGACATGTTTCCTAAAGAAATGCAAGAACAGTGTTACATTTATATTGGTCTTCTAGTTACCTGTAACTTTTTTACTTCAATCCTTTATAACATGCTTAATGTCAAATTCAATTGAACAACTACATTTTACCCAATTATTCAATTTAAGGCAATTTAGACTAATAGAACTAGAATGTACAACAAAAACATATGGTTTTAGTTGATTTGCTTTAATTATCCTTCAAGTTTAATTTAGAGTTGTCTTTTAAATTTATATTGATTATATAAATTTGATTAAGAGCTTTTATTTTCCCCTTGGCCATAAAACATTAAGCATTTTAACAACGTTATTGGGCTAACAAACCCCAATTCCAACAACCCACCCACTTACAGAAAAAAAATGAAGGAACCCGCCTTGAAAGAGCGTGGCTCATGGCCAAGCAATAGCCATGCGTCAGTCATAAATCACGTGCACAGCAAACTGGTACAACCGGAAATCTAAAAGCTAGAGTGCTTTGATACTAAAACTATTGTATTAAAATGTGTCTAAAGCACAAGAAAATATTTAAATTAAATCTGAAAAGATTTACAAAACCTTTTACTTTTGCTCTAGAGTAAAAAAAAAACAACAAAAAAGAAAAAAAACAAAAACCGGAAGCCTGTATATTCCGGGTATCCGGGTAGCTTAACAGTTGTTCGAGAACATTCTCGAACGCGTCAGGATTTCTCCACCCCCCCTCCCCCTCCGCCATTATATAGCCTTAATGCAGCATTTGAGTCGATGATTACGCCTCGATAACAAGGATATGAATACTTTCACCTTCATAATTCACTATGCGATACATATTTGTTAATAAAATAACCGTCAAGCATTTAACACGAGGAGAAAATTCAGCATTCCCCAGTGAACATGCACATCAGTCATACATAAAGCAAATCCTGCCAGCAAATTCAGCTAATATACTAGAACTTTTTGTTAACACCAATGTATTTCAGAATGACTTACCGAGTTACTGAACTGAGGTTGACTGTGGGTATTGTTGGGCTGGATTGGACTAGCGCCACGGTGACTCAACCCTGCCGGTATGAGAAGCGAAAGGAGGTTGAACCTTTAGCCGAACCCTTTATATCACCGGCACAGCATCCAATCGGCGCAGTCACTGAGTCTTTCCTCATCGGTTCACCAATGAGGCTTTGGTGAACCGATGACGCGAGACACAATCCATCCCACTTCCTGCTTTATTGTGACTGCTTCATAATGGTTGTGAATACCCGCATGCCATAAGATGGAAGCTTTGTGTGAAGTGTAGAAGGCAAATCATCTCTCTCTTCTTTTTTTTTTAGATTTTACCGTTAAGTATGTCAGTCATGTTCGGTGCTTGATTTGGCTTCTGTTTTTTGTAAGCTACATAACGCTCTTTAAGTTCATACATAATTGATATATTATGGAGCTATTTTTAAAAATATGCATATAGACCTTAGTGTTATATTACCGTATTAATGCTCGACACGTTTTCAGAGACAAAGCCACAGAGTGCTGATAATATGTATATGATATGAATGTTTCCCATAGCCTGTTATCTTTGCTCAAAAACAATATATTATAGCAAAATATAATTTATTGCTACATGTTCAACCCAAACATACAAAATATATACATACAAGGCAACATATATGCTATATTCACACAGTATATATTACAGATATTATGTTGCCACATTTGATCCTGTGTAGACATTCAAACAGTTCATTAGGAATACCTGCAGACATGCTTATTCTTGCTGATGCTGGTCATCCGCCAGTCATATAGCAGCAGTGCTATCTACTATTGTAAATACAGGTCAGGTGCGTTACATATAATGTTCATATAAAACAAAAACATGGCATGACTGATGATGTAAGGGGGGGGGGGGGGGGGGGGGATTAACTTGTCGTCAATTGTTAGACTGAATGGACCTCGACAGTCCAGGTTATGTATCGGTATGGGGAAATGTTTTCCTTTGTCTGACCATGAGCATATGTTTATGAGATCTTCTACTGACCATTACACACAGGAAATCTAACCCTCATGAACATAACAGTGAGTTCAGTGGACTTCGGTAGCTGTAGCAATGTAACAGAATGAAAACAAGGATAAAAGTACAGTAGACAAATGATGTGATGAATAATGTCAACATAATGTAGATACTTTAAGTCGTTTTTTTCAACATCTTGTGGCATTCATGGCACCAAGAACTGATGCTGCTGAAGATCAAAGGTAGGTTCTACCTACCATAAGTAAGCACATATTCCTAACAATAATAAGTGAATGATTGCCCTGTATTCTGCCATGCAAGTGCAGAAAAAAATGGAAAATTGCTGATATCATGAAAACTGTGTTTTCAAGACAGTTATAGCGATGTCTCCTTCGCATCACATTTGGCTAAAGTTTGTGCTGTAGTTTGATGTTGAGAAGTTGTTGCTGTGATCACAGCTGTGTTTTGCACTGAAGTCATCGTCTTTGCTGGTTCTTCAACAACATACTGTGTGAAGGCTGTATTGAAGAGGCCTGTAACAATAAAGAATACCAATAAATATCCCATTTTCTCTTTTAAGATAGGATAAGGCAGTTTTTACAGTGTACTGGGCAAAATGTGTCAATGAAAGCACTCCCTGACCATTAACTGGGATTCAAAATATGTAAAGGTTAATTGGATTTTTGAGTTTGAGTTCCCTAAGTAAGTGAACTTTATCCTCTGGTTGACAAGTGTGCTGTTTCTCTAAGCTGCCAACATGACCCTAGTCATGTTTTAGCAAATGCTACATTTTATAATATTCACATTTAAACAGAAGGTATAATACAGTCATAGATGCGAACAACCATCTAATTAAAAGGTTTTGTACCTCTTCTCCGTTGTGCTTGTGAGGTCTTTTCTTCATGGCTTGATTTAGATTTACTGCTCTCCTCTGATGGATTAGAGTCTTCATTTTCTGTAACAATAAAAACTGTCAAATCTTTTGTAAGATAAATAAAAATACATTTAGATCACAATTCCTGAAAGTACAACACACTTGCTGCAAGAATGTATGATTTTTAGCCAGACTATAGTCAAGTAAAATTGTAAATAACAGCAACTTTAGTCTGACATCAAACAGAAAACGTGACCTGCTTACCTCTTTTCCAGGCAATGTGTGCTCTCCTCAGCTTGATAGCAAAAAAAATGACGACCACTAGAAGGCCACAGATCAGGCATGTCACTAGCAAGACCAGCAATGATGAATTTTCTTGGTCTTTTCTATGCATGTTTAAGTCAAAATTCCCTGGAAATAGAGAAAACCCCGAACCTTAAGGATTTTAAAACACATGGTGTTCTCTGTGATTCTCAGAGAAGAGGAACTGTTATTTTAACTATTCAAGCTGAGTGTAAATGTACCTGTTGTGTTACTGTCCATGTTATCAATGGTGATGTTCTCTGTGGTTTCAGGGGAATATGTCCAGCCTTTAAAGGTGTAGTAAAGAAAAGAGGTACAATAATTAACACAGACTCTATGAAGCTACTACAGTCCAGGTCTATTATGTTTTTCAAATGGAACCATTTTTTTGTAGTTTTCCAGAGTAACCAATAGGTGGCATCAAACACACATATTTGAAGAACCTGTTGGGCCTACTGCCTCAATGGTGTCATTGCTTACCCTGTTTGAACACGATAGGACTTTTTTTTAAATTAATTTTTAGTGTTTGTTTTTTTTTTACAGTAATTTTCTGAATATATAAAGCTCAGGTAACATGCGAAAATGGAAGACAAATAACTGTTTTGCACACATTCTGCTTAAATTTTAATATTACACTGAATTTACTGTGTGAGTAAATTCACACATATATAGTGCATTTCTAACCAATTACATGTCAGTAGTGTTCAAGGTTTGAAACACTGAAGACAGAAGACGTAAACTGCTTTTTTTGGAGCATATCTGACGATCAGAGCAGATATGCTCTCGGAACAGTTTTTGTTTGCCCACAGAGCTGCAGCCTCCCAATCAGTGAATACATCTAACATGACAGAGTTTCATATAGCTCAAGCTCTCCATTGCAGGAAACACATCTGGTGTTATATCAACCACAGTAGTGGTTAAGAGACCTTTTAGACACTGTATGTGATCACTCTTGTTTCCACCCCATAGGCTCACAGTTAGTGTAATATGCTAAACACACAATACTAAGCAGTAACAAAGAGATGTATTGTAGGCTAATTTCTCCACTAAAGTTCACTTTCCTTTTTAGCAGATCGAGGGATTTAAGTTTCATTTAAAATATGATGTATGGCATAACTTAAAATGTAAAATGGGGTTTTATTCATTGTGAACTAAATAAAATGTATTTCTTTTTAAAACTTCCATTTCTCCACTACTTTCTTTTGTGTCCCTAAGCTCATCCTAAGGTGTGTTATCTAATATGAAACCTTATGTTTCTTGAAATCCACGGGGCATAAAAAACAAATAAAAATGCAGACAGTTTCCACTCACCACTAGTGCTGAGATGTGGGTCTGTAGGGCCTGTAACAGGGATCTGAGGAGATCTAGTGATAGACATCTCTGGGTCACTGGTGGAAGCCTGCAGACTGGAGGGAACCGTTGAGCTCTCTGATAAGGGCTTGTTCTCATTTCTTGTGGTGGAGTACACTGCTGTTCTATTATGTCTGATCCACATGGTTGTTGTCCCTGGCACTTTTGTTGATCCTTTAACAGTATGTGGACTGACTGTGGATGTGTGGTGGGATCCTTTTGCTGTGACAGAAATTGGACTTGTGTTACTACTGAGTAGAAACAACACTCAGTTCAGAGAAAGTTAAAATTCATGATGTCATGAAAACTATCTGCAAATCACACTTCATTTTTATTAGAATAGAGGAAACTAGATTTTTTTAACAACACAGAATGGGGAAATTACGTGGATTTGCCATTTTTTTTTGTTTTTATTTTTGGTCAGACAGTTTCACAGTCTGGTTCTATGGACTGTTTTGTGGCGCAGTTCATGAGTTAAAAACCCCAGTGCTTTCCCTGTTCTGTGACGACACAACTACACAGTCACTGTTCCTCAAATTGAACATTTTATGTAGAAGTTATTCACTGTACACAAGTCATGGATAATAAAATGGATGATTTTACTCTTTTAATGTTTAAAACTGTTGCTATAATGTGGTGGTGTTGAAAAACTAAATGAATGAAATATACTCACAGCCTCGTCTAATTTTTACAAAGTTCATCAGATGTTTTGATTTCAATGCAGGGTGACGAACAAGACACTTCACAGTAACTCTTTTCTCTACTGAGAGAATTTCAATCATCCCAGTGGAGATGTATTTTTTAGCTTCCTGTTGGAATTGGTTACGAGCTGTAAAATGGGATAGATGTCATTAGCATCGATTGCATCAACTTACACCATCACAAATGCAACACTTGATCAAATCAACCCTTTGTAACGGAAACTACTCTTCTGTGGAATTCAAAATAAAATTCAAAATCCCCCTTGTTTAAAGTCTTTTTTTTTAAAAACATTTGAACGTTGTTCAGTCTCATCATAGTAGCAAAGATTCCAGAAAGTGTGGGTCATGCTATCATCATCACATGAGCCCACTCACTGGTTGCTGTCACTAATTTTAATACACCTACAAATGTCTAAATTCCGCAACGTAAGTGTTAACACCCATGTTAACCTAACCCTAACCCATCCATCCACTCTTAACTGCTGTGGTTTTAAGCACAGTAGTTAAGTTTTAGGAAGAATACATTGCATTTATTATCAAAAAGAATCAACCTTTCCTAGTATCAAATAAATTCACTTTTTGTGCTTATTCCTAGTTAACTGCTCTTAATTGAATTGAATTGAGTTCACAATATACATGTAACTTTTTTTATTTTTATCTATGTATAGAAATTAGCAAACATTTGTTTGCCAATTATGTATCATAAAACATTTTATGATACATAAATATGAGTAATCAGCAAGGGAATGATATCAAAATGGCATCCCCTTGTGTAGTCACCTCAATTCAGCTTTTTGGAAAATCCACTGGGAAAAATCCTGATTGAAGGGCAATTTTTCTAACTAACACCTCAAACTATCATTCTCACTTTCTTCCAACTTACCAAGAAATTCTGACCCATCGTCGATTTTCCAAGAAATCTGAGGAGCAAAGTGGTTCCCCACAGCAGTGCATTTTATGACAGTCTTTCCTTCATGCTTTGTTTTTGACATTTTGGGATAACCTTCAAAAGAATCACAAAAGACAAAGTTTTATGAAACAAGATCAACACAGTGGTAATTGTTTTGGTAATTAGTATAACTGTCAAAGTCTGATCCCATCGCTAGTAAAGATGTGAAAAGAAAGTAAAAAGAAAGACGTAAGATAATATTTACCCAACACTGTCACCTCCACTATCTTCTCTGTTATTTGGTCTCCATAATGAGAACATGTGTAATTGCCTCCATCGTTAAATTTGACGCTGGAAACACTGATGGAGAATTTTGACTCAGACAGTGTGTCGATTCTGTAGCGTTTGTCCTTTAAGGCTGGAAACAATTTATTTAAAGTTATTTAATGTTTGCCTTTCACCAAAGGTTGTTTGAATTTTGGCCCAAACATTTGCCACTTTTTAAGTTTTTGTTTTTACATTCATTACTGTGACAGAATATGCCATTTTCACCTTGATTGTGATTGAAGAACATAACAAATCCTTCAGGGTTTTTCCAGTCCACATTGGTCTTGTCAGCATTGGTAACAGGACAGCTTAAGCTGAGGTTCTCACCTTCCATGACCGTCACATGCTGCAATACTGCAAGTGAAACTGCAATAAAATAAAAGGAAGTTTGACTTTGTTAAAGTTTCTTTGAGAACGAAATGTGCATAACACATTTCCTAACATGGTAAAAACAAGTGAGCAACCATCTGCTGAAATTAAAAAGTCAGTGGCACACATACAGATGTCCAAGTTAAGTTTTAAACAGTTCAGTTAAACTTTTCACAGTCTGACTCATCTGCCACCACCTCTGCCACTGGCCTGTCACTGTGTATATATACAGTAGGCGTGTGGAGGAGGTGTGACAGGAAAAAAATGCTGTTCATTGCAGCTACAAAATAAGCAGCCCCCCTGTTATACATCTGATGCATTTCTGTTCTAACAGGAAGTAATGTGGTCAGTGCTTTCAAGGTGAAAGAGAAAGTAGGGCGGGTGTGAGGAAAAAATATATATTTGCTGTAGGTTGTTCATGGGGCCTTTGGGGGCTTTTTCTTTTCTGTGGGTTTCAAATAACACACGGAAAACACATTTGTTGGGGGCACACTGACACCACTGCAGAGGTCATAAAGCTATTTTTGCAGTTTGTGTGCTAGTCATGCCATTACATCAACTGACAACCACCAATATTTGTATTGATGACTTTTCATCAGTACAGTCATTTTTATGTCCCTCAAGGCTTTGGTTGTCTCTGTTTCTTTTTTAATTTTATTTGTATTGCCTGATCAATACAGAAAATGTAATTTCTCAGTAAGTTCTTAATGCTAACTAAAATATATACATTGTATACTGTGTATGTTACGTTGTTTGCTCTTATGCAAAGCTAAAGCCAGTCTCCTTTGTCTATTTTGTCTCATTATAAGGTTTTCATCTGTATCATTCCATTACTGACAACTATTAAAGGGCCAGTCTACATATATACTCTATGTCATAGAAGAAACTGTCCTAAAGAACTTTCATTTTATGTCAGTCATTTAACAGAGTTGAGAAGTTGTGAACTGGTTCAACATACAACCCCAGTTCCAACAATGCCAGGGTACTGTAACATGTAAATAAAACACAATGCAACAATTTGACGCCACAAACCCATCTTATTTACAACAGAACAAAAACAATAACATATTAAAACTGAGAAAATCTATCATTTTAATTAAAAAAAAAATACAACTCTCTTAAGAGCTGTCCATAAACATAGGAGGACTTAAGGGAGCAGTTACTGGACTTTGGGGGAGGAATGTTATCCTGTTCTTTTATGACAGGATTATAGCTACTCCTGGGACTTCTTTGTTGTATTTTTTGTTTCACGATATGCTACATGTTCTCAACAGGTGAAAGGTCAGGATCCTGGTAGGCCAGTTCACCCAGACCTCCTATCAAGCCAAGCTGTTTTACATGCTTTTAATAGCACTAATGGTGTCTTACCAGATGTGCTACGCATAGAGACTAATGTATTGCACGATAGAGCTTTAACCTGCATTTATGGCAAACACAAACACAGTGATAGGAAGTGTTCCTAAGTAATGTTGCTCCCATCAAATTCAAAATGAGCTTATTATTTTTATGAAATTGTACAAAGTTTCAGTATAAACAATTGATATGTTTTCTATGTTCTACTGTGCATACAATATGGGTTTAGCAGATTTCCAAATTACTGCATTCAGTTTATATTTACAATTTATGCAGCATCCCAACTTTCTAGGTTCAGTTGATGTGAACATGAGCAAACAGAAATCCAAATGCAAATTCCTCTAATGCATAACTAATGAAACAGAGTCTTTTACTGAAAATTGAAGCACTTTCTGTGTGAAATATGAGAGCTTGTAATTGTACCATAATTTTCTCTATATAATAAATCATCTAAATGTAAAAGATCACAAACAGCCTCAGAAGGAAGTTGTTTACTCCAAGGCATAGTCATCCTCACTGTGTTCATCTGCTTTTTCCAGTCATGTAGGTTACGATCCTATTTCAGCACTTATCAGATCGAACACTGCCAAAGAGTGTAAAAAGTCAAACACTCACCCTCAATGTACAGCACAAAGACGCTAAGCACAAGTTTTAGTTCCATCTCTGTCACGAAGAAACACACTGACTCTGGTGCACTTCCTCATCACTCATCTATATGTACTCTACTACGGGACCTTCCATGACATCACAGCTCTGTGGTTTCCCCTAACTTTTTGATTTGAGAGATTCTCATGTGACTCCTTACAGTAGAAGTGGAAGCTGACCATGATTGCATTTTATTCCTGTTTGTAGTTTTGCTGCCAAACATGAGTTGAATGTTGAATTTACAACTATCTATCTTGTGGATGGCTGTGGTTCATCAGAGCATGAATGTTACATAGAAAGTGTGAAAATGACATGTTGTAAAAAGTGCTTTGAGTATTTAAATAGAGTAGAAGAGCACTATATAAGGATCAGTCCAGTTACCATTTATAGTAAAAGACCTGAGACAAAATTATCCTTCCTTATTTTCCAAAATTATGTTAATTCTGGAATTAGTAACTCTGGAAACAGTAGAGATGCTTTATCAACCAAGTAGCCAGCTAGTACCTAACATTAGTAACTGTGGTTTGAACACAGTTACTAAACTTCAGGTTGAATTGCCACTGCAGTTTTAACTCACACATCAACAAGATTAACAACTTGCCACCAATCTGTGGCTTACTAAGAGGAAATGGCTACATTCTAAAGCAAAAGATGTTTGAGTTGGAAACTTGTGTCAGGTGGGTACCGAGGGGAAAATGAAAGCCATAGCCCTCATGGTTTTATGATGTTTTCCACTGTAGACTAGACACAAACATTTACTGAATTTAGTCAGATCAAAAATGTGGTATTGCAGTAATTAGGTGCCATTACAGTCTCCAGAAGAAAATGGAAGAATAATTTAAAAGCAAATGCAGAAACATACTTGTACTCACTAACTATATATAGAAGTGGAAACAAACCTGTGTGAATTTCTTTTGGGGAGGTTTTACTATGTGTCATATAAGTCAGGTTGCTTAAAATGTTATATCAAGCAGTAACTTAAAACATTTATCACATTCTGTTCACTTGTATGTGAACACAGAAATTAAATGCCTCTTACCCACTCTTAAAAGAACAACAGGAGAGGAATGGTCTTAGGGTCAGTCATCAAGTATGTTAAATCCTGAAAGACAAAAAAGTTAACTGGATAGAACACATAATTTACAAATCATTCACTCTGTAAAACTCAGCATGGGGTTCAGTGTTGCCTAAATATCCTCATTAACTTAACAACAGTGTAGCGACATAGAGGGGTTCACGGTTCACAGTCATACTAGGTTAACTGGTGATTCTAAATTGAATGCAGGTGTAAATACTGTAAATGGGAAATGGACTGGATTTATTTGGGCTCGGAAAAGGGTGGAGTCCCCACTCTGGGTCAGGACACCCTGGAGAGATTATATCTCTCGGGTGGCCTGGGAATGCCTTCTTGTTTCCCCAGACAAGCTGGAGGAAGTGGCTGGGGAGAGGGAGGTCTAGGCTTGTTTGCTTGGGCTACTGCCCCCGCGACCCGGCCCCAGATAATCGGAAGAAGATGGACAAAAGACTTTTTCTTTTGGATGGTAAATGTACTGGTTCTTTTCTACTCTGACCAGACAAAGCGCTTTACACAGCTTGGCTAATTCACTCTTTCACACCCACTGGCACAAGCACTTTTCTCTAAGTGCCTTCTAACATCGACATGCATTCATACTCCAATGGATGCATCTGACAGCAATTTGGGGCTAGTTTCTTGGCCCACAGTATCTTGCCCGAGAACAGGCATGGCAGTAATCAGGCCTGGATGTGGCTAGAGAAATTGAACTCAGGTTTCCAAAGATGTGATGCCCCACAGTTTTTTTTTTTATGTTATAATGGGGGCGCGCAATCATTTTTTTTTACACAGGGTCATGTAAGTTTGGATTTTTTTCCCCCTTAATAATAAACACCTTCATTTTGAAACTACATTTTGTGTTTATTTGTGTTATCTTTGTCTCATATTTAAATTTGTTTGGTGAGAAACATACAAAAAAATAGGAAATCAGGAAGGTGCCATACACCTTTTCACACCACTGTATATAGAAAAAGCACAGAAAAAAGTGCTTGTTTGAATAGCTGAATTAGGTAAGTTGTATAAAGTAGTGTGCACAGGTGCCCCATTTACCAATAGAGCAGGGTTTTCAGTTATTAAAGCCAGACATGAAACCAGACAGACCTACAAACAAGCAGCAACTAAAGGTGGCCTAGTAGAGTATCTCAAGAGAGGAAATGCAGCAGTCGTTATCTGCCAAAGATCGTTATCTAAGTATCAAGCAGAATCCTTACACTGAAAAAGGTGTTAGTTTGTCCTTTTAATTTGGAGTCACTGAAAATGGAAGACTATTTATAAAAATGCCTGCATTTCCTGAACAGTTAATGCATTACTTTTGTTAAACATATAGAATCAAAGCTTAAAGCGTGTATTTCAATCATATCTTGTCATCAGATCCTGCTGACTTAAGGATGCCTGTAAGTTTTCACATGTCACATATGATTCATTAAATTTGACTGATTTTCTGTTTCTGTATGGGTTTAAACTAATAAAAGATCTATGGTGTGCATATAAATATAAAGTTAAAGTATTTGTATGTTATTAAAATACATTTTTCATTGCAATGAATTGGTGTGATTAAACATAATGTTTGTTGAAAATTGAAAAAGCATTAAAATTTTGCATCATAGAATATTTGCATCGAATTTTTGACAAATACCAATTTTAGAGCATCCAATTTGTCTTTCTTTTTTTTTATTCCACTATTTCTGTTTCATTTGCATGATCTTCATGTGAGTATGTAACTTTCAACCATGCACAAGAAAAAAAATGTATGGTGTCCACTAGGGGTTTTTGTTTTATGGAAAAAGTAGGATGAGGTGGAGAAACTGTGATGCCCTATCTAATGTAACCTTATTTGTGAGGTCAACTATATATAGTTAATATAACTATATAATATAATACCTGGTGAACAAGGCAAAAGCAGACAGCAACCACTTTGCATAAGTAGAAACTTCTTCAAGAATACTGGTCCATGTTTTCCAGGAATTTAACATTTAAAATATATATGTTTCACTAGAATTTTACACTGTCAATTTAGAGTTTGTGGTTTTGTCCTTAAATTAAATTGTGCGATTGATCTTTCTGAGTTAAATTCGGTAATCATTTCAAACCATCGACATGTCTATTCGATTCCATTCCTATAAGACTGTTCAAAGAAGTCTTACCAATAATTATTGCTTCAGTCTTGCTTCAGATATGATCGGCCTGTCTCTATTAATGGGCCTCAGTGCAGCATTCAGTACTGTTAGCCATAGTATTCTATTACAGAGATTAGACCATGCCATAGACATTAAAGGTAATGCAACACAGTGGTTTAAAACAAATCCATCTTATAGACCCACAAAGCAAACTGGAGCTGGCTTTGTCCTTGTATTTTGTTTTTATTTTTATTTTTATTTTTTTCTCTGTGGGCAGGTGTGCTAGGGGTGGAGCTACTGCAAGTGAGGTGCTCACCTAGCTGTGTGGGATCACTCTCATTAAGATGGCAGCTGGCACAGCAGTTCTCCGCCTGATCACTACAACCTCCATGATAACACTGTCTCATTTTCATGCCTAAACTAGTTTTTCTTTGTGAGTTTTCCAGTCATTTGATCCCCTCAGTTCCTGCATGCATTTTTGGATTTATACAGGAACCACTCAGACCCATAGATGCTGTTAGTTCTTTCTTTCTATTGCAATGTTATTCCTGTGATTTCCTTAGAGCACCCACAGCAAAGATTACATATTTTTATATTGGATTAATTTTGCTACTTTCTTTTTAATGCTATTATGCACATTATGCTATCATAAAATCTTGTAATGTAACTTTAGCTTTGTCCCAAAACCTAGACTGCATCCTTCAGAGGCTGCATTTGTAGACCGATTACATCACAGCCAGGCGATGAAGGTTCTCCCAATTCTAAGGCTGCTCCAAACGCGGCTGACAAATGCGTCCTTCATTTCATTTCAATTTGAAGGATGTGTCAGGTGTATCCTTCATGGCCCAACCTTTCCCGGAATTCATAGCGTGGCCCAGCCAATTCCAGTTTCCAACATGGCAGCATCTACTTAGTTTTAATATTATTCTTTCTGGGTCACAAAATAAACTTTCAAGATATTTTCAGCCGAAAATGTAGCTGTGTGAACTTCAAATATCTGCTCGGTTTATCAAGACATCACATATTTGCAAAAGTGCTCCGACATTTTCGGAGACGTATGTTACCCACCAGTTTGAAGTTTTGCGAGATCTCGCAAACATTTTGTGAGATCTCGAATGCATTTTTTTTTCTCCAATGTTCTTTGTGGGGCTCCATACAGAATAGACAAGCCTGCATGAAATCTACTTCATTAAGTAAAAACGATAAAAATCCCTCAGATGGCTCAAATCCAAGAACATCAGACACTTACCTATTCAATTATCCCAGCAATCACCTTAGAGGTGACAATGGCTGTCATTGTTGAAAATTCAAGGAAATCAACAGATTCCCATTGAAATAAATATTCCAAAATGAACTTATATTAGTGTTTGCTGTTAACCCTCTCAGGCTCAAATTAAACTTTTTGTTGCTAATGCACAATCAAGTCCTGCAGTGGTACTTCTGAGTAAAAAAAAACTCATAAAACATGTATCTGAGGTAATCAGGTTGTTAGTTTTTAACTGTTGCAAATCTGCAACGCCTGCCTCGAGAGGGTTAAAACAGAAAATAGAAATAAAAAATCTAACACTACTACTTACAGAATTTTTCCAATATGGAATGGCTTGTTTGCATTAAAGGCCTTTATCAGCCCCTGCTGGAATAATACATCTTGTGAGCTTTTTAACTGTGTCAGAACATTCCTGTCCAAAGGGGCAGCAGTTGGAATTGATCTTGGGACCACCTACTTCTGTGCTGGTGTATTCCAACATGGCAGAGTTGAAATCCTTGACAATGATCAGAGCAACAAGACTACATACAGCTATGTGGCCTTTACAGATACTGAGAGGCTGATTGAAGATGGTCTTTGGTAAGGTCACATCAAGGTGGATTTATATGGATTTTGAATTATTAATTCTTCCAAATGACAAAGATGAAGGAGATTGCTATCCAGAGTACATCAAAGTGTCTACTTAAAACAGTTTTTTCTCTTTTTTTTAAGTCTGTGTCAATTGCTGTAATGTTGTGCACAATACCTGAATACTGTAAGGACTCTCAACGTCAAGCAACAAAAGATGATGGAACTATGTTTGACCTAAATGTTTAGAGAACAATGGCTGTGTCCCAATTCAGGGTCTGCACGCTTGAAGTACGCATTTTAAGTGCGGTTACGTCACCGCCACGTGACGACGGCTGTCCCAATTCGAAGTGTACTTCAAATGCATACTTCAAATGCATACTCCAAATGCGCCGTCGATTTCCCCAAATATCAAGCGTGGTCCGGTGCACGCTTCATGGTCCCATATATCCCACAATTCATAGCGCGGCGATGGGTGTGGATAATTTTGCCGCAAAATACAGCAGAAGGGAGCGGCCGAAGAGGTTTTTCTTGGTTTTTTTTTCTAAACTTTATTGAAATTATAACGCGAACAGTCAGTCATTCCAGTTCAGTTTGTACAGTAGACATACAAGGCAAATAAGAGTAACAATATACAGTACAATGAAATAAGAAGGATAAATAAATAAAGGATAGAAAAGAAAAAAAGTGGGGAGGAATGTGACAGACTTCATAACAACTTTGTACTTGAAAGTTGTGACAGCTCATTCGTTAAACATTTCTGAATGAATTTCAATCACCTTTTATATTGGAAGTTAATTTAAGAGAATTTAAGTAATATTCAATTTCAATCAAAAACAAATTAAATGATGTGGAATTTCCCTAATAAGATGGAGCGGCCGAAGAGTGAACTGTCAAAAGTACTGAATATGACGTCACTCATTTATGTGCGAATGCTTAATAATTAAAGTCAGTCATATATCCACAAACACAACAAGCTGAAAGTCAGTGACTATATATATAACACCCAGCACGCCCCTGCGGGCGGTTTATCCTTCAAGCTCGGGTCCTCTACCAGAGGCCTGGGAGCTTGAGGGTCCTGCGCAGTATCTTAGCTGTTCCCAGGACTGCGCTCTTCTGGACAGAGATCTCCGATGTTTTTCCCGGGATCTGCTGGAGCCACTCGCCTAGCTTGGGAGTCACCGCACCTAGTGCTCCGATTACCACGGGGACCACCGTTACCTTCACCCTCCACATCCTCTCGAGCTCTTCTCTGAGCCCTTGGTATTTCTCCAGCTTCTCGTGTTCCTTCTTCCTGATATTGCTGTCATTCGGAACCGCTACATCGATCACTACGGCCGTCTTCTTCTGTTTGTCTACCACCACTATGTCCGGTTGGTTAGCCACCACCATTTTGTCCGTCTGTATCTGGAAGTCCCACAGGATCTTAGCTCGGTCATTCTCCACCACCCTTGGGGGCATCTCCCATTTTGACCTCGGGACTTCTAGGTTATACTCGGCACAGATGTTCCTGTACACTATGCCGGCCACTTGGTTATGGCGTTCCATGTATGCCTTGCCTGCTAGCATCTTGCACCCTGCTGTTATGTGCTGGATTGTTTCTGGGGCATCTTTACACAGCCTGCACCTGGGGTCTTGCCTGGTGTGATAGACCCCAGCCTCTATGGATCTTGTACTCAGAGCTTGTTCTTGTGCTGCCATGATTAGTGCCTCTGTGCTGTCTTTCAGTCCAGCTTTGTCCAGCCACTGGTAGGATTTCTGGATATCAGCCACCTCCTCTATCTGCCGGTGGTACATACCGTGCAGGGGCCTGTCCTTCCATGATGGTTCCTCGTCTCCCTCCTCTTTCTTGGGTTTCTGCTGCCTGAGGTATTCACTGAGCACTCGGTCAGTTGGGGCCATCTTATATATATATATATATATATATATATATATATATATATATATATATATATATATATATATATATATATATATATATATATATCATAATAATCTGACAATACTATAATATTGGCCATATTATATTTACATTGCCACAGTGAGTTGACTTTAGTCTCATGAACAACATTAACTAATTGTTATTTACTAACTAATCTTAAATGACTGTTCAGCACAGAAATGAAGCCCAACAATCATGTTTTACAGTCCCGTGGTCTCAGCCTCAGATACTCAACTAAAGTGATGTCATGACAAAAATGAATGACCAACAAAACATTTTTCTCCTTCATTTCTGTCAAACAAAGCTGTATGTAACGTGTCTCGCGGTTCGTATCATGGTTGCTAGGCAACCTGAACAGCGCGACGAAGCGTCCCATTTCACAGGCCTCTCACTTCCGCACTTCTCGTACTTATAGTACGCACCGTACGTAGTACGTGTAGTGCGCGTACTTCAAGCGTGCAGTCTCTTACTTGGGAAACAGCCAGTGTCTGTAAGTTCAGTCTGTGTTATGTTTCCTGTTTTACTTTGAAAGACCGTGTCTCATGTAAATGCGTCTGGTTTTGCTTCCTTTGTCTCGTTAGGCCTGATTTGCCCCAGCTGTTTTTCCCTCCTGTTGCCCATTCCCTGATTGCTCCCTCTATGTATTTAAGCCCTGTGTTTCAGTTTGTTGGTGTTGTGCTCTACCCTCATCTTCCTTTGTGTTCTGGCTGCATAAGCTTATTTTGTATTCCTAGTTTTGTTTCCCTTTTGAATTCAGCATTAAAGCTGTTTTGAGTTCACATTTCGTTTCCGTGAGTCTACATTTTGGGTCCACCATTCCTGCCTGCACACAGCCGTCACATGACAGAAGATCACAACCAGAACATGGACCCCGCAAACCTTTTCACTTCGGAGTCAGGCGCTGAGATGGAAAGGCTGGTTAAATTGCTGGACCGCATATCCCAGTCCGACAGCCTACGGGCTATGTCTGTGGGACTGAGCACAGTGGAAACAATGGTGAAAACCAGCTCCCGGCTTCAGCAGTTTGCTTCGGATGCCAATCTGGGCAGCACCATCACTGCATGGAGGGAGTAGGTCAGGGCACGTGAGCTTGCCCTCTCTCACCACGCCAATGCAGCAGCGGTCTGAGCTCGCTGTAAAGCAGCTTCCGCAGTGGTCACCACAACGGGACAGTTTCCGCACCGCTGCCACGGACTTCCTCTCCCTCCCCACGCCAGTGGGGATCTCGTTCGCCTGGCTTTTTCCTAGCGGCTATGTGGTCGGAGGATCAGGAGGAGGTCTCCATTTCTTCACTGGTTCCTGTTCCTTCATCCCGTAGGAAACGGCGCAGGCGCCATCGTCACTCCTCTCCTCATTCATCTGTTCTGCAACCTGGTCCTGCTGGAGGACCCGAGGGGCCCGTCCATCCATCTGTTCCTGCTGGGGGTTCTGGAGAACCGCTCCAGCTGTCTTCCGTCTCCGCTGGAGGACCCGAGGGGCCCGTTCAGCCACCTGTTCCTGCTGGAGAGTCCGAGGGCCCCGTCCGGCCTTGGTCTGTTGTTCCTGCTGGGGGTTCTGGACTACTCCAGCCGTCTCCTGTCTCCACTGGAGGGTCCGAGAGACCTGTATAGCCTTTGTCGCCTGCAGCGCCACCATTTGCGGCTTCCACGCCGTCGCCTGCAGCGCCACCATCTGTTTCGTTGCCTGCGGTTGCCATGCTGCCATCTGGTCCTGCTTCGTCTCTGCCCGAGGCCTTTGCACGGGCTGGTTTCACTTTGTCTACGCCGGAGGTCTCCGCACCGTCTGTCCCCGCACCGTCTGTCCCTGCTCGTCCTCGCCCTGTCTGGCCACTTTCCAGGCCGTTGGCTGGACATCATCGCTGTCGCGGCCAGCTGTGTCGCCGCCGCTGCTCTCTGCATGGCCGGCCTCCGGACCTCCTTCGCTTGCCTCGCTGCCGTTGCTTTTCGCACGGTCGGCTTCCTGAACTGCCCAGGTTTGGACTTTTGTGCTGTCAACCTCCAGGCTGGCCCCTGAATTTTTTTGGAACTGTTTTCCTGACCGCCTGCACCTTTTGGCAACCTTTTCTTGTTTGGTTGTTTAGTTGTTTTCTGGGCTCCAGTATTTGCTGTTTTTGATTTATAGCACCTTGTGTTTAATTTGTTTAGTTTCCGTGAGTCTGCATTTTGGGTCCACCATTTCTGCCTGCACACAGCCATCACATGACACTCGGCAGATGGAAATGGGGTAAACTAAAACAGTAAAGTTATCTTCAAATAAATATTTCTGCCAATATTAGTAGTTCTCATCATGTTGCTTAGTGTTCATGGGGTATTCTTTCTCATAAGCTTAATTCCAATTACTAACTTAATGTTGTAAGATTGGCATGCAACGTCATAATGACAGCTTTGACTGGGAGCTGCAATCATAGAGAAACTTGCATATGTTAGTTTGGGAAGGGTGGATGGAGTGGGGATGGAGAGAGGAGGTCCAGCCTTTATTTTCCAAAACCAAACCTGACTGTTTCAAACTGACAGCGTGAGGTGTTCTGCAGTAAACTGGACTGACAAAAAGACTTGAGGCCCTGGCACACTTTCTTGTAAGTTAAATGTGTGTTTGTAAGCTAATCAGTTGTTAACATTCCTAGCTAGCTAAGAATGATCAGGGAAAGCCATGTTTGGCAGCTATACCGTGCACATGAATGGATTTACCTTGACTAAAGAAATCACTCTGAGGTTGTATGTTCATTAAAGTCAGTGATGTAGTTTGGACATTAGAAGTGAGAATTAGAGCCAATAGCAGATGGAAATGCACTGTTATTTATATATAGTCCTTTGACTTTTTACACCACTTTATTCTGAATGCAGGGTCAACTTAGAGTTCAGTATCTTGGCCAGGTCATTGTGGATGATTGGGGTCCTGAACACTTCAGGGAGAGCAGTGTTGACATCCATCACACCTCCAGCAGGACTGGAGGTGTGGGGACATTGTACATGGATAGCAACTGAAAGTTCTTTCCTCCAGTGGCACTGAGGGTAAAGAGCTGATGTAAAACCTGTGATGCAGTGGGTAAGACTGTCAATGTCCTCCCCATGTGGACTGCAGTCTGTGGTTTCAAAGGGGTTCTTTAGCCTCTGTTTGGAGGGGGCGGCCCAAGATAAGATTCATGCTGAGTTTCTCAAGTCTTTGGATGTTGTGGGGGTACAGGGTGCGCCAAGGTACTGGAGGAGAGTGTTAGCATTCTAAAAATGTTTTGTTGGTGGTAGATACTATGAGGAAAGGGCTCACTGATTTGATTATCAGGTTGTTCATTTTTGTCTTTTGAACTTTGATGTTGTGTTTTGCACCTCAAGGTTACACAGTGTACTTCATTTACTGGCATTTATATTAAGCTTTTATATCAGACCAGGAGCAATTTGGAGTTCACTACTGTGCTCAAGAACAAACTAAATGCAGCTGTTGAATCCAATCCTCTTTCTCAGTTCTTATTTTTCAGTTTCGCCATTTTTTTCCTCAAATCCTCTCCTTGCACCAGAGATCTCAGTGGAGGTTGAGACATGAGGTGAGACGAGTTGAGGCTACTTTAAATGAAATAAAATTATTAAATTAAATTCACAGCATAGTAAACACACAAAGAGCAAATAACTTTTCTTTGAACTTGTACTTGTTGATATCAAAAATAAGCTCAGGTGCATCTTGTGTATTCTGAGCAGGCTCGTGTTGGTTTCATCGTGTTATTAGCAGCAACTGTGACCTGTTTTGTTTAACTGCATGTAAGTAATCACATCTGTGCTGTACTTGACTCTAATCTGGCCAACTGTGGTTAGTTTTATGCATCACCTTTTTGTTTGTTTGTTTTTTTTGTTTGTGTTTTTTGTTTTTTTATTGATTATTTTAAATTGAGTTTAAATTGTTTTTATTTTACTGTTTTATTATTTTATTGTTCTATTACAAATTAAGTATATTAATTGTCAATGGAAAATTATACTCAGTATAGTCTTTTAATGATATAAGTTTGCATATGGTAGAATACTGCATGTAATCATTTGTGTGTAGAAGTATATAGTTGGTGGCATATTGAAAGAATGTCTCATCCTAGGAGGTCTGTAACATTCTAGGGTGTTCACCCCCACATCCTAGCATGAGAGAGGTCGTACCTTGTCTTATTGTTTTACGGTAGGATTAACGTAGCTATGTCAGTTTTAGTTTAAGTGCTTTTTTTTACATATAGATGAACTGTTGGATTTTCCAGACCAGCAGGTTAAGGGAAGTTGTTTATGGGGCCACACACACACACACACACCTCCACATTCCAATGTAAGGAACAAACGCTCACTGAAGTATAAATAAAGACCGGGGCAGTTTCTCAGTGCGAACCTCAGTGCTGGAGGCTGCCTTTGCTAGCAAGAAGTTCTGTGTGTTTCTCTTCTCTGAGTCTTTACTGAAGAAGTGTTTTAGAGTATATTTCTTAACATTATTATAAATTACTAGTATACTCTTCTAATATGGATTTTATCTATGTATGGATGTGCACTCACTGCTGCTTTGTTAGGTACATCTTTTCAACTGCTTATTAATGTTAATATCTAATCTATATCATATTCGTATCAGCCAGTCACACGGCAGCACCTCAGTATATTTAAGCATATAGACACATTAGTTAATCAGAATCAGAATACTTTATTGATCCCTGGGGGAAATTATTTTTTGTTACAGTGCTCCATTTTAAACCAACATTAAGACAAGACAGACAATACGCTAACTAAGAATAGTACAATATATACATACATACATACATAAGTCACTTATAAATAAATATTTGGAAAAGAAACATGTGTAGTTGTAGCAGCAAACAGTGTGTTAAGTGGATGCGTTGTACAGGGAGATGGCCACAGGCAGGAATGATTTCCTGTGTCGTTCAGTGGTGCTTTTCGGTAATCTCAGTCTCTCACTGAACGAGCTCCTGTGACTGACCAACATGTCATGGAGTGGGTGGGAGGTGTTATCCAACATTGTCTTTATCTTGGACAGCATCCGCCTCTCCGACACCACCTTGAGGGAGTCCAGCTCCATCCCCACAACATTGCTGGCCTTACGGATCAGTTTATTAAGTCTGTTGGCATCTGCGACCCTCAGCCTGCTCCCCCAGCATGCAACAGCATAGAGGATCGCACTGGCCACCACAGACTCATAGAAAATCCTCAGCATTTTCTGGCAGATGTTGAAAGACCTCAGTCGCCTCAAAAAATAGAGACGACTCTGGCCCTTCCTGTAAAGTGCTGTGGTGTTTTTAGCCCAGTCCAGTTTATTGTCAATGTGTACTCCAAGGTATTTATAGTCCTCCACAATGTCAACACTGACCCCCTGGATTGAAACAGGGGTCAAGTGTTTCCTGGTCTTCCTGAAGTCCACGATCAGTTCCTTGGTCTTTGCCACGTTGAGCTGCAGATGATTCTGCTCACACCACGTGACAAAGGAGTCGACCACAGCCCGGTACTCTGTCTCATCATCCCTGCTGATGCATCCAACCACCGCAGAGTCATCAGAAAACTTCTGAAGATGGCAGGTCTCTGTGCAGTGGCTGAAGTCTGTGGTGTAGAGGGTGAAGAGGAAGGGGGAGAGGACAGTCCCCTGTGGTGCCCCTGTGTTGCTAATCACCTTGTCAGACACACACTGTGGGAGACGTACATATTGTGGTCTTCCTGTCAGGTAATCAACAATCCAGGACACCAGAGAAGCATCCACCTGCATCGCTGCTAACTTATCACCCAGGAGGGTCGGCCTGATGGTGTTGAAAGCACTGGAAAAGTAAAAAAACATGACCCTCACAGTGCTCGCCGGCTGGTCCAGATGGGTGTAGACACGATTGAGCAGGTAGATGATGGCGTCCTCTGTTCCGAGACGAGGCTGATAAGCGAACTGAAGGGGATCCAGATGTGGTCTTACTATGGGTCGCAGCTGGTCCAGGATGAGCCTTTCCAGGGTCTTCATGATGTGGGAGGTCAGTGCCACGGGCCTGTAATCCTGGGGGCCACTGGGACGAGGCGTCTTTGGTACAGGGACGAGGCATGATGTCTTCCACATCACCGGGACCCTCTGCAGACTCAGACTCAGCATAAACAGTTTATGAAAGACTCCACACAGCTGGGGGGCACAGGCCTTGAGGACAAGGGGACTCACTCCGTCTGGTCCAGCAGACTTGCCTGAGTGAAGTCTCCTCATTTGCATCTCAACCTGGTATTGAGTGAAGGTGATGGGTGGGGGAGGGGTGTCAGGAATCTCACAGGAGGCAACATGTGAAGAGAGAGGCTGGCACAGTGGTGTGGCTCTGGATTCCAGGCTGACTGCAGGTGAGGTTGTGGGGGTGGGAGCAGACACTGTGGTGTCGAATCTATTGAAAAACAGATTCAACTCGTCGGCTCTATTCTCACCTCCCTCAGCTCCCCTGCTGTTGGTTGGCCTGAATCCAGTGATGGTCTTCATGCCCCTCCACACCTCTCTCATGCTGTTCTGCTGGAGTTTCCACTCCAGCTTCCTCCTGTAATTGTCCTTAGCCTCTCTGATCTTGTCCTTTAGTAACACCTGGATCTTCCTCACCTCCTCTTTGTTGCCCCCTCTGAAAGCCCTCTTCTTGTTGTTGAGGAGGGCTTTGATGTCCTTAGTCACCCACGGCTTGTTATTTGGGTAACAATGAACAGTCTGAGCAGGAACAATTGAGTCGGTGCAGAAAGTTATGTAGTCTGTGATACACTCAGTAAGCCCATTGATGTCCTCGGCGTGAGGCTCACAGAGTGTTTCCCAGTCGGTCACCTCGAAACAGCCCTGTAGTTCCGCTATTGCCTCCTCTGACCACCTCCTAACAGTCCTGGTGGTCACAGGTTCCCTCCTCACAATTGGCACATAGCGGGGGTGAGGTGAATCAGGTTATGATCTGACCTACCAAGTGGGGGGAGGGAGGAGGAGCTGTATGCATCCTTGACGTTAGCATACAGTAAGTCTAAAGTTTTCTCTCCCCTGGTGGGACAGTCCACATATTGTTTGAATGTTGGTAGTGTATTGTCCAGTGATACATGGTTGAAGTCACCCGAGATCACAATAAAGGCACTCGGGTGCTGAGTCTGTAGCCGAGCTATGGCAGAGTGGATAGTGTCACATGCAGCTGTGGGGTTAGCAGAGGGGGGAACATAAACAGCCACCAAGATGACGTGAGAGAATTCCCTGGGTAAATAATACGGCCTGAGTCCAACAGCACACAGTTCAGTGTCCGGGCAACAAATCCTTTCTTTGATTGTTATGTTGGCAGGGTTACACCACCGGTTGTTAACTAAAACAGCAAGCCCACCTCCTTTACGCTTACCGCTAGCGATGCTGTCCCTGTCCGCCCGAACAGTGTGGAAGCCTTCCACGGGAGCATTCTCATCGGGAATGACCTGGTGCAGCCATGATTCGGTGAAACACATCAGGCTACACTCTCGGTATTCCCTCTGACTCCGTACCAGTGCTGAGAGCTCGTCGATTTTACTTGCCAACGATCGCACATTTCCCATCACGATAGACGGCAGACACGGTTTAAACCTCCTCCTCGCTTCGAGCCTCCGCTGTCTCACCGTCACCTTTTTTCTTCTCTTCTGTCCTTGACCTCTGCATCCCCGATGTGTTTTCCTCCAAATTTCAGCTGGTACTTCTGCGGGCACTTCTGCGGGCCTGGCCAGCGAGCCGGCCGGCATCAGGGCGATCAGCTGATCTCTGGAGTAAACAGTCCGTGCGTGTAGGAGATGTGCCGCGGTCCCGTTCCATGATAAAAGTAACAGTTCCACGGCCACCAGAAGAACAAAAACTCTCTCAATCCACATGATTGAGTAAGAGATAGAAAACGGAGGAAAATACAAGTCAGAAAAAAAAAGAATACGTAAGAAAAAAGAGCTAAACTAAGAGAAAAGCAGGAGCGACTGTAACAGGCTGCACGCTGGTTGGCGCATGCGCACTTAAACCAAGCATTATAATCTGGAAGAAAGGTTATACTGAGTGACTTTGAACATGGCAGTTGCAGGTGGTGATTTGGAATTTTTCCACACAATCATCTCGAGGGTTTACAAAGAATTGTGTGAAATATCCAGTGAGTGGCAATAAAATGCCTTGTTGATTTCAGAGGTCATAAGAGAATAACTGGACTTGCTTCGAGCTGATGGAGAAAGCAATAGTAACCGAAATGGACCGAAAATGAAGCTTAAAACATGAGCTGCAGCTGCTGAAAACCACACTGTTGGCCACTCCTGTCAACTAAGAACAGGAAACTGAGGCTACATTTAGCATAGGCTCACCAAAACGGGACAGTGGTAGGTATAAAACACCTTGCCTTAGCTGATGAGTCTCAATTTCTGCTGCAACATTTACATGATCAGGTCAGAATTCTAGCATAGATATGCCTTGTATCAACATTTCAGGCTGCAGGTGGCGTAATCGTATCTGATTTTCATTTCCTTTTTACAACAGCCTACCGAGGGTTTGTTGCTCACTGTGTCGATGCACAGTAATATACCCCACATGAATATAGTCTAAAGTTTTGAAGGAACCTTGTTGAATCTGTTAGTACAAATTAAGGCGGTCTGGAAGGCACTAGCAAGGGGTACCTAATAAAGTGTCCAGTGAGCATACACTTTTTTAGCCAAACCACTAAGTTTACTTATTAAAATGCCGATGTTAAGTTTCAAAGCTAAAACAGCACTTACACATCAGCTGCTTTGTGAAATAAATCTATCTTCCATCTTTCATTGCTTGTTGCTGGATTGTCTGCTCATCTCCCCTTGTGTTTGTGAGTCTCAGGTGCCTCATGGTCTGGGTTTCAGGTCTTTATGTTCCATGTACTTATGTTTAGTTGTTTCCCAGTTCAGGTTTTGATAGTTTAGTCTTTGTCTCCCTTTGCTTTTTCGTTTGTGTTTTGTTCTGCCACAAATAAAGGCACGTTTTCAGTTTAAGTTCTGTTCCAGTGTTTGCATTTGGGTCCTCTCATTCTTTCCACTTCATGACAATTAAATACAATAACCATTTTGTAAAGTGAAAGTAAAATGTGTACAAGCTGTGCAAAAAAAAAAAAAAGACATTCATACTTTAACAAGTCAGACTTAAGTTCCCTACGAAGAAATCGGAGACAAATGAAACACTATATTAAAACATAACAGACCGGTCCAGTGAATTAAGACGTTCAGTGTAAGGCCTGATTCTAATGGAATTCATTCTCTTCATTCTCCAGTGCTGGTGCAAAAATTAAGAATTTGGCAAAGTAAACCATTGAACATGGGGGGTTCACTAACCCCTAACCCTAACCCTTCCTACTTTGAATTCATTTTTGTGTGATTTGGTGTTTATGCAGTATCTCAGAATGAAAAAAATAACTGTAAATTCAGACATGTCAGATTATGCTGAAAATAATTTTACCAAACAAGGGAAAGTAAATAGTTTTTAAAGGTAAAATGAAAAGTAGTCAAAAATGGCCAGTCGTACCCTGGGCTCCACTACCTTTGCATTGGTGAAAAATGTGCTGATGACAGTGCAGATTTATGACACTTTATGTAAATTTAAGTATGTAACCATCTGATTTTTTCTAATGAAAAATAGTGTGAAGCTGAAATTAGACTTGTATTTCTAACTGACTGACCTCGTGTTGTGTAGCTGTCTGTAATATACTTATTGGGGTATACATTTTTAGGCAAGGCAAGGCAAGTTTATTTATATAGCACAATTCAACAACAAGGTAATTCAAAGTGCTTTACAGAGACATTAAAAAACAAAAACAAATAAAAAGCATGATTTAAAATTGATTAAAAAAAACACTAGATAAAATCAGTAGTTAAAATGTAAGTTTTGAAATTTAAGCTTACAAGTGTGGATTTGGTGTTTTATTCAAATGCAGCTGGGAATAGGGGAGTCTTCAACCTGGATTTAAATAAACTGAGTGTTTCAGCTGATCTGAGGCTTTCTGGGAGTTTGTTCCAGATATATGGAGCATAAAAGATGAATGCAGCTTCTCCATGTCTGGTTCTGACTCTGGGAACTGATAAAAAACCGGATCCAGATGACCTGAGGGATCTGGAAAGTTCATACTGGGTCAGGAGGTCACTGATGTATTTTGGTCCTAAACCATTCAGAGCTTTATAGACCAGCATCAGAACTTTAAAGTCTATCCTCTGACGGTCAGGCAGCCGGTGTGAAGACCTCAGGTGGTCCACTTCTTTGGTCTTAGTGAGGACTCGAGCAGCAGAATTCTGAATGAGCTGTAGTTGTCTGACTGATTTTTTGGTTAGACCTGTAAAGATGCTGTTACAGTAATCAAGCCTACTAAAGATGAATGCATGGACTAGTTTTTCCAGGTCCTGTTGAGACATCAGAGCTTTTATCCTTGATATATTCTTGAGGTGATAGTAAGCTGATTTTGTTATTGTCTTAATGTGTTTTTCTAAGTTTAGGTCTGCATCCATCACTACACCCAAATTTCTCACCTGGTTTGTGGTTTTTAGGTGTATAGATTGAAGTTCTCTGGTGACCTGTAATCGTTTTTCTTTGGCACCAAAGACTATTACTTCAGTTTTTTTTAATGTAACATAAACGTTTAATTATGTGGTCTAAAGAAAATGAGAAAGTTACATACAGTGTTTATTGATGCATTTGATGTATTTCAACCATATTAAATACATAGTACAAAATGTAATGCCTGCTTATGTGTAAAACAATGGCCATTATCTTACCGTGCCATTACACAAGTAAATAACATAGCTCTTTCCTGCTTTTTGCGCCCCCTTCTCTTATGGGTTTTGCTCACGGCCTTCTGGGAGCCTTTTCTGTGGCCCGGGGTTAATTTTGCCGGCTCAGGCAGTTTCTCCGTCGCGTTGACTAAATCCCCAACACAGCACAGCTCAAAATACCGCCTCCTGCACAATCTCCTATTTATAGCATGTCTATGTAAATCTAAGCGTGCCGATCCTTCTTTAGGATTGGGCCATTGCTCATCCGAGGACCTGCATTGGTAAAGGATGTGGTGTGCCATTGGTTCGTGGAGTTCAGTTCCTTTCGTCCAATCGGAGAACGCTTTCTGGTTTATAGCGCTATATTCACGAATGCATTACGTAAAGCTCTAAGGGCGTCATTGTACGGTTGTTATACTGTTTACGTCGTCAATAGCCACATTATCAAGGATGTCTGGCAGAGGAAAGACCGGAGGCAAAGCCCGAGCAAAGGCCAAGTCCCGCTCCTCTCGAGCCGGACTCCAGTTCCCGGTGGGTCGAGTCCACAGGCTGCTGCGCAAAGGAAACTACGCGGAGCGGGTCGGCGCCGGGGCTCCCGTGTACCTTGCGGCCGTGCTGGAGTATCTGACTGCTGAGATCCTGGAGCTCGCAGGGAATGCGGCCAGGGACAACAAGAAGACCAGAATCATTCCCCGGCACCTCCAGCTGGCAGTACGAAACGACGAGGAGCTCAACAAGCTGCTGGGGGGAGTGACCATCGCCCAAGGAGGAGTGCTGCCCAACATTCAGGCTGTCCTCCTTCCCAAGAAGACGGAGAAACCGACCAAGAGCAAGTAAAAAACAGACAAAACAAACTGCCTAGAGGTCTGGATTCAGCCGGGACAAAAGGTTTCCCGTGGGGCCAGCCACTTTTTTTTAAATATATTTTTTTTTGATAAACAACCTTTCGAACGGGGATGGTGTTGCTGTTTCTGCGTTATAACTTACAGTATCGGGACATTTTTATTGACTGTTGTTGCGTTTTTTGGCTCTGGAAAATGGAGGCACTCTGCGGGCTGGGTGGTGATGACGGCCATAGGGGGAAAAAAATCCATTCTTAAAGTGGACCAAGTATGGGCCGGAACATGTTTTAGTTTCGCAATGCTGCTACGTGCAAATGTGTTTTATTGTTTATGTCATGGTGTTTCAATAAAGAAATCTGTTAAGTCTTTATTTTTGTTGTTTTGCTGTTCGTCTCTTCGATGGAACAAACGACAGCTGAGCAGAAATGGCCTCTCTGGCTGTGGTGTTGTGTTCAGGGGTACTAAGTATTTTTTCCCCTCTCTCTTCATTTAGATTCTTCCTTTCACAAAAGAGATTGGCCTTCAGTGGAACAATGCGAGGTGTTTACAAGATTTCACATTGACTAATATGTCAAAGTAGGTTGCTATGAATTTGAGTTCACGTTACTGTAATAAACTAAAAATTTTGTTCTTTTATGATTCATGAACATTTTCTCCCGATTTAAACGGAAGATGTAAATTTCTTGACCCTCCTGTGCTTGAAGTCCTCGTGTGTATGCTGTTGTTCATAAACGCATTAACAAATACACATAGTACACTTGGACTTTGCCAGTATTAGTTCTGCAAGGGCCATTTGAATTGAAAGTGAATGCATTTTCTCAATAATACGTACAATATTTTCAATGTCTGTTTTTAAAATAACCAAAAATGAGAATCAGAAGGATCCTGTAGTTAGCCATATGCTGTTTACAAAGGCTTGGCACGGAGTGTTTAGCTGTTTCATTGCAGCAGGGTATATGTTAACTGTTACTTGGCTCAATATTATTGTCATTAGTATTCATGGAAAACATTTAATGTTATTACCAACATATTCCACTTAAGCTTACAAATATAATGAATGTTTATTACACAAACACAAATTAAAAAATGAAACCTGCCTTGGTCATAATTTAATCTTCAGGGTCCAAACATTTCATAAACTGCACATATAGATGTTTTCTTTGTGGTGAGTCATATATTACACATTCAATACAACAGCCAACCAACATAGTGTGTTGGAAAATGGTTACAGTTACATGCTGACAACAACACTACTGTGACTGATATTGACATACCAGCAATATTTGATGGTCTCCTAAATATGCCATAAGCCACAGATATGCATAATTCAAGAAAATAAGAGACCACCAGAATTTTCTGTCTGCATATTCTTTTAGCAGATAACCATAAATATTAAAATAAATTGAAGTGAAAACCACGAACAAACACAATATTAATTTGAGCTTTTAATTAGTTCCATATCCATTCATATCTGCTTGGCTCTCTTCCAGTCAGCTGATGACCTCATTGCCCTTGTCCAAGATCTTTTGCTTGTCAGCTGAAGCGCAACAAAGATTGTGTCTCGTGACACAGGATGTGATGTGAAAATCGCTACGTGACACAAGAGCATAAAACCAGCCTTGGAGTGGGTACGGCAGTGTACTCTGGGCATTGGTCTGAAGTGTAAGACTTTCTATGTGGTTTTGACAAATCAGAGCCACAAACCTGACCTGTAGTCTGTTTCCCACCTGATAAAGATCCTGGAGAGAATTATCCTCAGACACCTCCAACTTCTGGTGAATTTCATTTACTGTCCTGGTATTTGTGTGGGAGATACTTTATGCAATGCCATTTTTTGTTGTTTTTTTCCACAAAGTGTGGAAAAAAAACTGCCCTGGGATTTCTGGCCACCAGGGGTGATTTATATATATTCTTAAACCCCTCAGCCAGCCTCAGTTCTTAATGTAATAATCCTAATGACAGGAGGATTCATGTCACCTTTCACTTTGTTTCAGTTTTTGAATGAGCAGCCTCAATAATTACAAACCAAGCCACTTTTAAAATCTTTTCCTTAATTTAGTTGTAAAGGTACATATATTAAACATACACAGTATGGTAAATCAGGGACTATGCAGTTCAACCCCAGTTCAGCCTTACTAAGACACTTACAAAAACTGAGGAACATATACATTACTCTTCAAAGTGTCTTAAAATTACAAACAAAAATATTTTTATTAAGTTTAGGAATACAGGAATCGTTTCCATCTCCCATTCCAAATTTTATTCTTGGTTCCACCCTGATTTCTTTTGCATTATTCAGAGTACAGAGAAGGATATAGCAGACCCAAACCCCTTACTCCCGTGTTCTAACAGGAAAAATGGTGCAAACATGTGCACCACACTGTTATGTAAACAAAAAGCTAAACACTTCTACTAGCAGCTTATATGAAGACTCTGAAAGCACTCAGTGTGACTGGCATCATAAAACAACATCGAAGCACTTGTCAAAAGCTTTATTAGCATCAGTAGAAAACGTCTTTGAAATCCAGCCATATCATGACAGCAGGAGGCAGATGCGTGAACTCACTGTTGAACTGTTAAATCATCACCATTTGGGAGCTCAGTATTTATCTTGTTTTGTCTGCACACACGGGGGCAGTCCACTATCAAAACTAAGGGCCACATAAAGGACACTACCATGTGAATATCTGTAAGTGCTGCTGGTGGATAACTTGTCGGAACATTTACCAATAAATAAAATGTCCATTGAGTAGCAGAATTTTAGGAAAAATGTTTAAAAAAAAAGAAAAAAAAAAAGAAATAAGCGAGTTGTCCCTGAAGGGCAGGATCCCACCCTCTGAACATTACACTGGATGTTTCTGATAACATTGGATTCAGAATGTTAGCTGAAAAACATAGGGGCTTCCTCTACATTATGTGTAGTTAAAGTTTCAATAAATTAACACATTTTTCATTCTTATAGTTTTACATATGCTTAATATACTAGATGACACTTTTGGCAGCAATTTAAAGGGCCAAAGGAATTATAGGTTGGTGCAAAAACAAGAACACTGTATCCGCTGTGACTGTAACCAAAACTGTTAAGTGCTGCACTAACTTGGTTTGTATATCCACCAACTTAAAACATCAAATATTGTTATTAAAGACATTGTAAACTAGCCAAACAGCTCCCTCTGGATTAGCATTGATAAGATAATGGTGAAAAGGCATTTTGTCAGGAAGAATGCAGTCTGGGGCTTGATTCATGTGAAACTACTTCTCATTTATAGAATCCATGAAGATGAAACACTCAAGTGGAGACAAGGAGCAGAAAAATGTCCAGTTCCTATTCACCGTGTGTCCAGAGGTTCAACAAATGAGTCAACGAGACAAAAAAAAACAAAAAACAAAACAAAAAAAACAGTCTGAGAGAGAAGCTGAACATTTAGACACTGTCAATAAATATTTTTTCTTCTACAGTTCCAGCTGTTATAATTCATCCTCTATGTGGTTTTCAGGTTGGGTTCTCTCCAGTTTTCCTGGAAAAAAGGACAGAGATCGGAACCATAAATATGCAAAACAGTAAAAGCTCCACTATGACCATGTTCTCTCTGCAAGCTGGAGATACAGTGGTGAGTGAGTGAAATTATATTTTTAGGTGTTGAAGTCTGCCGGAGGTGTCTCAAGCCAGCCGATAGATATAGTCTCACCAGCGGGTCCCAAATCTATCCCGGGTTCTACTCGGGAGACACCCACCTCAGCTTGGTTCTTGGTCAAAGTTTGTATACATGTGGTCACAGGTGGATCATTAGTTAATCAACTACATTTGATTAGGAGGATCTGACTGCTACTTTGGCTTCCAGTTTCTATGGAAGCAGTAAGATTGTCAAACCATTAATTGGCTCCATTAACTAACACTAATTAACAGGTGTGGTGTACAAACCTGTAGTTGCGGATTCTTCTTTAGGTTGTGACTGGCTGTCGAGAGTACTCTCAGTGGATGGGGTTTCATCAGATGGTATCTCTTCTGAACTTCCTGTATCTAAATTTAAGAAAAAAAAAGATATAATGAAGTTCTTTTAATACACTTCTAATTAGTTTAACAGAATAATGGGGAAAGAATGTGTGTTTTTCTGTTTGACCCACCACTCTTGGTGTCTGTGCTTTCCTCTATAGGAGGGCTGACATTTTCTTCAGCTGTGCTGTTAGCCTTGCTGCTTTTATCTGTGCTTGTACTGTTTTTGGCTTTGGGTTTAGGCTTGGCAAACTTGGCCTTGTTAAACAAGTAGTTGACCTCTCGCTCAAGAAGAGTCCGTTTGGACTCTATGTCTTTGGACAACAAGACCGGTCGCTCTTTTGGAGAGCGTTTCTCCTGCTCTGCTGTCGTCTCGTTCTTCCACACCTAAAGTAAGCAGAGGTGACTTCACACACGAAGCTCAGTTATAAACATAGCAACAAATTCAGCCCAAGTGAACAGGCATGTAAAGTCTGGGCGAGAAACCCTGGATTTCTCTCAAGAGGAAAGGCTTTTCAGATACACAGGCTTTCAGGCAAGAAAAAGCTTGTCACCACCTACCATTGTTTCATTGATGACTTTTTCTAGCATGTTTAGCTCGACGTCAGTAAAGATCTGATCATCTTCTGGGATCAGCCTCGCACTCCTTTAAGAGAACAAAAACTCAGTCAACGACTGGCTCATGACTAACTTTACATTTCCTTCCTTCTAACCACTTACTTTAAGAAGAAACTGGAGCTATTGAGCAGGCTTTCCAGGCGGGCCAGGTGCTCCGGCCACTTGCGTCGTTCGTCAACCCTGAAAAACATGTCCTTGCACAGGCTCTTCAGCTGAAAGAGTTTTTCTCTCAGCTGTTTGGTGGTGGCAGCATAGCCATCCTCATCCATCCACTCAGACACCTCTTTCAGCTTGGCTGAGATCTGTTCCTGCTCCTCCTCGGTTACCACCTGCTGGTAATCCTCCTGGTACAGCTTGTCCTGGAAAAAGAGCATACTGAACCCTTACATGGGGAAAAAGAATTTAATTTCTTATTTTGTTGTATATTTGTTTTTAACTTTGAAATTTTCACTCTAGTCCTAGTTCCCGGTTGCTTCAGAGCAGGGGTGTCAAACGTACAGCCTGGGTGCCACATAGTTTCATATGTCAGTTATTAATCGCTGGTATACAAGTCTTTAGGTCTGCTGAGAATCCATGCAAGTGGGGGTGGGACTTTATTTTGATGGACACACCATGTGCCCAGTCAGACTCAAAGTCAGACTGGGATCATACCATTATGTGAAAGAAGGAGGGGCAGACATTCTGAAGACAGCAAGTATAGTAGTACCAGCCAGGTACACAGAGAGATGGGGGGCCAGATTTAAATGCAAGCGTGTTGGGAAAAAGTGAAGAAACAAGCAAAAACATAAAATTAGCAGCATCTGGTTGCATGTCAATGATACAGAGTGCCTGAGTGTCTAAGTGAGTCTTCATAGGCCTGAATGTGCGCTTGAAGTTATTTGGAATTCCTAACTTGCGCGATCTGTGCTCACCGCACACAGACACAAATGGACTTGTAACTGTATTTACAGTTTTTCTTAATGATTAAAACTTCCCATATGGCCATTCGCACTAAACAAAGTAATTGAGCAATAAACAATTAACTTATTGAAACTCAATGCTACCCAGTACTGGGGGCGAGAGGGAGAACATTAGGTTAAACGGAATGTTCCATATCTCTATATATTTAAATATAGACGTGTGGTATCCACAGAAACTTCAAAATCTCAGCAACAAAACCATTTCAACAACCACCAAACAGGTAAAACACCAAACGATTAAAGAGCAGGAGATTCCATAAAAAGACGTAAACACGATCCACATGTCTGTTTACCGGTGCTGTAAGCTGACATCTCACAGATTCTGAAACTGCAGGTTTCATCATTCTTAGACCAAAATTCACTGAACCAGCAGCAAAGGATGCCAATTTGGCATAATTTGTGAAACACTGCTTGCAAAAGCTATGTCTCTAATAAAACCTTTCTAACTTTGTGAAAAACAGACTATAGAAATTTCAAGTTTTTTTTTCCACAACTACAGTTAAAAAAACAAAAAACAAAAAACAAAGCTGGGCAGCCTCTGGGCAGTGAGCTACCAGAACTTTTTCATGCTGGCAGATTTCTACCTTTGTCACAGCAGCTTTTTCTTCATTATGCAGAAAAACAATTAAACATGTAACTTCTTTACACTGACAGTGACGAGAGTTTCACTGGTCCGGCCTGCTTAAGATCGAAGTGAGCTACATGTGGCCCACCATGTAAAATGAGTCTGACACCCATGCTTTAGGGTTAATACAGAAACTTGAAATAACCTCTTGTGTACATTCATGCATGTGTCTGTTTTCTCACTTAATGCTTTATTTTTAAGAGTGCCTGTTCCTTATGCTTTACTTTTAGTTTTGCTTCCCTTTCAGCCATATGTCCCTCTCCCCCGCTGTCACACGTTCTATGTATTTAGAGTCTTGTTCTTTGTCTGAATGCCAGTTCATGTGGACCCACTGTGTTGTTTCTATAGATTATAATTCTGCCTGCCTGTGTTCGTGTCCTATATTTGAGCTCTCACTCCTCACACTCCACCTAATGACTGTACACTCTGCTCAGAATGGACCCAGTGGACGCAGCATCCGAGGAGTTTCAAAATCAGTTTCTCATTCTCCTGGGATGGTGGCTATGTTCCTTCTGCATGGGCTGCAAGGAAGAAGTGGGGCAAAGAATTAGCATCCTGCTACGCTCCTGCCCCCAGCAGATATTGCCAAAATGGTAAGAGGAATTTGTTTTCATTCTTTTATCCCTGTTGCTGTAAGAGCGGCCCTGCACTCAAGCTTTGTCATTGTCAGCCATCACCTTCACATCTCAAAAGACACAACAGCACTCTGCTTGGCATCTTAAAACCCATCTATATGCTTTATCATGACACAGTCTTAGTCTATTTTTTACCTTGTTTAACTTCTTTTTTTTAGTTTTTGTTTACCTTATGTTTTTATTTTGTTGTAAGGTGACCTTGAGGGTCTTTAATAAGGCTACCACAAACGATTAGTTGACTAGTCGCCTTATTTTTTCTGAAAATGATGTGCCGCGGTTCTCGCCGGCTCTAGCGAGCCTTGACTCCGTTGGAGGAGTCTACAAATTTGGACAGCCTTCGTCACATCGCTGTGACGTAATAGGCCTTGGGAGGATGCAGCCCCCACTGTGTCCAAATTTAGGGGCCACATCCTTCAGCTTCAAACAAGACATCACATATTTGCAAAAATGCTCCGACGTTTTTGGAGACGTCTGTTACCCACCAGCTCAATAGCTAGTCAGGGCGAGAACAGCGAACTCCCGGCACATCGTTTTCAAACTCCCCGCGGTCTTTCGCTACTCAGGTTAAACATGAAATATAAGTCACTTAGATAACCTAAAAATGTTATTGTTTGGCTTTTTTCAGTATTTTATTTCTTTGTGAGTAAATCGGTTTGGCTGAGATTACAGCTGAACAAACGTCAAACTGATTAAACAGAAGTGTGAGATGATCGAGAATTTACGCAAATGTCCTGTTATATTTTAGATAGCAAGGAGCAGACGGCTGAGTTTATTAACCCTTTAAAGCCGGTCGGAGCGGGCACGCTCCGTTTTGCATAACTATTTTTAAATCCCGGTAGCACTGCAACCACGTAAGCTAGCGCAATAATTTTTTTTGCATATGAAACCGGAGGAGTTGTACTTACATCTTATGCCATCAGCTTGTCCTAAGTCAGAGTTTCCTTCCACATATAGCTTTGCAAAAACTGAATAAAAAGCACTTGCAGCCAGAGATGGGCAGTAACGCGTTACTTGTAACGAGTTACTGTAATCCGATTACTTTTTCGAGTAACGAGTAAAGTAAGGGATTACCATTGCAAAAACAGTAATTAGATTACTGTTACTTTCCCGTAAGCACACTGCGTTACTAAAACCGTGATTTTCTTGCGAGAGTGTCTCATGACAGTGACGTAAGCGAGTGCGACGTTTGTGGCAACAGCTGTGTGCAGATGAACAATGGATAATATATCGAGTGCGGGAGAGAGTATGAGCGTGCAGCGTTTAAAGCGTGGAAGTACTGACCTTACTTTGAGTTTGATTCCATAAAAAGTGACAAAAACATTAGCGTCCGCTGATCACTGCGTGGGAAGAAAACTTCTTTTTACAGCGAAAAAAAACCCCTTAACTTCCGAGCAAGCACCTAGTGCCCTACGACGTAATGTGAAATTCAGAGAGAAACTCGCGGATTCTTCAACTGACCGCTGTGGCACACCTGCACCCTAACCTCCGCCTACGCCACTCCTGCTTTATAGGTGAGAATAGAGCAACAGAACCGCTAGTCTTTGATTTTATATATTTTCTGCTGTGTTTTACTTGCATTTATTTGAAAGAGTGAGTGTAAACACAAAAAAATATTTTATTTTATGTGCTGGAATGTGCAAAAATTAGGTTTAAATGTTAAACAAATTTCTTCCAGTCAGTGAATGTTGCATATAATTTAATTTTTGCTTGATGCATAAAGTTAAAAGATTAAAACTAATAAAACAAGTTTAAAAAAAAGAGACTTTTCCATTTGATTACATTTTGTATGATGAATTATGCAGAAAAAGTAGAATGTAGAAAGTAGATCTATCGCTTTATCACCTCTTCAGGTTGTAAATCGTGTTTTTAAAAAGTAACTAAGTAACTAAGTAATTAATTACTTTTGAAAATAAGTAATCAGTAAAGTAACGGGATTACTTTTGGGGGGAAGTAATCAGTAATTAGTTACTGATTACTTTTTTCAAGTAACTTGACCAACACTGCTTGCAGCAACAAAAACATAATATTCCAGGAACACTTTGCCGATCCGATCAGCTGTTTGTAACACTTCCTACGTCCATCAGCGCGAACTATCGCATGTCCGCCATGTCCTGCCCGAAACCAGAAGTGACGTCATTTTGCGGAAATGTAGTTTTTTACCATCAGGGCCTCATGAGCCTATACTGGTGTTTTTAAAAATTATGTTTGACTTTATGACTTTCTGTGTCGTTTCTGGGATGCTTAGGACTCAGAGTTTCATAGCCACACCCCTGCACTCAAACCCTGCCTATCAACAAGCCATTCACCTCACCACTAACCAGCTCTTCACCACCACTGCTGCCTCCCTCCCAGTCTAGAGAGTGATGTTCTCAACAGCAGAAGCAAAACCATCAGTCCATGAACTACAACATCACTTCCAGCAAGCTTTCTTCAGCCCTTCCGGACCTAGCTCAGTATCAGAAGGTCCAAAAGCTAACATGTTTTCAGCCTTCATGTCGCCATTCCCTAACACAAAAAAGTTTGGAATCAAAGTTCCTGGGTGATGGCCAGGGAGAGGGAGGGCTGGGGTATTTCTGTGTGAATGTCAGATAGAAAACACTTGCAGTAAATAAATAAACATAAACAGGTACACACAGGATGTTCATGTTGTTTACCTGTGTCTCAAATATAAAAGCTTCCAAGCTGTTGAGTGTTTTCTCTCGTTCCTGTTTGGCCAGATCTCGGTCTGTCAAATCCTGCAGTCTGAAATCACACAAAGACTCCTTTAGCTGAGAAAACCAGGAAACCAAAACAGAAAATAAATGAAAATCAAGCTGTACTTTTTCTTAGAGGATGTCAGGTCATCGGCCGTGGGATCAACAATGTCATTGATAAGGAGTTCCAGTGTGATTTCTTCAGAGATTTTGCTCTTTTTCTGAGGTCTGGCCTTCTTCTCCACCTCAGTGTTTACAGATTTGTCTCCGTCTTTTTCCTCCTTCGCCGAGAGACAGATGGGTAATATCAATAACAGCTTTGTGAAGGCTAATCTCTCATGAATATACATTTTCACCAAACACTACACAAAATTTTAAAAAGGTGCACAGGCAGATAAATGTCAGCATTTGAATTCAGACCGAGGCATTTCACAGAGTATTATAAATGAAGCTCTTACCTTGGCCTCGGTCGTGCTTCCTGCCTCTTTGGCTTTTTCTTGGTTTTTGTCTTCACTTGAATTCTTCTCTGAATCACTGGGTTTCTCACTGGTAGTTTTGTCTTTGTGATTCTCATCCTTGCCGTCCTCATCCTTGCTGTCCTTCCCAGATTCTGGAGGTACTTCCTCCTCATCCTAGGCACAACAAATCAAGAGCCAATGCCATGCCGACCCTTTGCTCAGTGTTGGACAACCATTTATGTTCTTTATATAATGGTAAAGTTAAATCACACTTGGCAAGAACGTATTAACATTCCTAGACCAGCATGTATTGCTTTTTATAGGTGACGTTACCTGAACAGGTTCAGTTACATTTGGAGCAGGTTCTGACGATCCTCCTCCAAACAAAGTGGAAATGGTGTTACCGAGTTCTGGAAGACAGCAAATCGTTCCCTCAGTTAAATACGACAACTCACACGCTCTACAATATAGGCCATTGCAAAAGTACATACGATGTCAAATCAATCAAAACGAGCAGTGTGTGCTGCATAACAGAAGTAGTGAAACATAAGTGAGTGGAAAAAAAAAAAAGGAGTTAATGATGGACAAGAGCAGTGAGTCGCCAAGGAACGAGGGTTCTCATCTACAGGTGTTTGCAGTTATTCTATAACAGACTTTAGGTCACTCAATAAAAGTAAACGTATTAATTTTTATCTTAACATCAAAAATATTTAAGATGATTAACTTTTTAATTAAAAATGACCTGGCTGCTGGAGTGCATAAACTCCTCTGCTATGACTGCAACTGATAAAGCTGGTCTTAGCGCTAATAATTTTGAACAGTTACTGTTACTGACACCAAAGGAGTCCGAGCTGTGACTAAATACTAGCTATCACATTAGCATAATGAGCAAATAAGGCAGGAAGCAGAAAGTAAAGGGCACAGAGCCTTAATCAACTTATGTGCTAAACATCAGCAAGAATCCAACAATTTAACTTCTCTGTCAAGCTACATTTTTCTACTTCGTAGTAGAGAGCTTTTTATGTAACAGTATCAGATGCTTGTGTCAGCTTTAACTGGATGTCTGGCTGCAGTCAAAGTTTCATCACAAGATATCAGTCTGGGGTTAGTCCCCTCATGTTAGCAGTATGAGTTGAGAATGGATTCAAGCACTGGCTCATGTTTGCAAGAAACCTACTAGTTAATGTTGATTCCTCCTCTTTCTCCTCTACCACAGTCTCAAAGACAGACTCCACCTGTGTATGAAAATGACATTTTTTTAAACATTGGTTTGCTTAAATATCACAAAGTTTTTCCATTAACACTGAAAGCTGTTATGTGAGCATGGAACGTCAATCCTCCCATGTTTGGATTTCACATTTGGAGTCCAATGTTTTGGCTTGAAATTCATCAATCCTAATTACCAACATTACAGCCAAAGATTAAAAAAAAGGAAATCCACAAGCACAGTTATCTTCTTTTAATAGTAGTTGCAAATGATAGTACAGTAGTGAAATGCTTTGTTGAAACTCTGCCAGGAGGAGAAGGCAGAACTTGAATAAGTGACTGTCGTGAGGCAGCTCATGTTAGTTTAACTGACCCGGTCTAGCAGGAGCACTCCACTTTCATCCATGTTGAAGTGGGCTTTAATTCCTTTCGACTCTGCATCTGCATGCTTCTGAAAACTACTCCCCACTCCAGACAGCTTGACTGTGGTCAGGTTCAGAGAGCCGAACACACTGTGACACACGAGCAAGAAGCACACAGTTTTGCCTTACACTTGCATCCAATTAAAGCGTGAGGGCACACACTGATGGGATGGAATACATTTAAATATCTTCTTTTTATGGGGTTTTGCCATAAACTGTTAAAATGAACCTCATTTCATAGTATTTTTCAAAGAGTTCCAACCTGAGGTCTTCCTGACTGAGGAAGCTGAGGTCACCGTAGTTGATGTTGAAAACAAAGTCATCGTTGTAACGGTTGAATGTAATGACCTTGCGCTGGGGGTAGGTTGCCATCCTCTGGAACAGGATGCGTTTGTTATGTTTCAAGGTTTTGACACTTTCCTCCTCCTCCACCTCCCGGGTAAACTCCACCTAATACAATGAGATGTCACGCAGTCAGTGTTGACATGGATTTTACTCCGAATTTCCCATTACTCTAATCAGACTAATCAAAGCTCAGTTAAGTATGATTGTACTCATGATGCACTCAGTTTGAGGCAGCAGAGGACCTGAATGCTGACCTGAATGGGGAAAACAGCTGCATCTCGAACCAAGAAAGGTTTGACCTTAAAAGCCTTGCTCAGGGCAGCGGCCTGGTACACTGCACCCATGGCTGCTGCCTCATCTGCATTGATGTTCTTCCCCAGTTCCTCTCTGCACGTAGAGAAAACAAACTTAGTATAGTTTGGAAAATTAAAATTTTGAGAATGATGGAAACATCTCTATGGACAACACTTACTTGCCCACAGCTTTAAGGAGCACTTCCTGGACCTTTGGCACACGAGTGGAGCCTCCTACTAAAATCACCTGCTCAATATCCTCCTGTTGTCACAAACATAAAACGTCTAATAGTCTGGTGATGACAGAACTTCTAATTCTGTTGTTGTATCCCATGTTTGGAGCCAAATCCGCCCACATCCTGTCACGTTGAGCATACTGACCAGTTTCATCTCTGCAGCAGTCAGGGCATCCTGCACTGGCCGAGGCACTCTTTCAAACAGATCGGCACACAGTTCTTCAAACTCACTCCTGGTCACCTTAGCTTTGAAGTCAATGTCATCCATCAAACCTTCCACCTGGGTAATTTAAAAAAAGAAAAAAGATAAAGTAAGAAAGTGCAAGATTTCTGCGAGTTTAAGAGTGCAGTGTGGATTTCAGATTTTGAGATTCTGGCAAAGCGTTTTCATGTGTTGCAGTTTATCACAGTGACTTTAGCTACAACATAGACCATTACAATGACATACGCAACCGGTAAGATGGAGTGAGTGCTTGAAGTTCCTGTCTCTGGACTCACCTGGGCCATGAAGTCTACATTTGCACTCAGCACAGTCTTGAGCCTCTGAGCTTCTTTGAGAAGCTTGGCCATAGCCCGGTGATTTTCCCGCACATCTTTCTTGCTCTTCTTTTGCTCATTGAACAGTCTGGCCAGGTGGTCACGAAGTCGCAGGTCCATCTCAAAGCCCCCCAAACCCCGATCAAACCTTAAGTTAGAACACATTTGCACACTTTAGTCTGGATGGATGTAAAGTAGGCAGTTATTTTATAGAGCAAATTACAATTTAATAGTTTTAATACTGACCAACAAATACAAAACCCTTTCTAGTTAGTAACAGCTACAACATGATAAACAAGCAAACGCATGAAGCACCAGCTCCCTGTATTCCAACTCCTGCCACTGCGGTGTCAGAGAACTTCTGCAGATGGCAGATATACTGGAAATCAGAGGCGTACAATGGAAACAGTACTGTCCTGTTTCCATGCAGCAGATAAGTAACAGCCATACCTACTCTATACTTCGACACCAAACTCGCTCATCTATGTCTTTTTGGACTTTGTAAGGTAAAAACCTTACAATATCACAGAAAAACTGAACAATCAGACGAATCCCTGTGAGCAAGCACTTTAGCGTCATGGGGAAGGAAAAACTTCCCACTGATGCCAAATAAACAGGTGGTTATTAACGTTAAGTGAAAGTAAAATGATCAGAAGTATGAATGCAGTATTTCATATACAGTATACAGTCAAAAACTATACCCAGATAGCTTACTGGACTGTACATAGAACGTGTATCTTTGTTAAGATAATAAAATAAGAGGCAAGTTTTGTGTCTGCATTTGGCATTCTTGTTATAGCTGCAACTTAGACTGTGATCAGGCTTATAGAATAAGAGAGCCAACAAAAAATATTTTGTAATCTCTGAATTACATTTTAAGCAGGTAGTTTATAACACAGTTTAACATCCTTTGAACAAACAAACTAGTGAGTAAGATGACCACTGTACATTTTATACATATCCCTGTACATTTTGTACGCATCTCCATACAATTTTTGTTACCTGTATATACGAACTTCAGTTGCTTATGTATAGAGGACCATTTTGTGTCTTCTTTTTATATTTTATATTCCCCTTGCTATAAGAGCTGTGTAACACCGAAATTTCTTATCCGTGGGATAATAAAGGTTTATTCTATTCTACTCTAGTTCCAAACTCCTTTAGTTTAGGTATATCCAAGTTTTTTTCTTGTTCGACCATTATCAGAATCAACTCTAATATCTGCTTCTCTGTCAGTGGCAGTGCCGCTGCATGGATCAATGGACTCACCCAACACCTCGGATCTGTAACTGGGGCTGAGTCCCGGACTCCTTGGTTTTGACAGTCTGATAGGTAACGATTGTGGCAGTGGTGCTGCCAGAGCCCATATCATAAAACATCACATGCTGGAAGGGAACGAGATCAGGCTTTCAGCAGTTTGTAATCACTCATCACATTTTTAAACAACATCAAATATCACCTCTGATCAATCAGCCCTGTAGTCAGACATTTTCTGAGATTAATAAAGTTTTATGAAATAAATGAAATCAAATCAAATGGAAAGGGAATTTTCCAGACTGCAAGTTGTCATATAATTGGAGATAGAGCAGGGCGATATGGCCAAAAATATTTATCACGATATATATTTGAAAATTTGCGATAACGATATAACCGACGATATAATTGATGCGAGAAAATACAACTCCACAACATTACTAGCGCAAAAAGACAACCTTCCATTTATTTTCACTTAAACAAGAAGCTGGTTTTTATGTATATTAAAGCTTTATAAAAATGTAACAGTGCAAATGCAAATTCCTTGCTGAAAGTTTAACCAAAAGGCATTTCCAGTAGAAATGGGCTGACATATCCTGAGCATAACCATGTATAATATCCACTGAAGTTAAAAAGAGGTGCTTTGCAACATTAAACTGCAGTGTGCAGTACGCATTTTTCGGACCATAAGGTGCACGGGATTATAAGGCACATTAAGCGAAAAAAAGCAGTCAGATAAATCAAACTTTATTAAACTCATTCTTCTTGCTTCCTCCACTTCTGTACCATTGATTCATTAATGTTGAATTCTCTGGCAGCTGCTCTATTCCCATGTTGTTGCAGTATATTAATGACTAACCTCGTATTGTGGATGGATTATCTCAGTTGTTCTCCTGACTGAAGTTTGGTCCGTTTACAGCATCCTGCCATGCGATTGCATTTGTCTCTAACCATGAAGAACCTTCACGTTAACTTTTATAAGTGGAAAAGTGTTAGTGTTCGTCCTCCAGCTTCACTGTTTATGTTATGCTAACATAGCTGTGTCGCTAGCGATCACGTAGCACATCATTATATACCAGCTAGCCCAACTTCAGTAACCCTACAAACGTCACTGCTGTTTAGTTTCCTGTCTTCATTTATGTTGGAAGTGATAGCAGAGCTGTACGTTTGATTTTTTTCAGAAATCTCTCAGTCAGAACATGCTATATCATGCTTAGGTAACTAGCGAAACTAGCGAGCTAACTTCCGCTAGCTTCCTGCTAACTTCTAACTCCGTTAAATGTAATAACTTTTGTTTTCATGGATGCCTGGAAGTTAAACTTTATAGTTACACCTGGTAAAGCAGCAATGCTGATCGTTTTATTAAAGATGAAAGAATTTAGACAGTTTTTAACTCTAAGTGATGCTGCAGTGTTGCATACGGAGTTTAGGACCCAGATTACTCCCAGATTTAAGAGCATCTTAGTCCGACAAATACGACAATAACAACGGCCGCTTGCATGTTCTGCAAAAAAATGTGCTTTGTTGTGTATCTGACGGACAAACACCAAACCAGTTCCACATCACGGAAGTTGCACCATTTTTACAAACCAATTCTGGTTCATCTATTTCACTCAACAATCGGCCATGTGCGTATGAAAACAAAGGCACTGCGCATGCGCGTTTTACTCCCATTCTATCGCGATATTTCATTTTCCTATCGTTGCCTAACATTATACCGGTATTACCGTGAACGGTATAATATGGCCCAGCCCTAATTGGAGATGTTGCTAAATCTAGTGTACCTAAAAGCTAAAGCATGAGAGACGAATCTGACATGATCACGACACAATACAAGCTCCAATCTGAGGAATAAGGATCTTTCTGCAAGTGAGGAAAACTCCAATTGCTGAATGTAGGAAGATCTACTCGAAGAGTAGTTGTTGATTATGATTGCTTATTTGCAGTGTCCGCAGAGATCGCCAGTTGGTAGTCCACGTATGTAAAATGTGTTGGTAGGATGAGAGTTAATGCATGTATTTAGGTATGAAGCTTGAACCTTTACCTTAGCTGTGCTGTCAATATCTTTCCTCCTGAAGACCCCATAGTTTAAGGCCACGGCCGTGTTGTCATTGATGAGCTGAAGGACCTTTAGACCTGCAATGTGTGCAGCATGCAGGACTGCCCTGCGCTCTGCCTGGTTGAAGAAGGCTGGGACAGTGATCACTGCATCTTTGATTGTCTGTTCTGTGAATTGAAGAGAATGTTTTTATTTTTTAATATGTCCTGAACATATGTGAACATGCCTCACAATGATACATCATCTGCGTCAAGCAAACTAACCTGCAAAGTCCTGAGCCAGTCCACGAGAGTAATTAAGGACCATCCCCAAGAGCTCCTCTGGTGTGTACTGCATTTCTCTGACAGAAACATAATACACTTAGGTGAGCCTCACTAGGAGAGTGTTGTGTTTCTGGTAATAACCGATTAATAACATCGGTAAAATTCTGGACTGATGTGTTAGGCCAGGGGTGGGCAACTCCAGGCCTCAAGGGCCGGTGTCCCTGCAGGTTTTAGATGTGTCCTTAAACCAACACAGCTGATTTAAATGGCTAAATTAGCTTCTCAACATGTCCTGAAGTTCTCCAGAGGCCTGGTAATGAGCTAATCATTTTATTCAGGTGTGTTGACCCAGGGTGAGATCTAAAACCTGCAGGACACCGGCCCTCGAGGCCTGGAATTGCCCACCCCTGTGTTAGGCAGAACTCTCAACAACAAAACACAAAATCAGGTAATAATTTCTGGAGGAATGGCATTGACCAGTGAAATTCCAGAGATCCAAGAATCAATGTCAAAGCTGTGAAGCCACACAGGTAGCACACAATAACACACTTTTGGTGTTTACTTTACATCTGTTCCTAGTGTATACAGATTTTGTAATATGAATATGCGTGAATGTGTAGTGAATAAATAAAAACAAGGTAGCATATAAAGAGGCTCACTCTGAGTTTTTAAAGTGGACAGTGCCTCTCACTGGGTCCTCCTGCAGATGGTGTTCAGGAAAACGTTTCTGGTAGAGTGCCACCTGGAGGTTCTCATGCTTTTTACCCAGGAGGCTTTGGAGATGTCTATAAACACTTTTGGGGTTCTTGACGGACTGAAATGTGGTACAAAGCATGGAAACATTAACAGCATACATGGCAATATCTGAATATGCAGTTGTGATTTAGCCGATTAAGTCAATTCTGGAAATTTTAGAAGAAGTCTTACTACTCCCATTGCACTGTCTCCAAAAAGTCTCTCGTTCTCCTTGAGACATACAACTGTGGGTGTTTTCCTCCTCGACTCCCTGATGGAAAAGACAATACATACAATGGTAGCAACGCATGCTTTTCTTCTATTTTTGAGCATATACAAGAAATAAGGAACGCAATGGTGCCATTTTCTCTATTTGGGAATGTGCTCTCACTTGTTTAGAACAATCTCCATTGGCACGCCAGGTTTAACTATTGCTATTTTCATCCACTCGCTGCCCAGGTCAACTGACATGACAGCCACGGTCACTGGAGACAAAAAGATCAATTGTTAAGTAAAGCAGGCAGACAGCTAACACCTACCTACAGTGTACTTTTTCTATTCCACTGCATGTGTTCATCAATGAGACCATGTTTCAAACTGTGCTGCTTTTAACAGTAACCTATGGTTACTGTTAACCTTAAGTACCAGAAGAAAAGTCAAGCTAAATTATTATGTTACCTATGTGAGAAGGGAACATTGCCAGAACAAGACAGAAGAGAGCAGCCGGCACCAGCTTTCTACCCTCCATCACTAGCTGTAAAAATCAGAAAAGGGAAACATTTTAGTAAAAAAATAAAGGCATTAGCAGAACTGATATATACCCTAGCTGGTCCTAACAAGTATCCTCACATAAGCTTTAAGATGTTCTTTTGCTCATTTATCCTATACTTTTCTTGAACGTTTTTCAACTGTAGAGTATATGTCTTGATAAAACAGACTTCGTTTTATCTGCTGTGTGTCGGTTTTTAAACAACTGTCCAAAAGTTTTAATGTGTCCTCGCCTGGTGATGACCTTGGCTTAAGGATATGAAAAACATGTATTGCACCTGATTCCACCTACTTAGGCATACACTATTCTGAACACGTGGCATTAATAGCATTATCAAACAGTGTGCTGAAGCCACAGCTTCAGATCCACACAAGTACCTGCACAATGCTTTTGTTAAAGGGAGAAAACAAAAAGGAACACGAATAGAAACTTCTAGTACCCATCGAGATATGACACATGAATGAAAAACGGATGTACACCAGAAAGCCTTACTTTTTCATTTTATTACATATTAATACGCCACCGCTTTTTTAGCTTTTCCGAACCTCTATACGTGCTGGCTAACGATAAGATGACCAACACGCTCCTGACCATTACAGAGCCAGGTGAGATACACACCAGTAAACGGTCTACTCAAGTACAGCTGGACCAGAAGTGTACGCTCTAAACAAAAGTACCGATACGCTGATACAAAGACCACTAACAGAAGTTGAAGGCTACAGTTAGCTAGTATACTGTCTGCAAAACCATCACTATAAAAGCATACATTTATCGATATAATGCTACAGCGCTAGCATTGAATCAGTCTTCAGTCGGCACAAATAAAAGTGAAAGACACCAACATACTGTGCTTTTCCAGGCGGGTTATGAGGTTAGTTTCTCGGTTGGTATCTTTATTCAGAGCTTCTTTGTTGTCACACTCGGTAGTTTTGGTTCCCCTTATCACCGGCTTGTTCTCAGTTGTCGGGCCCGGAACGCGGCGTCACCTCATTGGATCCACTGAAGCCGCGACCGGGAGAAAAACTGTGGTCAAGTTACTTAAAACCAAGTATACTGTAACCGGTTACCTTTTGGGATGAAAACCAATCGAAGACTGACGATAAAGCGACCGAGCGCAAGTTATTAGTTTTTCCCTACAGTTGATTGAATTGGAAATAAAGAACACATTTATATTTATATATTAAAATTGTTATCATTGACATTTTCTAATTTCGCAGGGGGGGTCGTATAAAGTTGGTGTTATTGATTAAAGGAGCTGAACTAGTTATGTGCTCTTGTTATGAAGGAGACACCTCTAAGCTTCCGGTAATTACTTTCCACCGTCTTGACGACTGGTCCCAATGTAACGCTAGAGCCTGCCCACCGTGTTCCACGCACTGCTTAGTGATTGGTCCACGCGAAATCCTGAACCCAAATCTCGATCCCATTGCTACACGTCAACATAGTGGGCGTATCCGGAATGACGCAATTTCCAGGTAAAGCGTGAGCACGCCACGTGCCTCCATGGAATAAACTGTTTTATTGACAAAAGTGAGGACATTTTTGTCAATTTTTTAATAAACTTTATGTTGTTTGCTCTCACAATGGCTGTTTTAATGTCTTCATGTGTGATTTTAATATATACCCTATAGAAATCCGCATGCATGCATGGAAGTCAGTTGCAAATTACTACCTGATGTAGGAAATAGAATTAGTGGTTTATAAGGTGCTTGTGTACAAAAGCTGCGTGCCAAGTCCAAACGATGAACACTTCAAAGCGAACAACATACATCTACATACTCAGAATGCCATAAACAGTAATGTCAAAGAGCAATGTTAACAGTTTAAAGGTTACAGAGCACACAACACAAAATATGTCAGGAAGCACTGAAACACTTAATGACGACTTTATTTTCAAATGTAATGCTCAGGTTATAGTGCCAGGCGTAATTTCAATAAAGATCAATGGCTGACTTGTTTTTGATTGCTATGTGCAAGACAGTACATACACATACACGCATTAGCTAAAGCCTCCAACACGTGACTATTCAAATCACAGTATGACCATTTTAAAACACAAATGTAGGCAGTTTCCAGTCATTGGCCCAAACTGAAACAATTATGTAAAAAGGACCATCAAAATTACTAAAAGCAGGTGGCTTTAATTTCTGATAAATAAAGGGGGCAACACATGCAGCATCTTGTCCTGAACCTGAATAAGATGTAGCCTCTCAGGTAAAATTGAGATTGTAAATACAAGATTTCTAGCTGTTTCTCTTGGTGTGGATGAGAAGGTCCCTCTGCAGGTTGACTTCCAGATTCCCTACAGATTTGCTGCCAGGTGGGTCAGTAACTAGGGTCAATTTGTTGAAGACTCCTCGGCCAAAATAGTCAGCTACCACAGAGAATCCATCGTTAGAGCTGCGTAACTGTAAACCAGAGCAAAGACAAAAGAAAACTTGTATTTTCCAATATTCCTGTAGTTTTCAAATAAGCTTTTTAAATAACAAAAGCAGGTTATTAGACAATATTAAAGCAGACCACGCACATATTCAACATGAACACGTTCTTTGTCTTTTGGTGTACGACTTATTGTTACCTGTCTGTTGAAGTGATCGTGCAAATCGCGTTTTTGGTCCTGGGCACGCAGCATGTCCATGACTTTTCGGTTTTCTGGAGTGCAAGTTGGGCACTCCGCCTCGCTCTCAGCATAGCTTTCAAAGCAGTGTTGGTGGAAGGAGTGGCAGCACAGGAAGTGAACAGATGGCAGGTCCAGTGGGCTGTTGCACATGTTACACTTTGTCTTCTGGAATATCTTGGCACTGTGTGGAAATATTAAGTTTAAGATTTATGGTCATACTTGGCAGTTTCTATAACTCTACAGCACTCTACTGACATGAGCAGTAAGAGATAAGTTGGGTGCATAAGTAAATAGATGGTGACAATATTCTTTGTTATTTTGCTGATGTACACTACAATAAGATTCATACATCTTACAATAGAAAGAAACATGATCGAGATGTGACTGGAGTCCAGACTTTTGAGTTTAATTTAAGGGGTTCACCAAAAATACCGCATTAACAGTTTCAGTTACTTTCATAATCTCAATGGGAAAATTAGTTCTCAGATACAAAATTGTGCTTGTATCGTGACATCAGAAGTTCATTACAAGTACTCAATCTGCGCATAGTAACTATTTAAAGGAATTTTTAAGTTGTCCACAGAGGTGTTGATATACTGTGCTGTGAAAAAGTAGGTGCCTGGGTACTGATTTCTTATCTTTTGAATATTTGTCAGATTTACATGTTTCAAACTAATTTTATTAAAGACAACCCAAACAAATACAACATGCAATTTTAAATTATTATTTCATTTATCAGGGTAAAAAAGCTATCCAAACCTATCTGGCCATATAGAAAAGTAACTGCCCCCTAAAAATAATAAGTGGCTGTGCTACCCTTGACAGTTGGAGCTGGAACAAGCAACAGTAATAACAGGGAAATTGCTATGGAGGAATTTTGCCCCACTCTTCTTTCGAGAACCATTTTTGTTCAGCCACATTGGAGGGCTTTCACACATAATCTGTCCAAACTTTGACTAGGCTACTACAAAACCACCTTTTATTCCTCAGGAATTATGAGGTGGACTTGTTGTTGTGTTATCTTTGTTGCATAACCTAACTCCACCTGAGCTTCAGGCCACAAACTGATGGCCAAATACTCCTTCAGAATTTTAGAATAGAGAGCAAAATTCAAGGTTCTATTAACTACAACAAGTCATCCTGAAGCAACAAAGCAGCTGCATACCACCACCATGTTTGTTTGTAGGTATGATGTTCTTTTTGTGAAATGCTGTGTTAGTTTCATACCAGATGTAATAGGGCAGAAACTTTCCAAATAGTTCAACTTTTCTCTTGTCGGTCAACAGAGTATTTTCTGCAAAATCTTTGAGATCATTGTGTAAGATGAGTCTTTGTTCCAAGGAGGGGGTTTCTGCCATTTTTGCCATGTCTGTTTTCCAATCCCAAAAGCCTTACAAATGGCTTTGTAACCCCTTCCAGACTGATGTCAAAACTTATTTCTTCTGTGAACTTTTACTTTGTCATTTAAGTGATTTTCTTTTAATTTAATAGGTGTTTCACTAATCAGACCAGGGTGTGTCTAGTGAAACTGAACTCATCTTTCCAAAAATGTGGTTACAGACAATTAATGATTTCACATTTGGTAGTGATTTAATTAATTAAATCATCATTTCAAAACTGTATTTTGTATTTACTCAGGTTATCTTTGTACTCACTCAGAAACATGTAAGTGTGACAAATACGCAAAAACAAAGTAAAATCAAAAAGGGGGTAAACACTTTTTACACAAGCTACAGAGAAGGAGCAGAGTAGGAGAAAGACAAAGAGTGTGACACAAAAATCAATAAATCCTTAAGGGGAGAGTTTTGCATCACCAAAACACCTAGAAAATAGGATGTGACCAAGTTCAGAAAACAAGTTTTACTGTCAAAGTCAACAATAAAAGACTTCTTCAACAATATTCAAACAATTTACCTCAATATGAAAACCTCTGTTTACACTTATAAACAACAAATTTATATATGAAACTAAAATGAACTAGCAGACACATAAGAGATGGAAAGCCAGTAACACTTCATCATACACCACCATCAGCTGTGGTGAACACAGTGAAAGCAACTCAAGCACATTTCAAGGTAAATAAATGGAATGATCCAAATATTCCTCTTGTTTTTGAAATGAAGTCAAAACAGCAGAAAGAACCACAAACAAGCAGCAAGTCAGCAGGAAGTCCAAAGAATTTGGCAATTTACAAGGATTTCAGATTTCACTCACTTGAAAGCATACAAGTACTGAAAATAAAGCCGGTGTAACGGTGGGATTTGGCATGTTATTGCAGCTGCTCTCAGCTGCCATACCTTTTTGTGCCAGGTCAAAATATGGTCAATAAACTTACAGCCGGAATGAAATTATATGCCTATTCAAGGATTTAGCCACTAGGATGTGAAGGAAATGGGTTTGAGAGCCTCCAGGTGTATTAAACTGTCTTCAATCAGGGCAAGGCTGTGAGACGCAGAGTTTTGAAAGAAGAGGCCACTCAAGCATCTCTGGGGTTCTGCTTCCCTCCTCTTGTTTATTTGGAAATTATTATTATTTTATGTCTCATCAATTAAACACTGAGCTGTTCGCGGGGTGAGGAACCACAACTCAAGATTGACTGGACCAAGTGAGCTGGCCTAAATCTTAAAAATGGAAGCCTGGTTCGTGACTTTACAACGAGGGTCGCTGTCCAGGTAAGCCCACACTTCTTTCCATGTCTTGTCGACAATATCTTGTACCTGGTACGTGCAGTGTCACTGGTACGTGCAGTGAATGTTAGTTAGAAAGCACTTAGAAAATGTGCTTGTGAATGCACAAGTTGTGTAAAGCGCTTTGAGTGCTCAGTAGAAAAGCGCTATATAAGAACCAGTCCATTTACCATTTACCATTCACTCTGCGGATTGTCGCTAGAGTGATGCGAAATTAATCTTTATGCACATAGACACAGATTGGCTTGGCAACCATGACACTGCAGTTCAGGTTGTTCTCTCTCAGTATTCTCCCTCAGATGCTTAGGACCTTATAGCAGCAGACACGACTCTCCTCACCATTACACGAACATCAGGTCAGTTTGTCAGAGCTACAGTTGGATTTTTACACAATTTAGTAAAGTTCACAGTGGAAGCAGTCAGAATGGAACAAATATCTGAGAAATGTATCTACTGCAAGTTGTTTGGAAATGTCCCAGAAAATGACCTGAATGTGAGATCTGCAAAATTCCTATCTGATGAAGTTTTTGATATTTACGGACACTTTTCTTCCCAGTATCAGCTGAACACATCATGAAGAAAGAGCAGTCTGAGACTGTGTAGTAGGGCTGCCACGATTAGTCGACTAGTCACGATTACGTCGACTATCAAAATCGTCGACGACTGATTTAATAGTCAACACGTCGGATTAGGTAGGATTTAAGAGTATAATAACGGACTGAAACAGAAGATTGCAGCACTGCATGTACAAGGATGCCAGCTGCCGTTGTACCCCGAAGAAGAAGCTGTGTCCCAGAATTCATAGCGCAGCCCAGCTCAGTTTCAAACAATGGCGGCAGCTAGTTAGTTTTAATATTACTCTTATTATTTTTTCTGGGTCACAAAATAAACATTTAACATATTTTCAGGCGAGAATGTAACTGTGTAAACCTCAAATATCTGCTCAGTTTATCAAGACACCACATATTTTCAAAAGCGCTCCGACGTTTTCGGAGACGTCTGTTATCCACTAGCTCAATAGCTAGCCGGGGGCAAGGCTCACTAGAGCCCGTGAGAACAGCGGACTCCCGGCAAATCGTTTTCAAACCCACCGCCGTCTTTCGCTACTCAGGTTAAACATATATAAGTCACTTTGATAACTTAAAAATGTTATTGTTTGGCTTTTTTTTAGTATTTTATTTGTTCCTGAGCAAAATCGGTTTGGCTGAGATGAAAGTTATAGTTTTTACACAGCTGAATAAACGTCAAGCAAACAACTGATTATCAGAAGTGTGAGATGCTGGAGAATATACTCCGGTGTCCTGTTATATTTTAGATAGCAAGGAGTTTATTAAACTTCACCGAAACAATCTGCAAATTTCATTAAAATTTAATAAACTATCATCTTGTCTTTATTTTTAGTTAGCACATACCTTAAACACTTAAAGCTGTAAGCTAATGATAGTTATATAAGAGCAGACGCATGCTAGTGCAATAAGCTGTACGTTTTACGTCCAATGGATGCATGATCTGATTAGTCGACTAATCGCAAAAATAATCGGCGACTAGTCGACTATCAAAATAATCGTTTGTGGCAGCCCCACTGTGTAGCTCCCCCTAAGCTGAAATAGAGTCGGACAAATACACAGCAAGCAAATCACATAAACCCTCTTAGCAGGGTTAAAAATAATTGTTACTTTCCAAATACTCATAGGCATGGACTTGATGTATTAGCTATGAAAGAGTTACGTTTACAGAAAATCCCATCCTTTATGTGACCAACCTTGTTTTGAGCTCCTGGATTTCTGAGCGAAGGTGAGCCGTTTCATCGCGATACTGTCGGATTTTCCGTTCATCATCCTCAATCTGTTGGTTCTCTCTAAGCAATTTGTTGATGAGGTAGTCTTTGATGACGGAGAGAGTGGCTGTCGAGTTGTGGGCTAATGTTTGCACCACTACAGCAACAAAAGAAAAAAAAATATGACACCTTTAAAATTACATTCAACTGACATGATCTTTACCTGAACCTATACTGTAACGTGTGGATCACACTCTAAACAACCAATGCATGAAGATAAAAATGTACTTACCAAGTAATGGAGGCATCAGGTTGTTTTGATCAATGTGATGTAGGACCTCACTGATATAAGTTTTGCAGTCTTCTTCCTTTCTGGCAAAGTATCCCAGCGCCTGCTCCCAAAGGCAACACTCTTGGTCCCCATAACTTTTGCAGGCCTCCACTACTTTTCCATACTCCTCATTCTGCATGTGGTAGTGCATAATCTGCTGGTACCTGCATACAAATGTCTCCAGTTAGTGATAAATAGTAAGATGTTCTAGCTTTACGCAGGGCTTTTTTTCCCGTTTTAAATAGAGCAACAAACTATTTTTCTAGGCTACACGAACAGCTTACAAATGAGTGAGACACCATTTCTGCTTTAAAGTGTGAGTTTATATAAGCAACACAGCACTTTCAGAAAGACATGTATTGTAATGAAAAGTACTCTCCGCTGCTGAGTAATCCATTATTGTAAATTTTAATGTTATTAGGAAATGATCAGACAAACAAGGGTTTTTGGGGAATACTGTTAAATATTCAGATCTAGAGTCTGATTAAAGTGCTGTGTGTTTGTTTTTTGTTTTTATTTTTAACATTATGAGAGAACCCAATTCAGTTTAATAAAAGATTAAAAGCTACATTAAGGCTGTGATTTTTAGTATCTGCATGGATGTTAAAATCACCCACAATAATTATTTGATCTGAGCCGAGCACTAAATCAGATAAGTCTGAGAAATTAGATAGAAACTGAGTAAAGGCTAAGTAGATGACAGATAGCAAATAAAACTGTTTTTTGGGGGGGGTTGACAAGATTAAGCATCAGGCTTTCAAATTAATTAAAACTGTCTGGGTCTTTGGTTTATTAATAAGCTGGAGGGGAGGATTGTTCCCAGTCCCCTGATAGTTAGAATGGCTTGGGGGTGTTGATTCATTTAAGCTAACTCCTGCTGTAACCAGGTTTCTGTAAGGTAGAATAAATCGATTTGTTGATCAATTATTAAGTCATGTACTAACAGAGAAGAGAGAGACCTAATATTTAATAATCCATATTTTACTGTTTTACTCTTTGGTGCAGTTATGGATGCTATATTGTTTCACAGTGGTTGTTGGTGTCTGTAGCTTCATATGTGTCAAAACAGAATCATCAATAACCATAATTTGGGCAAAAACAATTGATTGCGAAATCAACAGGGCTTCTGTTTAGAGCCATCCTCCTCACCATCACCAGGAAGTCATTTTTAAGGAAGGGAAATGGAAAGGCTGAAGTATGCCAAACTGCACAAGAGCTGGACTCAAAACCAGTGCCAGCGAGTCTTATATATTTCTAGGACATTTTTTATGATGAATTCCTTTGTGGTTTTCTTTTTTTGGTTCAAATCATCATCGGTATGTACAGACAATTTTTCAAGAGGCCTCGAGAACTATTCCTGAAGGCTACTTAAAGAAGTGACAAGTCTGCCTAAGACAGCTCAGGCTGTGTTGTAAAGAACAAAAGTACTCTTGCCAAATATTGACTTAAGGTTAATCACTGCAAATACAGTGGTCCCATGCTATAACGCTGTTCAACTTTCGCTGATTTTTTTGTGTGTGCAATTTTTTTTTTTCTTTTCAGTGCATCGTGTTCTGCATCTTGCTCGGCTGTAGACCATTGTCAATCGATCTCCTCCATGCTGTATCTCCTGCACAGTACAGAATGTGTTCGGCTTGTCAAACTTACAGAAATCTTTGATCGCTGGCAGTGTGACTATGAAGTGCTGTACTGTATGTTTGTAAGTTTTCTCCCCAACAAACACAACAATGTCGACGAAACGTTTTGCACCGTGAAAGGCACCTGCAGGTGCCTTTGTTTTCATTCTATAATACTGGACTTCTTTTTCTACGAAGGTTTGAACTTTGAGAGTGTTTAAACAAGAGAGAAAAGCGTGAAAATGTTCATGCTTGTCGGAGAAAAGTGTATAAAGTGTGTAGTGAGGGTTTTACAGCCTTAAAAGACCTGTAATAATTGTAAAAAATAAAGTTGACTACTTTGCGGATTTCACCGATCGCAGGTTATTTTAGGGAACATAAGTCCCGCATTAAATGAGGGACTTCAATTTTTTCTAGAAAAATAAAAAGGAATGAGAGATGACTCATTCCTCTCATGACAGATCACAATGTCATCTGGAAACACAGTGCAAGTCAGTACAACAAACAATCCTTACCACATTGTGTAGGACATCCTAGCTATGATTTGATGCATGCTGGGGCACTTTTTAAAACTTTTAAAACTTTATCTAGAAGGACATTACACAAAGGAAAAAGTCAAGTTAAATCAGCTAATTGCTCTAACTGTCTGGTATGCAGCCATGCTGGTACAGCTGTAACTCACAAGTCAGACCATTTATCAATTTGATGGAATGAGTTTCAGTTTCTTACAGATAATTATCCAAACCATCACCCCAAAGAGAAGATCCAAGTATGGGGTTGGACTTAAAAGCTTGAAAGGAATTATCATGTTTTCACAAGAGACTGGAACAAGTAAATTACATCAGTTTTATAAAAAAGCAGTAATTTTACACAGGCAGGATCACCAACAAACAAACCATTATTTGTCACATACACAATCATACACAGTACAACATGTAGTGAAGTGTTTGTGTCCGAGCTGTGGACAGGCTGCAGACGTAGCCACGCCATTCCAGGGCTTGGTATTAGCATAGGTAGGTAACAGGAGTGACCTATAAGCATCTTTTGCTGACGTACACATAAGCTGAGGATGTATAATAAAGCATCCTTTATTGATAAAACATCCTTCAGTGATGTGTAACAATGATCCAATGTTTTGTTACACCTCATTAGACGAGATATATTGATGAAAGCTGAGTGTCTTTTTAAGTGATTCATGACTAAAATTCCCCTCAGTTAGGTGGCTCTGGTGAAAAGATTGCATCATGCACTATACCTACACTATATCTGAATCCAGACCCAGATTTAGAAATGATAATTATTACATATTACTACTGTGTTAGATTCAATAATATGTTAGGGTTATGTTTAAAACATAAATTAACTCATAATGAGTGCATTCGCATCATTAATATTCAACCACAAACAGTGACACAATGACTTTATTTACTGAACTAAACTGGCTTCTGCTGATACTGACACATCTTACAGCTTTCATTCGGTTTTACCTATCACACTAAAACAGTGAATAATGAGATGTTGTGAGGTGGTGCTTGATAAGTATTCAGACTGTTTGCTCACTTACAGTTTGCCTTTCTCATACAGGTAGAGGATGCCTTCTTTGAAGTTGTGCATCTGGCACAGGACAAGGGCCTTGTCAAACACAGTGTTGTCACTCCTCAGTAGCAACACAGCTTCCCCCTGCAGGACCTTCTTTCTCTGCCAAAAAGAAAAACAGAATGAGAAGCAGAATATTACATATTCAATAAATATTGAGCTTTATTAGAATAACGTCAAATGCACACAGCAGTTGCCTCGAAGCACTGAAATGTAATATGTTTGTTTTTGTTAAACACTACTATAATGAACTTTAAATCAAACATTCAGATCTGCAGATTATCTGCTTTAATTCAAGTGGTTTAACAAAAGTTTTGCGTGAAATGTTTATGAGTTAAAAGTGTTTTAGTCACTTACTCATTTTCTGAACAAAATAACATTATTTTTAATGTAATATGTATAAAATTGATTCAAGTGTTTTGCAGTTAACCGTTCAGTTGCTACCTTTAGTTTTTTCCTCAGTAACTAAAAAAAAAATGCTTTGTTGGATTGAGATCAGGTGACCAAACACTTGGGTAGCTTTTGTATAACGCTTTAGGTCATTATCCTTTTGCATCATGAAGTGCTAACCCATCCGTTTCGCAGCATTTGACTGAATCTATGCAGAGAACATAGCCTTGAACACTTCATTTGAATTCAATTCAAGAGTTATTAAATTTAAGAGTTATTAAATTTAATAGTGATGTATAAACTAGAGAAGTGTGTAACTAGTTGACTAGATGACTGATTGTCGTTGTTGTTACGAGATTTACTAATAATTTAATCTAATTGTTAATAATTTTTATTGATGCACAATTCTGGTAAAATGATGTATCCTAACTGTTATGCTGCCATGTACGACCAGATGAAGATGGAGCATCGTTTTTGAGAAGCACCATGAATCTGTTAGTCTAGGCCTGATCTTTTTGTTAACACCATTAGAATGAGATTGTGCATACAAGCAGTGGAAATGAGAGTACAGTGGTCCCTCATTTATTGCGGGATTTACGTTCTAAAAAAACCTGCGATAAGTGAAATCCGCAGAGTAGCCAAGTGTATTTTTTATAATTATAGATTTATTAATTCTGTAAAACCCCTCACTACACACTTTGTACACTTTTCTCAAACAGGGAAGAAAATTTTCGCTTTTCTATCTTGTTTAAACACTCCCAAAGTTCAACCATTTGTAGAAAAATAAGTCCAGTATTATAGAATGAAACCAAAGGCACACCCACAGGAGTCGCCCAACGCTCTTCTAACAATTGTTAGAAGAGTGTCGGCTATGTCCGGGAACTTGGCCGATCAGTTGGATCAGGATCTGGCAAAGTGCAGGTGGTTTAGCATCTAGTGGGACGAGTCTGTGGACAGCAGCAGTAGAGCACGGCTGATGGTCTTTATCAGGTGGTATTTGATGGTTTCTCCACAAAAGAAGAACTTCTGACATTACTGCCGTTAAAGACAACTACGAGGGGAGTTGCCATCTATAACGCGGTGACGGAGTTTTTTGCGAAGAAAAAGGTACCGCTGGAAAAGCTGGTATCAATGACTACCGACGGAGCTCCTGCTATGATCGGCCGACATGCAGGATTCATCACTCACTGTAAAGGTGACACAGAGTTCCCAAACTTCATGCATTACCACTGCATCATTCACCAGCAGGCGTTATGCACAAAGGTGATCGGCTTCGAGCACGTCATGACTCCCGTTGTGAAGATCATAAACAGCATCCGCTCCAGAGCTAAACAGCACAGAACATTCAAGGTGCTATTGGAGGAGCTGTCAGCTGAATATGGTGACTTGCTACTACAAACGGAAATCCGATGGCTCAGCAGAGGATGGATTTTGCTTCATTTTTTGTCACTTTTGGGTGAAATCAAAGAGTTCATGCAATCCAAAGGGGAAGACACATCTCTGCTGGAGGACACTGAGTGGACACTTGACCTTGCGTTTTTAACGGACATTACTGGGAAACTGAACCATTTGAACTGTGAGCTGCAAGGTAAAGGTAAGACTGTTGCTGACATGATAAGTGCTTTAAATGGATTTAAAGCCCAGATGAGCATCTTCTCTGTGAATTTACAGAGAAAAAAGATGCTGCACTTTCCGTTTGTGCAGATGGTGCTGAAAGACAATGCTTCTGCATCTGAGACTTTTGACAAAGTTGCAGAAAAGTACACAAGTCATAAACCGACTTGGTCAAGAGTTTGAGAATAGGTTTTGTGACCTTGATCAGCTTGAGCCATGCGTGTCATTCATTTCCAATCCTTTCATGAATGTGGACACAACATGCATTGCTGAGAAACTAAGTTCAGTGTTCAGCTTGGATGCTGGACAGGTGGAAATCGAAATTGTAACATTGCAAAATGACCTCCACCTCAAAGCCTATGAGGGTACACCAAACTTTTGGTGCCTTGTTGACACAGAAAAGTACAGTGGTGTATGCACAGCAGCTACAAAAGTTGCCAGCCTGTTTGGTTCAACCTATCTTTGTGAATCAGCCTTTTCTGACATGAACTTCATCAAGTTCATGTCAGAACTTTATTTTTTGCCTCATTTTATTCTATTTACTCATCTTTTCTCCTTGTTACTATGTGGAGTGGTATATTCTGATTGTAAATTTGTTGTTTGGTTTGCGTTAGGACCGGAGATAAATGTTACTTTGTTCCTTGATTTTTGGTGCCCACTTGCAATATAAATTGGATTGTAGATAGGGGGGCATGGTTTAATAAGAATATTTTCTTCTTCCTGCTCCTTTTCACACATGGTTGCAGTGCTTTACCGATAGAAAGTGTGGTTGGTTTGTCTGAAAGAACTAACTGTGGAAACTGTTGTACCAAGTGTGAAATAAATAAATGAAATGAAAGAACAAACACAGAACACGCCTATCTGATGCACATCTGCAAGACTCACTCAGAGTTGCAGTGTCAAGTTATACCCCAGATTACAACACACTGGTGAACAGCATGCAATGCCAGGTTTCCCACTAACAGACAAAGAAAGCCATACTAGATGTTCTCAGTGGCAACATTACAGTGTCATGTCAAAGTTGAATTTAATTATTGAAAAACAAATGTGTTTGTTAAGTGTAACATATGATAATTTGTTTTAAAATGCTGCAAATTTGGTGAAAAGTTCTGTAAAATGTGAAAGTTGATTTTTGTATGTTACATACATACAGAAATAATGTATGTAACAGTAGGGCTGCTCGATTATGGCAAAAATGATAATCACGATTATTTTCACTGAAATTGAGATCACGATTATTTGACGATAATTATTTAACCCTTTAAGACCTACTATAGAACCAAGTCCACCAGAGCTTATATTATTTTTTTACATGCTGTAGTGCCATTTGTGGGAGCATTTCAAGTTGCTATACATCAATACAACTGTTATAGCCCATATTTTAATAATATGTATGCATTAAGTCCATAGTAATTACATAAATTGCAAAAAAGTGCAATAAACTACAAAAAAAATTGAAAATCGCTTTTGTTTTGTTTACATATATTTCTACTTGGAGAAATTTAAGAGGTTTATCCCTCAAAACTTTAAATACAGTAAAGTTGCAAAAAATAGTTTCCCACCACAGGAAATTTATTTTGAGTGTCTTCATAGTTTTATTTTGGAGATACAGCAATTTTTATATACTGCAGGAAAAACAAAAAACAATCCTATGATGCAAATTTGCAAAGAAAACAGCATGTGCATCATTTCACTGTGGGAAGTGTTACGAACAGCTGATAGGAACGGCAAAGCGTGTTTCTGGAATATTATGTTTTTGTTCCTGCAAGCGCTTTTTATGCAATTTTTGCAAAGCTATATGTGGAACGAAACCGTGACCGAGGACAAGCTGATGGCATAAGATGTGAGTACAACTCCTCCGGTTTCATATGCAAAACAAATTATTGCGCTAGCTTACACGGTTCAGGTTCTACAGGGATTTAACAATAGTTACGCAAAACGGAGCTTACTGCTCTGACCGGCTTTAAAGGGTTAACAATGACTTTAAAAAAATAATATAAAATAGTGTGCAACACCACTGAAGTTTTTTTTTTTTTTTAACTCTCTTTTCAACCAACGGCAGTCACTCTCCAAATAACTTCTGCTTAGCTTTCCGAGCTTCCCTCGGGTCCTCTTAATCAGCGGTCTCCAACCTTTTTTGCGCCACGGACCGGTTTATGCCCGACAATATTTTCACGGACCGGCCTTTAAGGTGTCGCGGATAAATGAGGGAGGGGCTAATAATCGGCTCAGTCATTTTTAATGATCGTTGAAAGCCCAGATCGTAATCGTGATTAAAATTCGATTAATTGAGCAGCCCTATGTAACAGTGCATAATTTGTTAAAATGTGTTAGTGGTAAGTAAAAATGTTGTAGAAGTGATCACTTCAAAATGTAAATACTTGCAGAGATTTATAGAAATAAAGTGTTGCATATTGATATTTATCCGTTTCCTACCTTGTTTCCTACTTGCATTCTTTATAATTATGGTGAAAAATAATTAACATAATCAGTGTCTTTACATAGATGAATATAATTAATTATTAATGATAACATATAATTAAAGATAAATTGAGGAAATTTGTTATTTCAGAAGTGTGTGTCAAACTGGTAGCCCTTCACATTAATCAGTACCCAAGAAGTAGCTCTCACTTTCAAAAAAGTTGGTGACCCCTGGTCTACAGCCAATCAGGACACAGAACACAATGTGCTGTTTAAAATAAAATTAAAAAAGCATGCAAAATTGCACACACAAAAAAAAAAAAAAAAATCAGCGAAAAAGCGAGGCTGCAAAAGGTGAATAGCAAGGGACCACTGTATAACTACTATATCCTACCAGGAGGAGACCAACAAGTGCTTTAAGCTGATACTGTGCAGAGGTAACTCCTCGAATCTGATGAAACACCTGGCGATGCATAGCATTTTGTTAAAAGCCGAGAAATGCGCCGGATTTGATAGCTTGCTGCGAGACCTCACACCGAGCACATCTACTGTGGGTGGGTTGCCCGTTATCAGACCCGGAGTTAGCAAAATCCCCCAAAAACCTGAAGAGTAGAGTCCTGGCCCCTAGCCCTGCCAGTGTAGCAGAAATGATGACGGATGATGATGGCAGCAGCAGCCGTTCTTCTCTGCGTGAGTAGCTTAATGTTGTTTGTGTGTGATTTACGTTGAGTAGGCTAATCACGTTATTACATTAATGCATGTAAGGTGAACTAGCAAACACCGTCGTAGTTACATGCGGCTGTCTTCTTGTTTGATGGCAGATACTCCCTTCACCAATGCATCAATTGTTAGATAGAAAGCACTTCAGAATAGAAAAATGTGCTGGTGTGAATAAGATTGTATAAAGCACTTTGAGTCCTCAGGCAGAGTAGAAAAGCACTATACAAGAACTGTGAGCATAACCAGTCCTTTGCGTCTTGCTACAAACCCTCTATATTTCCATTCATGAGAATCGGTTTCCGTTTCTTTTGGTACATTTTTAAGAATGGATCACATTTTCAATCATTTCGCCAATCCACAAGTTTTTATAATATTCCATATAGGTTTGTTTTGTCTAAATATTTATTGAAATGCTTTTATCCATATAAAAAAAAGTTTATTATAAGGATTCTTTCCTTGTTTAAAATAAATAAACAAGTAAATGGAAAACAATTTCCTGAAATGACAATTACACTCGATTTTTAAAATCTTCATGGCAGCTTGTATAACTGTCTAAATGTTATGCACTGACCTCAGGATCTTGTTCATGTGCCCAGTCTTGCAACCGTAGTTCCAGTAGTGTGTCATACACACCCTGGGGAGAACGGGGGTCCACCTCAATCATGTGCTCCAGGAAGGCTTTGAGCTCCCGAGGGTTATTGGCAAAAATCGGGATGAATTCCTCAGAGTTTGCCTAAAATACAAACAGTAGTGGAGGAGAATATTTCTGATAAACACTTCAAATTTATGATCAAAATTAATGATTATCTAGGAGAATAACAGTATTGCTCAGAGACCTTATTGACCACACTCCTGTCCAGGCTGTCTTTTTCAGCAGCGTCTCCACTGGGTTGGTAATTAGTGCATAAGCCCTTCAGGAGGAGCGTGGTACCTTCAGGGACATGGTGCATCAGTGTCTTGCCATAACGCTTCATGTTGCTTTCAGCTTGTTCAAAAGGCAGACGCCCAATGTAGCGCAGCCCTTCTTGATAATTCTGTGGGAAAATAATAACAACAAGCTTTTTATTATTTGTCACATACGGTATCATAGAGTACAATGTGTAGTGAAATGTTCTTGTGTTCGTACTGCGGACAGGCTGCAGACGTAGCCGCACCATTCCAGGGCTTTTTTTAGGTTAGCAAGAGGGGTCTAGCCTTACTGAATACTGGGTGGGAATCGAACTTGCAACTCCCGCTCCAAAAACGTGTAGTCTTACCACTAAACTATCAAGCTGCCACTCTCTGCCAAATATCCACTCTCCATTAGAAAGAGAGTTAATATGTTAAATACTATTTTATTTTTGATGTGGTATAAATTCCAAAATTCTAGCTGACTTTCTTCTTGAGTAATTGCATTCACAAGATTTTCAGAAAACTTGACATCTGACCTTACAGACACTAAAGTTACTAAAATTCCAACTTGTTTGAGCTTTTAATAGTAGACGCACCTATGAAATGAATTTGATAATACTACGTTGCCTCCTTTGGGTGTCCACACTGCCCGCCCAAGGTTGGGTGAGGACACTACCCCTCATTAATTGCCCTTATCTTAATTCCCCCTTTCAGATAAATAAAGTCTCTCTGATTCTGATTCACCTTTTACAGTGGAGGGGTAAAAAGGACAGGACTGTGCACAAGTTCACAAATAACTTTTACAATGTTAAAAGGTCTTAATTAGCTTTAAAAATTATTTTGACTAATCACCACCTTATATCAATAATAATCAGCCATGAGCTGCTCTAAGCAGTTGTCTAGCACTGCTTAGAGAATATAATACTATGGCTATGAACATAACAAACCAATTTGTGGGACCCACTCATAACAAAAATTTAGCGTCAGTAGATCCATTTTGCAAAGAAGTCCTGTAGTGGAATGGAAGAATTCTGAATGCAAATATCACAGTGATCGTAACCCAAATCCAAGATATGCCTTACCTGAAGACCATCTCAATTCTAAGAGCACAAAAACAGTGAATGCAAGTCCAGACAGTCTAGGAACGTCATAGAAACAGAAAACTTTGAACGAAAAACAGACCAAAATCTTTCAGACAAGAACTGAAAGACTCTTAGTTGCTAATAAAAAAATGTTTACAAGTTGCAATGTTTGCCAAACGAAACGTTAGTAATGCATTGGATGGCTTTTTAAGGTTAAGAAAAAAAAAAAAGAAGAGGACAATTCCTAGTAGCCCAGAGAAGTGATGAACATCTATCTCTAAAGAAAGGTTTGAACATTTGTACCTTCAAGTCCTCCAGCTGGATCTTTAGGTACCACTCGTGGTGCATATGTTTCTCAGCCAAGAAGACAGCGTGGCTGTGGTAGCCAGCCTGCCGGAGAACCTTGATGGCGATTTCAACATCAAAGTGTACTTCATTTTCACTGCTCTGTTTAAATACAGTGTGGGAAGACAACACATTTATGATATACCAACCATTATTGACTCTTGCCAATCTGGGTTTTAATGACAGTCCGAATTAAATAGCAGTCTTAATCATCAAAAGCCCAACACATCAGTGCTCACGTTCACCAGTCAGTCACCTTAATGAACTCTTCCAGCTTGGAACTGTCCTTGAGCTTGGTATAACAGTTGAGCAGCAGTGTAGTGTGATCTGCATTGGCCAGTGACTGCCTGTGCAGGGCTTGCAGATAGGCTGTCAGATTGTGGATCCTCTGTGCATCTAGAAATTTCCTGATGACATATGATGGCTCCAGCTTCCCAATGGTGCTGTGTGAGAAAACAATGTATTTTTAAGAGAGATTTTATTAATGGCTCATTTGATCTGTAATGTATATATCACTAAATATGTTCAGTGATTAAAACACTTGAAAATTAAGAAATAATAATATCATCATTCAATAATGAAATTTCTCAATTTCAGCACTTGCTATCTTTGCACTCTTTTCAATAAATTGAGCCTTTGAATAATGGCAAAACTCATTCTCATCCAGCGAGTTCCAGTCCTGGCAAATGCAATTACCGAATATACTGCTGAATGGCACCGTCGTGGTCCCCCTTAAGGTACAGGTGATCACCATATTGTCTGAAGATATCTGATACTCCATCACTGTCCAGGTGCTGACTCTTAGCCAGGTTTATGGCCATCACAAACAGATTCTTCTTAAACAGCATCTTTAAAGACAAACATTCAGGTAAAAGTTATTCTACCTGAATAACTAGATTTATAGATGATTCAATTCACTGTTCATCACTGCTTTTAAACAACTCCTCAATCAGCAGTTACAGAGACTGAACTGACCTCCAGTTTGGTCTGTGTGTCTTTCTCCTGGAGAACAAACATTTTTCCATCTCTAGTCAGAATGTAGAAGGAACCCCACTCTGCTACCACGTCAATGACATCATCAAAAGAGGCACTGTAGGCAATGAATTTGTTGTCCAGGTCATAGATAGTTAGCAGCTGTTTGTCTGATGGCGAGCTCTCTCCACTACTGAAGCATGTCCTGAATTAAAAATGAATAGAATCATTGTCTCATAGGACATGTATTTTTGTAAGTCACCTGATGAATATGGATTATTGAATTAAGATTTGTGATTTAAAGATGGCTTTGAATAACGGAATATTAAAATTCAATATTCTCTTCTTTCAGATGAAATACTCCGTGAATATTACTGTCACCTCATTCTTTCAGTCCTGTTCTTACTTGTTGGGTGACTTTACATCCCTTATGAGTAAAAACAGATATCCACGGTGCCAGTGGGCCAATAGCTTGTGTCCATCAAAAGCAAAACAGGGCCCTCGTTCATCAGGCTGATACAGGTACACACATTCTTCACCAGCTACAATGAACTGAGAATCCTGGGATGGATCTGCCAGGGATGAGCAGCGCAGTGCACAGCCGTGTGTATCCAGCTCCACTTTTGGATATTCCTTGATGGACAGGGTGTAACACTAAACAAATAAAGATGACAAAGAGTACTTCAAAAGACTGAAAGACTGTATGCTCACCTTCAAACTATGAGAACATTCTCTTTAAAACCTACAGGATAAACAAGGTAATCCAATATAAAACCGAAATGAGCACACCTTTGTTTAATATCACTTAAATGTCCAATATTTCAAATAATCTCAACTCTTATGAACAATAAAAACATTTAGACAACATCAACACCACGTTTACTGCATGTGTTCTTTTTGGCTCCACATGATGATTGTCAGCCTTTGTAATGACAGAACATTAAGATCACTGACCAATTAAATCCCCAGTGGGAACAAAGCCGCATCAGTAAACCATTGAAAAGACAATACAGACTCTGCACAATCTAGCACTCAATAATAGATGGGTATGTGTCTTGATACACGCTCAATAATCCGAGAAATTAATTAATGGCCAACAAACAACAATCTCTGAATCACTGAGGGGGACTAGGTACATCTTTCACCATCTTACAATACCGTGATCCCCCAACTATATGCAAATAGTATTCATGACTTAAGGTCATGACAACTGATATATTAATGATCATGAAACTGATATTGTGGCTGAAAGCTATGCAGTAGTGCTGATTTTGATTGTTCTTTTAATAACTCTGAAGACATCACTTGGGTGAAATTTTTCTTCTACCTCCTCTTTTCTCCATTATATATCCAGGTGAATTGAATCAACTTCTTAAGATGGCTAAGTGCTATAGATATTGCATAGTATCACAAAAACATATTTAATCTTTGGCACAAAAGTGAAAGATTAACCTTTAGTCATTTCTGCAGGACATTTAAAAACAACAGCTGGTGACCAAATTGCTGTACCAACCTTTTTTGCGCCACGGACCGGTTTATGTCCGACAATATTTTCACGGACTGGCCTTTAAGGTCTCGTGGATAAATGCAACAAAATAAAACCAGTACACCACCCCACCCCCCCCCCCACCCCCCCCAAAAAAAAAAAAAAGATTTATTCATAACACACAGGAAAATCCCAGGGACACCGAGTTAACGATAAAAACTATTAAAAAAACCCCCAAAAAACAATAAAATCCCTGAAAACCATAAATTTCACACCCGAGCCTCAACTCTCACAGCCCGGTACCAAATGACTGGCCTGGGGGTCAGGGACCGCTGCTGTACATGTAATATATTCTAACAGCATAAATCACAGAACAAAATAACAGTATAAGATAAAATGAGAAAGCACGAGTAAAAAAACAACACAAAAAAAAGTCGTCTGAACTCATTCTGATTTGAAAGCAGAGAATAAAAATTAGTTTTCAAATGGGTTTTGAAAGCAGCTGATGTGGGAGAGTTCCTGATCTGAAGGGGTAGTTCGGCCACAGTTTCAGAACACAAATTGCAAAGGCCCAATCCTTTAATCTGGACCTCTGGATGGCGAGGAGAATTTGCTCAGCAGACTGTGTGGTTTTTTTTGTTTGTTTTTTACTGTGGGTCCTGTACTTTTTTGATATTAGTAAATGTAAACCTTCACTTTTAAATCTTACATAAAAGCAGGGCTCTAGAGTGCGACCAATGTGGTTTCAAATGCGACCAAATTTTTTCAATGGTACGACTGAAAAAAGCATCCTAGGTCACACCGGTGCGACCAACAGCTGTTCAAGTCTCCGTGTGGTCAACAACATACACACATTATGCCCCTATCGTGGTCTAAACCAATCAGAGATAGTCAAGGGTGGGACCTCTCTGATTGGCCGTGGTCCAGATATTTCTGTAGTCCTTCATGTGTACGTTTGAAAGTGCAGGTGTATAGAGGGAGGTGAGTAGCTTGAATAAAGCGATATCGATTCATTAAATCCTGAATCAACTTTTAAATATAAATGTATTTTGCCAGAAATGCCAGAATCTGAGGTTAAAGATCACAAAACTATTTCAACAACCACCAAACAGCAAATGAGAACAGGTAAACACAAAGACGTAAACACAGAGCACGGACCCGGCGCATCAGCTTTCTCTTACTCGGCTTTCTCACCCGACGGCCCATACAGGGACACGCCGTTGGGGCTGAAAGCCAAGAGCTCACTGATTCTGATGCGTCGGTGGGTTCGCCCTTTGTGTTTATGTCTTTTTTGCGCTAGATTCTGAGCTGCAGGTTTTGTCTCTCTCCAACCAAAATTCACTGAACCAGCAGCAAAAGAAGATCCAAACTACGCTTCACATTTGAAAAATGTCTTCATTAATTCGCTCTAACTTCTGCTATTTTGCTTCCACCACGAAGCAAAACGGCATTATTCATACCGTTGTTTACAGCGCTGTTGGCCGCTATATATATATTTTTTTTTTTTGTTTGTTTGTTTGTTTTTGTTTTGTTTGTTTTTAATAACTCAAATGAGCCTCGGACAAGAGAGCCTAATTTCTGCTGTTCAATACTAAAGAAACTACACTTTTAAAATTATGCAAAATTGCAGAATATTTTTAAGGTTATATAATATAAAAAGCCAGGCCAGGAAACTCTGCTTCATGTTTTTCTGTTTTATCCTCAATTATTTTGACACAAAAGCATCTGCTGTGATGCTCACACCTCTGATGAAGTCTCACAGTGTCAGTACTGATAGATGATCAGAATTATAATATTTCTGTATGTCTGAGGCAAAATTGAATCGAATCAGCAAACAGCTCATCAGAGGAGGCAGAGATGATGATTAAGTTTAACATTGTCTACAATACTAGTACTAATACTTTTTTGGCACTTTAAGCACAAGCACTTTTTCAGTAACTTATCTTTCTTGTAGAACTGTGCTCCAAATAAAGAACGTTGTGCTGACAAGATTGTTAGTTAATCATTTACAAATGAATATTGTCTATATGGACAGCAATTTTCCCCACAAAAAAGTGAACATGTAAAACTGCAGTGTTAAGCGGTGCAGTTGAAAAATTTGGGTGCGACTTAACTTTTGTTAAGTAACCGTGGCTAAAAGTTAGTCTAGATCCCTGAATAGCAAATGCCAAAGTGTTCAACTTTGAAGGAATGTAGCGACTGTTAGGTCACTTCCATTAATTGACATTTCAAAGATATTGCACAGGATGGTCCTCATTTCTGTATAGCACATGGTGACTTACGTAGACTTTCTCCAGGGTGGCAACAAACAGATGGGTAACTTTTGCTACTTGGCGGAAGGCGAGGCCAGTGACAGGGCTAGCTCCCTCATGCAGAGTCAGAGTTTTACTGTGACGATCTCTGGTGATGTCACCTTTGGTCAAAACCACACTGCCATCCGTGAAGCCTGCCAGGAAACACAGAATCTGCTATAACCTTTCAGAATGACGACTGGGTCAGTAGACCAAAAGAACCTTTCTTCGAGTCTTACCAATTGCCATAAAGTTCAGGTTTTCGTGCACACTGAGGCAAGAAACTTCAGTTGGTTTGTTGCCTGGAATTGCAGGAAATATCCTAGTGCAGAGAGGATTTCCACTGTCCCTCTTGTCCAGGTTCCAGACCTTTACCTAAGAAATAAGAATTATTCAGTTTAGCAGTGGTTTCTGTATGTGTGTTTTGAAAATGAGACTTCTCTGGGAAACATCAGACTTACTACAGGGTTTATTCCATGTTCATCCTGACCCACTGACACAAGGATGCTGTGTTGCTTAAGCTGGTAGAGATGTGTAACTCGCAACTTGTAGGCCTGAAAAGACATCAGCTGCAAGGAGCGCATCAAAAGCCAGATCTTACCTTCCATATGTAACACTACAAAGGTTAAGGATAAATATATTTACAAAACAATTTCTAAAATACAAAAAAGCTGTTTATAAAATTGCTGCAAAATTAATTAAAAAAAATACCCCATCCTTTTCTCTTTTCAATATACTTACATAAATGTATATGCTTACATACTATATGCACAGTATATTTTATTTTAATATTATTCATCAAGACCTGGTTCCAAGTAATTTCACAAGTTATATTATATTGTGAAAGTGTCATACTCCTTTCCTTTGTAGTTTCATACTTGTGACTGATGAGGAAATACCTGAATTTATTAATAAATCTAGGCCTTCTGCCTGTCATCTTAACCCACTTCAACTCAAGTGGAAGTCCTGTTTATCCCCTCTCCTGACGTTATTCACTCTTGTCTAATTTAACTGTTCCGCTCTTAAAACAATTGTGATAATTCCAACACTTGAGGAACCTGGTGCAGACCCTTTCACCTTAACTACCTTTTCTTTCAAAAGAAAAACTTACTATCACCTTACTAGACAATGTTTAACCTGTTTAAACAATTGCAGTCTCGTTTTCAGCCACAGAAACTTAAGATCATTTATGATTTTAACTATACTTGTGCTGCTCCAGTTGTCAGTGGTTTTTTTCCACGTGGGTCTTTCTTAGATCACCATTTTATTATTTATGTTTTGGTCAGATTTTTACTCAATTTCATTTCTATGCCAATGACATAGAAATGACATAGTTTCATGGCCATTCAATTGAGTTCCGCTGTCTCAACTTTTTCTCTCACTAAAACAGATGTTCTTCTAGTAGAAACCAAAAATCTCTATGTGTACTGAAATTAGGGCTGTTCGATATAACGATATATATCGGATGACAATATAAAAACGTCTATCGTTTCATTTTACGCTATGGTTTGTTTCCAGGCGTGGCAAAATAAACTGTTTACGGCTATATTTTGTCATCGTTTTGATGGTCACTGTAGTGGCTATATTAATTTCTTAAAGTTCACTCTTTCTCTTATATTTAATATAACCACACTATGGACGGACAAGCGCCTGTTTTTATGCATTGTTAGCAACAATGACGGTATAACCATCGCGTGTCCGCTTGTTTATTTTCCACATAAACCTTTCACAATAAAGCTCAAGATCCTGTTGAGACTTTTCAAAATAAACTGAATCACTTGAAAGACTATGCAGAGTATTTACGGATGAGAAGCAAAAAAAGAGCCGTCAGGTGCTAAAAAATAAACCTTATACTCAAACGTTAGAATAGGCTTTTCCCAGCAGCAGGCTGTGTAATAAATACTTACACAAAAAATGGCGGCCGTTACAACTTATGTCTAAAAATGTATAGTTTCATACAAAGGTTAAAAAACTCGCCTCCAGGTAAACAACGCCCAGCTGGAAACACTTCACGCAAGTCGAGCTGCCCGAGATTCACAGAATTACAGAAAATGTTACATTTTTGTGGTTTATATCGTTATCAGGATGATAGATGTCTTATATCGGGATATGAGATTTTGGTCATATCGCACTGCCCTAGCTGAAATTCTCTAATCTTTCCTCCCTCCCAGGTTAAAATTATATCAGACCGTCTGGAGATTTACATTTATGTAGTTGGCTAAGCCCATCCCTTACAGCTCTTGTTTATGCTCTGGTTACAGTAAATCCATCCTCTCTGGCTGACCACAGACACCTCTATTGCCTTAAACCTTCCAAAATGTTGGTGATCATGTCATTACCAGAAACACTTTCAGAGACCATGTGTACTCCTGTCATTCAACTGGCATCATGTAAAATAGTGAATCAATTTTAAGATTCTGCTTCTTAATTGAACTTTTTCCACAGTCTTGCAGTTTCATGATTTTCTGAACATCTCAGTTGAGTGGCCCCTAATCTTTGGAGCTGTCTCCCGCACCACATTCCCAACATTTATTTAACATCTATTCATCTTAAAAGATAGTCTTAAAACACATTTTCATTCCAAGGTGTGTCTTAAAAGGTGCATATTAAAAAATATATTATTTATGTAGATACAATGGATATAGGCGGATACTAGGCCAGTATTAATCATTTTCTAAAGCCCTGTGGGTCTCCATCGGAAACCCGTGCAAGGCGGTTATAATAAGCTCGATTAGCATCTAACGTGCTGGTGTGCATGTCAACCCTTTCTGTTGTACACTATTTTTTACGGACTTTACGCGGCTTTTCCCTTACTTTTTCTTGCTGGAATAAACACGATGACTAACTACAAGTTCCCAGTAAAGCTAAAGATTAAGTGGGAAATACGTAAAATGTAGCTTTAGACGGAAAGAAGTCCACGAGGGTTCGTGCAGTCTCAGACAAGCAGTCGAGCCTCAACTCCAACGATAACGTATACATTTGCATGTAGATTGATATGGCGCAGAAAACGAAGCCAGCCTAGCTCTGTCGCCGCCTACAACCTACTGCTTCAATAACCTGCAAAGACAATAGTTACTTATCTCGAAGATATGCTCTACATTACCTGAATTAAAATTTTACTGTCACGAATTCTGGGTTATTTAGCGTCAGTTATCAGCAAGCTAGCATCACATCAGCTAACGTAGCTAACTGTTGCCATTTAAGGATATCTCCGAGAACGATATGACCCCGACCGGAGTCAGAAGCCGAGATCCCTTTTGGGAGAAGAAAGTTTTTCCCATTGTCATCTGGGTCCTTCACCGTATCCTTATCAAAGAAGACAAATTTCCTCCACTGTAAGAACGCTGCCATTTTGTTAGTATTTGCAGACTGGGGTGTTGTCATGTGACACGTGAGTCACATGACCAAATCGCTGGTTCTCCATTTCCTGGCTATAGCAGGCATGAGGCAGACCTCTGGGCCCTATTTCAGGAAGCCGGTTTAGAAAACTCAGAGTGAAAAACGATACTCAGGGTTGAGTAACCCCGAACTGTCCAACTCGGAATATTCGGTTTCAGAAAGGCTGATAACAAGTAGTTCAGTCAACGCGGAGTTGCTTTAACCCCAAGTTAAGCGCGCGCACGAGGATACATAAAGCCCTGATTAGTGGAGCACAGATTAAGCGAGTCACCATGGAGACGGAGGGAAAGAAGGCGCGGTCAATGTATTTTACAGCGCTTGAGGCCGAAATTCTGATGGCAGCATATGCCGATAACATGCAAATTCCGCGGAAAAAAAGTAACACAGGCTCAGCTGCAAAAGAAAGGGAGCATGCATGGCAAAACATAGCCGACAGAGTCAATGCGTGAGTGTTAATTTAAACATTGATCTAGGGATTTCCACCCATTTAACACGATATTTTATTATATTTTATTTTTTATTTCATACATTTTATTTTGTGACGTGATGTGAGCGCAGGTGCAACCCAACAGGCCCCAAACGTTCCTGGCAGCAAGTAAAAATGAAATATAAAAATATAGTCCAAACAGGTGGTGTAATTGTATTATGAGCCATAGTGCTTGGTCTGTTTGTCCGATGTAAATCGATTGCAGTTAGAGGCTACATTAATTTTCTTTCTGTAAGCACTTATTGAAATTATCTGAGCACATTACAAGTACATATTTGCTTACTCTGTATGCTCAAATGTGACCCGTTATAGCCAACAGAAAAAAAAGCGGAGGCCCGAAAAACAGGTGGGGGTCCTCCACCACCACCACTCACAGAGGCTGAGCAGTTGGCTTCCACATTTGTGATAATGTTGGCAGCATCACATATGATCTTCACAGTGCAGAGAACACAAATTAGCATCCATTACTATAGTGAAATAATTTGTTAGTTTGAAATGCTACAGGGAACTATGTACCTGTACATTAATGCTGTGGAAAGACTTCCTGTTCACATAGTCTCCTTCATTTACTGAAGGAGCAATGATTGGAATGTGAGTGCCATCTATACAGCCAATCACGCCTGGGAACCGTGAGAATAAATGTAAAATTTAAGTAGTAGTTCAAATATCACCACATCATGAATTAAGTTTTGTTCATCCTGATACCTGCAATTTTGTGGCATCCCTCTTTGATAAATCGTGTGGGTCTATGACCGGGGAACACCACAAACGAGTACAGGAGACGTTTCAGTGCAACTGTAACATTCCTGACTGCCCGACAGACGGTAGCCTTGGAAACGTGCTCAGCGTCACCAATATTATACAGAAAGCTCCCGTTTGCAAAAAACCGAAGTGCAATACAAATAATATGTACAGAACTGAGAGAATGTCCGCGATGTGTCACATGAGCAATATTAGGCCTGAGGATGTTATTCAAATAAATGATAGATTGTGCTGAAAAATGGTAACGTTCACACAGGAAATCATCAGGAAATGATAAAATGTCCAAACGCGCTCTAATCACTCTCTCCCGGCGGAGAGCTCTGCGGAGAATTTGGGCTTCAACATCTACTGGCTCTTCAAGGAAGGGGCACGCCATGTCTGACACTTCCTACAGTCAGGTTTCCGACAAAGAGGCAGAGAACGTCAGGGTTAGTTGAAGTAAACCTGCTAGGGGGCAGGTTAGCTTCACGGAGTGTGTCGTCATAGTAACTCACTCAGAATTAATCTAAACTCGCTTTGTGAAACCGAAAACCCAGAGTTTTCGTTAACTCAGGGTATACTTACTCAAAGTTTGCACTAAACCGGCTTCCTGAAATAGGGCCCTGCAGAGAAAAATGTGTGTATTTGTTCATATAGCAGCGGTCAGGACTTGACTGGGACAAAAAAATCAGCCTGGGCATTTTGACTAGAGAACGGCCCACCAGGTATTATAGGAAAAGCCATAAAGCCTTTGAATGAAAACAAATGCTGTTGTGACAGTGATGTACACTGTCTTGTTGGTATATATGTATCAATCTAATAAACTTAAACCTACACCATCCTCCCTATTCTGGTACTTACTTACCAGAAATATCAAACAACCTAATCAATAATTACATATACCTAACTAGCAGGGTTGCCAACTCCCAGTAAAAAAAATAGGGGACCACCCCCCCACCCTCCGCCTCATGATGCTTAATCGACGTAATCGACTTTAATGTATTGCCAGGGTAAAACAAATGCACAGAAACCAGTTATTTTTCTACAGTAATTAAATAGATTCAATATCTTTCTGCAACAGAATTGCAGACTGCACACATGGTACTATAGCTTATTAGGGCATATATTAGACTTAATATTTACTATATACAATAATGAATTTTTATATATTTTACATCAGATGACCACTTTGGTTGTAAGATTTGGTTGTATTTATTAAAACCTAGACATTTTAAATGAGAATAAGAAAGAAAAGTTTACGGCTGTGGCTCCAGCAAACATCAGCTGATACTAGAAAGTAATATCAAATAAATTATAACAACAGCTTATCAAGCTTAAACGTGTTGCTGTTGTTTAGCGCGACATCCGCTGGTTTCGTCTTTCTGGCGCAAAGTGGGGGATAAACAAACGAGACGGACTTAGGACAGCAAAGCCGATCAGCTGATCATTGATGAGTTTCATGATTGAAGTAGCAACAGGAGATGGAGGGGGAGAGAATGAGAGAAGAAGAGGCAGCTATGCAGCGTAAAGACACAGAATAACTCCAGCTTTGTGTCTTTTTTATAAAAAAAAATTGCTGAAGTTCGGGACAAATGACGTTCCTTTACACCAAAATACAGAACTTTAAAGTTCGACCTCATCGGCTGTAATTGGTCCAGCCCAGAGTCGATCATGACCATTTGGCCAATCCACCACCTTTCATTGTAACCGTCGGCCCATTAAAAACGAAAAATCACCATCAGCCCACCGGGCAGATGCCCGGTATGCCCGATGGCCAGTCCAGCTATGGCAGCGGTTATACAGTTTACAGTTATATACAGTGTTGGGAGGGTTACTTTTAAAATGTATTCCATTACAGAATACAGAATACATGCCCCAAAATGTATTCTGTAACGTATTCCGTTACGTTACTCAATGACAGTAACGTATTCTGAATACTTTGGATTACTTAATATATTATCATGCTTTTTACAACAACGTGAATGTACTATTGCTGTGTGATTTATTACTATTACTGAAGGTCCGCGACTCCGAACTGTAGTAAAGGGACCTCTGACTAATACGGCGGGGTCCCTGTCGGCTCAGCCGAAAAATAGCTTTACTTTGTTGTGTGGGTCAACTTTTCTTGAGAGAGACAGAGAGAGGCGTTGAAAGACTGCTCCAACGGAACTTATTGTTTTCGGAGGAAAACACCAACACGGTGTACAGTCGAGTCTTAATAGCTTACTTACAACTGGGCTCGTCAGGCACTCTTCTTGGCTGCAGTGGTTATTATTATATTTACATGCTTCCAGCTCCCGTTTTTCCTCGACGACAACTCGTACCTTTCCACTCCCCTTTTTCTCCCTCCTCGCGCTCACAGACCCATAACGTGTATGGCAGTCCATTCTCCCTGCAACACGGACTACACTGCCCATGATGCTACATTCTTTAGAGCTATGCTTGTAGCATTCAGCCTGTTAGCTTAGCACAACAACAACAACAACAACGAAAAGGCTCTCAGGAAACACACAGTCAAAAGAGAGAGAGAGAGAGCGTCGCCCTGTAACCATGGCAACCGTAACGCTGCCGCCTGGAACAACAGCACGTAGCTGTCAAACAAAACCCAAACAGTCCTGACCCGCGACAATATTAAACAGGAAAGTACCGCAGTGTAATCCATTTATTTCAACAAAGTAACTGTATTCTGAATACCACCTTTTTAAACGGTAACTGTAACGGAATACAGTTACTCATATTTTGTATTTTAAATACGTAACCGCGGTACATGTATTCCGTTACTCCCCAACACTGGTTATATATGGTACAGATAAAGGTGAGAGGGGGGTTACTGGGGCTTCGTTAGGTACACCTGTTTAGCAGATCCTCCAAAAATATCTAATCAACCAATCAAGTCACAGTACCTTAGTGTATTTAGGAATGTTGAAAAAAACCTGTTTAAGTTCTAATCGAACCTCAGAATGAGGAAGAAAAGTGGTTTAAGTGACTTTGGCAAGGTTGCTTGTGACAGATGGACTATTTCACAAAGTGCTGACCTTTGCGCCACTAAGCCTAATCTTAAAAGTAGAGATAGTGTCTGTCTCCTGAATCCAAATTGGAAACTGGCTCCACAGAAGAGAGGCCTGAAAGCTTTGCTTCCCATTCTACTTTTAAATGCCACAAGTAAAGTCACAAGCAGTTGGCATACTCTAGGATAGTAGAAAAGTGCTATATAAGAATCAGTCTATTTACCAAGTAAGCCGGTAATCTGAAGAGTGAAGTGCTCTATTGGGTTGATAGGGTACTATAAGGTCTTTGAGATAAATGGGGCTGAGTGAGCATGCAAGTGCCAATGCCAGTGATTCTTACTGCAACATTTTGGATCAGGGAGTTTTAGGATAAATAATAATCTGATAATCTGACTGATAATAATGAATTACAGAAGTCCCAGAAGTAACAGTTCCATGAACTAGTTTTTAGCATTACTTTGAGACAGAATGTTTCTAATTTTGGAGATATTGTGGAAATGGAAGAAAGCAGTCCTGCATATTTGTGTAATATGTGCATTGAAGGAAATATCCTGATCAAAAACAACTCCAGCATTCCTCACAGTGTTGCTGGAGGCCAATGTAATCTTCCAAAAATATTGGAAATTGAATTCCAATCCTACTAAAAAAGTGAATTCTTTTTATCCATGATACACAACAAAGAGATATTTGACATATTCTTGTTTAATTACAAATAGAATATTTGATATCAAAGGACCTAAAACAAAATCAGCCATTGAATGTGGAGAAGAAACTAAAAGAATGCAAGACCAAATTACACTTGTGTTTTAAAAAATATCTTGCAGTGGTGAGTACCAACCAAAAGCGGTCCAAGGAAGGGCTACCAGTAAACCGGTGACAGGGACATAGGCGCCCAATGCTCATTGATTGGCGCAGGGAACAAAGGCTGGCCCATGTGGTACAATATTTAAAAAAAAAAAAAAAAAAAAAAGAGCTAATATAACAGAAATAGCAGAAAAGAGTTTCATATAAGAGTCCAAACACAGTGCACCACAGCTTGCTTTGTATGGGATTGCAAAGTCACAGGTCAGTCACAGTCCCTTTGCATGTGAGCATCAAAACTTGACCTTGGAGCGCTGGAAGAAGGTAGTCTGATCTGGTGAATCACGGTTTCTTTTACGTGATGAGGACAGACAGATGCATGTGCAGCATTTATCTGTGGACGAGATGGTAAATGGACTGGTTCTCATATAGCGCCTTTCTACTCTGAGCACTTTAGACAACTTGGTTCGTTCACCCATTCGCACAAGCACTTTTTTCTATGCTCTGCTATGTAAGTGCTTTTTATCTAACATTGACATGCATGGGATTAGTATCTTGCCCAAGGATATTTGGCATGCAGACCAGAGAAGATGGGGACTGATCCACAGCTATCCATGGCAGCAAGAGGGAAGGAAAGCAAGTTGGCAAGGATAGTGTGACACTCTGGGCAAAATTCTTCTGAGAAACCCTGGGTCCTGGACTTCACGTGGATGTCATTTCTAGACATAGCACATACCTGAACAGTACTGCAGACCATGTACACCCCTTCGTGGCAGTGGCCTCTTTCAAATGGATAATCCTCCCAAATCCCAAGTCTGATCAATGGAGTCCCCTCCTCTCAACTTGCATGACTTAAAGAACCTGCTGCTCTCGCCGTATTGGCAGATTCCACAGGACACCTTTACAGGTCAGATCTGTTTTAAACAACGTTAGTATGGTGGTTGTGCTGTGGTCCATGTACAGTTATCAACTATTTTTTTGGTATATTTATTTGTGTTTGTAGTGTGTGTGAGAGCGTTTCAGTAGTGTGTGTGAGAGCGTTTCAGTAGTGTGTGTGAGAGCTAAAATTTCAGTAGTGTGTGTGAGAGCGTTTCAGTAGTGTGTGTGAGAGCGTTTCAGTAGTGTGTGTGAGAGCTAAAATTTCAGTAGTGTGTGTGAGAGCTAAAATTTCAGTAGTGTGTGTGAGAGCGTTTCAGTAATAATGTCCCTTACGGCACCTCATAGCCCACCCCTAATACACACACACACACACACACACACACACACACACACACACACACACACACAAAACAGGGCACTAGCTGTTCATTATAAATATAATGAGGCAATGGAAGAATGTATATAAAAACACTTATTCCACACAGATGTAGTAGATGTTATTTTAATAGGTGTTCAAGAAGCAAAAGTTGCGTCAGAAGAAAGTGTCAAAGGAATAACAGTTGCATCAGCAAACAGTGTCATGACATAGTTTAGGACGATGTGGGGTATGGAAGGTCGGGTGGCTAAGGGATCCCACACTAAGCAGGGGTTCCAGTAAGGCAAGGCTGCATGTAACAACTGGGCTTTAACAATCAAAAACAGACGTTTCATAATGATTACAGTAACATAAATTAGAGTAAGCACATGATATACAACCCTATTGGAGGAAAGATACTTAGAAGATCCGACAATCTCTTCATCACAAAAAAGTCATGATCTACATCCAGTAAAGGGTAAATAACCTTATACATGTGCATGTATAAACAGATGCATATTCATTTCTATATTTCACTGTTTGTTTGTTTTTTTATTTGACTAAAACTATAAAAAGGAGCAGTAATAAATAAACCGGGACTCAAGCATTTCATTGTTGTGATTGCAGAAGTGTCCCAGTTGAACTCTTCTGAACAGACTTTTACTTTTACTGCAAAGGAAAAAAGTAACAAACCGGGGAAAGAGATTTTCCAACCACTCAATATGCACAAATCTTTCTTTTATCAGTCTTATGGATGGTGACATGACAGTCCTTTGGACTTAAAACTGCCCCACATTTCCAGTGACTATAAGGTGCAGCAGCTTTTCTGTCATGAGAACTGTTGGTTGTAACAACTATGTACCTTAGAAACAGTATACCATCATAGCATACAATACAGTACAATCAAGACTGAATTAGAAAAATACAGGTACAAAATGATTACATTCAAGAAGACAGTGCTAACACAAAAGGGTATTATAATCATTTAGGTCATTAATATAGGAATTCAACATTATAGAAGCATTTTCTAGGTAGAAAAAGTGAGGGAAAATGACAAAATTATGGCTGTATTGTAGATGTGTGGTTTTGTTACTGACACACACACATAGTGCCTTGAAAAAGTATTTGCCCCAACATGTTACATAATAAATTGTGATGAACCACATTTTTAGAAACCCGAGTTCACTTTCACTATCCACACTCCTGCCAGACCTGCTGAATTAAGACATTACTTAAACAGAACCTGTCTGACAAAGAAAAGTAGGCTAAACGAAAGGACATCATCCCATAACTTAAAGAAAAAGATGACATCTATCAGACTGGAAAGGATTTCTATGGCTTTGAGACTCCAGCGAACAGTGGGATTCTTTTTCTGGAGTGGCCAGCCTACCAAAATTACTGCAAGAGTACACTGAACAACTTGTAAAGAACAGCAAGGCTCACTTGCCTCAGTTATGAAGCAGTGTTCATGATTCAACAATAAGGGATATCTATGGAAGAGACCCAAGGTCAAAGCCACTGCTGTCAAAAAACAAATAAACAAAAAAACTCCAATTTGATGATCCAAGAATTTTGGTAAAAATACTCTATGGACTGACGAGGGAAAAGTTGAACTCCTTTGGAAATGATACATTTCGTACAATTTAACATAAAACCAAAATAGCATTTCATAAAAAGTACATCATACCAACAGTTAAACAGTATGATGGTAGTGTGAGGTCTGGGACCCAGATGACTTTGCATGATTGTTTAAACTATTAATTCTGCTCTCTACTAGAAAATCCTGAAGGAGAATTTGGACTTACCAGAGACCACACTAGAAAGTCCACCTGTGAGGGGTTTGGTGTGGCCTAGTCAAAGGTTTTTCATTCTTAAAACACTCCAATGTGGCAGATTTCAATTCCGCAAAGAAGAATGTAACAACATTCCTCCACAGCACTATGAAAAAAATCACCAGTTATCAGAGATGACTGAGTGCAGTGTATGAGTTCTTGCCACCAAGGACTTGGATCTTTGTCTAATATTCGTTTTGTTTAATGCTCTCAAACCTCTGTGTTTCACAAACAGGCAAAGAAACAAAGAAATTAGCAAGGTGGCAAATACTTTTCCATGACACTGTATACATATATCATTAAAATGCATAATTTCCACAGAGTGGGTAAAATTTATATATGCTTCCAAGACCATGACCATTTTGCCTTGGGTCATAAGGTGCAAATACTGAATATATACAGGCATTAGTGGTGCCTTTTTGTTGCACTTAATTCCAACTCTGTATCCCACACAGGATGAATTGTGCTGATAATGTTACCTGAATATTTAAATACCTAAAAAACAAACAAAAAGAAACAATCTAGAGCACCCCCCCCCCCCCCAAAAAAAAAAAAAAAGCAGGATTTGTGGCTGAATATACCTTTCCCTTCTTTGGCAAATGTCAACATACTCACTTGCTACAAGCTAGTATCTGTCTCTTTTTTTTCTCTGTGTGGTCTGGGGGAAGACAACTTCTTTGTCTTTACAAAGAACTACACTGATTTCCACCAGTGGAAGAACTATACAGTTTACCATTGTACCAAGTGACAGAAATGTAACTTTCTTTTATATCAGAAAAAAACTACATACATCCATTCTTAGGATTATCATAAAGCATTTTGGGGTTCCTTTAACTTTGACTCTTTTTTTTTTTTAATAAAACAAGTTCTTAGATGAATTAAAGACTTGTTGCATGTACAGGAATATTTGCATTGTAAGGCCTATATAAGATATGAATGACTCTGAAATAATGTATTTCTAAAAAAATGACTTCTCTGAGATCCAATATTACAATATTTCTGTCTCCTGTCATTAAGTGTCTGAAAGCACTGAAAGACACCTCATTATTTGAAGACAGTGCATTTTTTGGTGCCTCTCTGCTTATCACAGTAGAGACACATTTGTCATCCGTGAGCTTAATTTTTTTTTTTTAACAACAGTCCTAATCCAGTAAACTTCACCTCAGGAAAAACAGTGAAGTTCTTAAGGGACTTAGTTGAAAGAATATCATAAACACACACCCAAAAAAGAACGATCAAATAGAAAGCTAAAAGCTATAAAAGTTATTAAATGTGACTGAATCTAAGTATTGGTCTCCAAAGAGGAAGGCTCCTCGTGGTACATACATGACAGGAGTCTCAGTGGAATGAATATACATATACATACATATACATATATACATACATATACATACATACATATATACATACATATACATACATACGTATATACATATATACATATATACATATATACGTATATACATATATACGTGTATACATATATACGTGTATACATATATACGTGTATACATATATATATATATATATATATATATATATATACACACATACATATATACATACATACATATATGTACACACACATATATTCCACTGAGACTGCTCTCATCTATGTTGAAATTGTGGCTGGTTTTAGCCAGGTCCTGAGGGTGTTAAAGATACTACTGACTTAAGTAAGAACACTGCCTCTGGTGGAGATGATGCATTTTATTACCCCGTTACATGAGCAATTTAAACTTAAGATTAGTCTATTTTTATGGTATAAACAAGCAAAACACCTCTTTCATGAAGTAAGACGTACACATAAATTAACCTTTCTAACTGCTACGCAAACTGCAATAAGATCAAGTATTGACAAAAACTGCATTCACTTTTCAGAAATGTTTGCACTGACTTTGGGACACTGAGCAAGAAGCTGCTTGAGGGCTTTCTGGTGGCAAAGAGGGTGTAGGTGGGAGGGTTAAGACTATAGTTTAAGCACTTTTCCTCAATCTCCCCATCACAAAAATGTGTTTTTTCCCCCACAAGCCTCACAGCCACACTGTGATTCTACTGCTAGAAATTAGACAGGGCTCCTTGTTTACATGCAAGTGATGCACAGGTCTACTTTTCATATTCAGGCTATAACACATTTATTTGCGGTTACCACACTTTTGTAGTAAAGCATCACAATTTTAACACATATCCAAACCTCAACCAAGATTTCTTCAGTGTTTGAGTACACCGTAAGACTAAGTTAGTAATGGTCTACCAATCGTGGTTGGTTACCCTGGTTTAAGCCATTTTGGGTTGAAGCTAAAAGGGATTAAGAGCTATTTAAATGCAGAGGTATTGTAACAGAGGTGGAGGGAACTCTTCAGCAGGTGTATGTGTGAGGTATAAAAGATGAGAGAAAGCTGATTTGTCTCTAAAACAAATGCAGTTTCTTTTTTCTTTCCATCTAAAATGCCTTAACTTTAAAATGGCCTCTGTTTGATAAACATGTACAATAAACCCATGACATCCATCTCTATAAGAGAAGCCATGCACTGGTTGATAGCTTGATACTTTCAAAGGCCCTATTAGCATATCTGGGAGTGGGGATGGGGATGTATGGACTTAAGAAAGGCATCTTTCCCCCAAACCAAAAGAAGGTTTAAGGGGAAACACTGAGATAACGAGGAGGTGGAGGAAGAAGAGGAGGAGGAGGAGAAGGTCTCCTTCTCCTTCGAGGAAATTTACCACAAAGCGGAAGGTGGAATATGTCCAAAGCTTCTCGATCAAGTCTTCATTCAGTGTGGGGCTACCACAGAGGAAAGTTGAGATCCAATGCAAACCTTCGTGTTGTGGCTTCTCAGAACAGCAGAAGAGTTTCACTGATCAGCGCAGGAGATGAGAACTGGAGTCTGGGAAAGTTCGTTATTCTGACTCTCAGCCAAGCCTCTCTGACCTCTGAAACAAGACAGTAAGAGAGACTGAAGAGTATGCTTCATTTTTTAAACTAGTTTAAAGATTTTGCTTTCAAGCACTAGGCCCATTGTCTTTTAATGCAAAGTTCTTGGAAATTCTTTCAAGTTCTCTGCGTTTCCACCATAGTCTAAAAGACTATATGACATATGAATAGCATTTTTTTCTTTCCTTTTTTCATGTCTTCATTCTTGACAGAAGACAAATCAGTCATAAAACCAAAATAACACAATATACAATAAAAAGAAAGAGTATTAAAAATGCTATAACTCTCCAAGCTTTGTTATTGCAGTGCTGAATAACACAAATATAGAGTCATTTGATATAAAGCTGAATCAGAGAGTAGAAATGAAAATAAAAATACTGGGTTGCAATGAGTCATATGGATGCGTCGTATAAATAAAGCTGAACTGAACTGAATGGTTCATATGAGATATCTAAATTCTAGACAGCAGCATGTAAGGGTGCTAGCAGTGCACTCTATTTTTTTAAATGGTCAAATTTATAACATTTGAGTGAGGAATACTCCCCCCCCCAAAAAAAAAAATTTGCCTACCTTAATTAAAATGACCCAATAAATAAAACCTAACTAATCTCTGGTATATTACAATCCTTAAGTGTTAGCAAAAGAATAACAATCACAAGCCAAGTCCATGCATACGGTAACCGGTCTCTACCTGTGAATATTTTCCATGGCTGCAACCTCAGCGAGGGCAGCCAAGCTGAACAAGGCAGGCAGCTCTTGTGATATGGTGCTTCTTTCTGCCTCCTCTCCTCTGTGACTATAGCACCCCATTTCATTGCATAAATTCTGTTGTGGTAATGGCTTCTTATCCTGGTCCTGGTTCAGGTCCCTTGTTTTGTCTTCTGTAGTAACAAAGCACATATGTACAATTCTCAGGAACATAACTGAATATTTTTCAGAACATGTCATTAATAGTTTCTGCTCACATATTAAGTTTCAAAATAATTTTACCAAAAACCGTCATGACATGAGATGCCAGAGTGTATCGTGCCACCAAAAAGTAGAAATGGTTGGATCATATAAGTAAATATTAGCTGATTTATGTGGTACGTAGAAATGAATTTGGTCAAATGTGCTCTCACTCAGTTCTTTCACTATCTACAGCACATGTAGCATCACACATCACAGCAAAGGGTGTACTAAGAAGGAAGGAGCTATATTCAAACACTTATGTTTGGGGATGCTGTGACTCAGGTGGCAGAAAGGGTCATCTACCGACTGGAATTTCGGTAGATTGAATCCCAGCTCCTTATGTTTGTGTGTAAGAGTATCCTTGGGCGAGAACCTCGAGTTCCCCCTGATGCATCCGTCAGAGTACGAGTGCGTGAATATTTTCGCAAATTCTTTTATCTGAAGAATGCTTTAAGCAGAGTAGAACAGAATAAAATAGCCCTTTATTCCTTTTGTACATGTACAATGAAATTGTGGCCGATACCATACGTGAGATACAAACTCCTGGATACATTTTAGACACTCACCTGCCATTCCCCTCTGACCTCTGGCACAAACAAGGCATTTTTGCCTAGACAAACTGGATTTTATTGAAAATCTGGAAACTGTTGTGCAGGAAAATCCCAGTAGATCTGTTTCTGAAATAGTTGAGTATTACTCAGACTAGCTTTCTTCCTCATTCTGATGTTAGGTTTGAACTTCAACCATCTCTGCATGCTTAAACTGCTGCCATTTGATTGGCTGTTGAAATATTTGCATTAACAAGAAGTTAAGCAGGTTTATCTAATAAAGTGGTAAATTTAAGAATAAAATTATTAGTTTTCACAAAGTCTGTGGATTCAGTTTTTATTATGCCAGTTTGCATAAATGCAGTGGTCCCTCTTTACCATAAAACTAAACATATGACTAAATATTCTATTTCCACTGCATTTCAGCTCTGCCACAAAAAGACTGTGTGATTGTTACACAGGAAGCATGTAGAAACAGCTTAGAAAAAGAGTTTGGGTGACTGCACAAGTTGAGTGCTCAGACTGAGTAGAAAAGCGCTATATCTTAATGCATTCTCAATCAGCCAGTTAAGTAAATCTTCAGAATCTGAAAACGCTACATCCAGATGAACAGAATCAACCTTTGGAAAAAAAGAATTGGTCGATTTACCATTTACTAACAAGAACAACACAAAAAGGCTGTTTATAATTCTGATCATTTATCAGTACTGATACATGTGAGACTTTATCAGAGGTGTGAACATCACAGCAGATGCCTTTGTGTCAAAGTAACTGAGAATAAAACACGGAAAAACATGAAGGAGATTTTCCTGGCCTGGCTTTTTATAGCATATAACCTTAAAAATATTCTGCATAATTTTAAAAAGTATAAATTTCTACAGTATTGAACAGCAGAAATTAGGCTTTCTTGTCTGAGGACATTCAAGTCCAAAAAAAAAAAAAGACAGCAGCCATTAGTGCTGTAAACAACGGTAGACTGGTGGGTAATGAGCGAATAAATAACGCCAAAAAACAAAGATTTGAGATGGGAAAACTGTTCTTGAAGTACAGAGAGAGAGAGAGAGCTGTGCACGAAGTGTGATTTTATCGTGGTGGAAGCAAAACAGCAAAAGTAAGAGGAAAGTAATGACAATATTTATCAAATGTGAAGCGTAGTTTAGATCTTATTTTGCTGCTGGTTCAGTGAATTTTGGTTGGAGAGAGACGTGTCCGTGTAGGTGCCGTCGGGTGAGAAAGCCAAGAAAGAGAAAGCTGATTCTGATGCGTCGGGTCGGTGCTCTGTGTTTACGTCTTTGTGCAGAATCCGTGTACCTGCTCTCATTTGCTGTTTGGTGGTTGTTGAAATAGTTTTGAGAGCTTTAATCTGAGATTCTGGCGTTTCTGGCAAAATATATTTATATTTAAAAGTTGATTCAGGATTTAATGAATTGATATCGCTTTATTCAAGCTACTCACCTCCCTCTTCCACCTGCACTTTCAAATGTACACACAAAGGACTACGGGACAACTACAGGACCATGGCCAATTTTAGAGGTCCCGCCCCTGACTATCTCTGATTGGGTCACACGATAGCGGCATGATGTGTGTCAGTTGTTGACCACACGGACACTTTCAGAGTTGCGGAGATTTTGAGAAATACATTGCTGCCATTTTCAATTTACAGTTTAGTGCCAAGATACTGTATACAAGAATTATCAGACAATGTAGGTACAGGCTGCTACAAGCTAATAAGCTTTTAGTTCCAGTTTCCTTAATATATCAGCCTGGGTGGACTGAGTATCTTACTAATTAAATAAATTAAAATATAATATCAGCATAAGACAAATTCTGGACTATCAAGTTGGACCTGCCACTTCCAAAATGACATTTTTTTCATGTATATTGATACATTGAGCTAAACTGCAAAAACAAAATGGATATTGACGTTACTCACCCTCACTTGGAGACACACTGCCATGTGCCGTGCGCACCAAGTGTGTAATCTTAGTCTTCCTTGCCTTTCGTTTCTGGCTACCAACTAGTATCTCCATGGTAGCAGTGCCCTGGACATCTGGGCACATTATGGGAACGGGAGCACATAATTTGACTTCCGAACCTATATCCAGTGTGGAATCAGTCTGTCCCACTGCTGTGGAGCACAATCACCACAATGGTTTCAGTCATTTGACCATTGCACAGACATAAAAAAAACCTGAAAATCACCGGCACAGACATTTGAGTCCTCTTAACAATGACTTAACGATTACAATTTTATCATTCATTGTGACCAAACAAAAGCATACTGTTTACAAATAATTCTCTGCAGAGTATTTCATAGATATCCCCTGTGTCCTATAGTTACAGTTTTGTTTAATAACTTAGAAATCACAAAAACAGGTAACTTTTGAACATTTTCATCCCCTGTGTTTCAGTTTTAATTTGAAAATGGTTCATGGACCTGCTATATAAAGCGCAAAAATCAACAATCTATTTCACCTTTTTCCACTGCACCTGGTTTCTCCTTTTTTTGTTTGTGCAATCTCGTCCTAACAATCTTGTGGAATGTAGTCTTTTTCTGAGATGGCCCTGATATAGCAAAAACAAACAAACAAACAAACAAAAAAAACAAACAAACAACAAAAAAACAGATAGGTAAAGAAAGGAAGATCATGGAAATTCAATGTTATGGAGTCCAAAGGTTTCTTTGGTTTGTTTCTATTTTTTTATACATAATGAGAACTGGTCCTTAGTACCTGAATAGGACTGTATAAACAGGTATAGAGTGGATTATGGATGATAAGTGAGGGTGTAGAAATGGGTGACAAATTAATAAAAAAAACTCAACATCAAGCTTTAGTGCCTTAATGTCCATAGGTGTCTAAAACATTGATCGAAAATATATTTATAGTTAGATGTTTTGATGCCGGCAGTGGAAATTGCTGTCTAACAACTGGGCGAAATCTTCAGTTAGGGTACGGTCCAATGACTGTGAAGGCCATAGAATGTCATTCAAATAATCCTCATCTAATCACCCAATGAAATGTTGTGAACTGTTGTGTCCTATACACTGGGATATCGTGATCCTCAAGAGACCACATCCAGTAACCATTCAATCTTCAGTCAAAGGGAACACAAACCCCCCAAACAAAATCCTCCAAATCTTCAGGGGCCGAGGGTTTGAGTGTTTCTTTAATTTGTCACTCATATGTTATATCACATTATTTATTCTAGTGTAGACTGGACCTCAAACTTTGTTCCTACCTTTTCCGGTCTTAGACTCATCTCTTTGGATGGTGGTGCTGTCGGACTTCTTTTTTTTTGCAACAGCAGTGCCCTTTTTATCAAAGGTCATCGGGCTATACTGTGGCAGGCTGTTAAACTTCTTCTCAAACTCCTCCTCCAGTTTACCTAGGCTGACAAGTAAATTTCAGAGATTCACAAAGGGTAGCTTAACAAGCTTTAAAAAAAAAAAAAAGCCAAATGTCAGTGATCTTGTAAATTCTTCAAACACCAGCACAGAACAATAAACTGGACACAGGGAAAGAATGGGCATTACAACTACTTGCACAACAAAATTTAGGTGCAATGAACCGTTGAGTGTGGTTTCCATTTTAGTGGTTCATTATGGCATACTCGACATACTTGACTATTATATATGTGTAATCTACAGTGTTGGGACTAACGCGTTATTAAGTAACGCGTTACAGTCACTACGTTATTATTGTGGTAACGAGCACGGTAACTAGTTATTATGCTAAAATCAGGAACGCGTTAGTCGTTACTGGGATTTAGATAGGGTCGTTACTCGTTACTTCGTGTGGTGGCTATCGCGGAGCTTCCAACAGATTCAGTAACATTAGCAAGTGGTGGAGGCCAGCAGATGGATGAAGGAAAAGGGACGCAGAAGGAAAAGAGACCCGAGGAAGCCGCCGGTCCAAGTGTGAACTGAACTTCAGGTAAGAAGTTATGACCTGCAGTCTCTCTGGGTCAGATATGAACCAAGTTTAGGTGGAGTTTATTTTCGTTATTCTGACTTTTTCCGTACTGCGTGCTAGCTAGCATGACGGAGTTTCTATACAGCTGGGTGGGTGCTATGAAGTTAATGATGTTGAACTTTATTTTGTTCATAAGTTATTAGAGTTGCCAACCGTCCCGTCTGGTATTCAGAGAAAATATTACGCGTTTCTTATTGAGGTGAAAAGGAACAGTTTGTCCCGTAATTCAGCTACAATGAAAAAGGCACAAAGCTGGAGTTATTCTGTGTCTTTGCTGCACAGCTGCCTCTTCTTCTCTCATCCTCTCCCTCTCCCCCTCCCTCTCCCGTTTCTACTTCAATCATGAAAACTGATCAATGATCAGCTGATCGGCTCTCTTGTTTGTTTATCGCTCACTTTGCGCCAGAAAGAGGAAACCAGCGGATGTCGCGGTAAACAACAGCAGCACGTTTGATCAGCTGTTGTTAGAATTTATTTAATATTAATTTCTAGTATCAGCTGATGGTTGCTGGAGCCACAGCTGCAAAAAAGCTGCTGGTCATGATATGGTTTGGTTATCTGGTGAGAGGGAAACATGAAGATGAAACCAGGAGATGTCCTTACTGAATCATCAGAGCTGAACAGGTGATGGAGAAACAGGTTTACCTTTTAGGTGACATGAATGAGTTGAAAGGAAGTTATGAACTGTTTCTGAGAGACAAATAACCCCAGGATCCTTTTTTATGTAGCTGACAGCTGGTAACTGTGCAGGGGCGGATCTAGCAAAGTGTTGCCAGGGGGGCATGTAGGGCATTAACAGGGAGAGGGGGGCACAAAGAAATACTTTTCTTTCTTATTCTCATTTAAAATGTCTAGCTTTTAAAAAATAATTATCTGAATCTTACAACAAACGATTGATAGATTGATGCATATATACCATCAAAACAGTGTACATCACTGTCACAACAGTGTTTATTTTCATTCAAAGGCTTTATGATTTTTCCTATAATGATGGGCCGGTCTCTAGTCAAAATGCCCGGGCCAATTTTCTGTCCCAGTCCAGCCCTGTATGCAGCTCATCTGCAGTCTGGTGTTGCCTACATCTTCCTATTCAGAAGGCAGAATTTCTGAGTTCTGAGTACAAACGAAAGCACCACGACTGCAGTTTTTGTGTTGGATGTAAAAGGCGCACATGACACTGTGACGTAGGCTAGAATCATGGCAGTAGTCAATGACGGTCCAGGCGTGGGATTTCTCTCGTGGAAATATGCACATTATCTTTTCCTTTCTATTGGTAGGTGGCACAGTGCACTTGTGGCAAGTAAGCAAGCTAGAAGACTGGCAAAGTTATGGAAGCAACACATTAACAAGAGAATTCTGAGTAAAACCAAAGTTACTTTCCCTAGTAACTAGTTACTTTGAAAGTAACGAGTAACTTGAAGTAACGGAGTTACTCTTGAGAGAAGTAACTAGTAATGTAACTAAGTTACTATTTTAAAGTAACTTACCCAACACTGGTAATCTATTAGCTAAAAATATCATTTATGTATTACCACTCTAAAACAGCGGTCCCCAACCCCCGGGCCTCGGACTGGTACCAGTCCGTGAGTCGTTTGGTACCGGGCCGCGAGAGTAGAGGCTCAGGTGTGAAATGTATGGTTTTCAGGGTTTTTATCAGTTTTCAGCGTTATTTTGTTATAGTTTTTATCATTAACTCGGTTTTCCTGGGTCTTTTCACGTGTGTTATGAATAAATCATCTTTTTTTCGGTACCGGTACTAGTTTTATTTTGTTGTATTTATTTAAAGGCCGGTCCGTGAAAATATTGTCGGGCATAAACCGGTCCGTGGCGCAAAAAAGGTTGGGGACCGCTGCTCTAAAAGCATTCCAGACAGGAATTCTATTACAGCTTTGTCAGTATTACATATATATTCTAAAACCTTTTAATTATTCACCAAAGGAAATCTAAACACATACACACAAAAGTGGAATAGTGCTAATATGATGTATAAATACAGGCAAAATTATTACACCCCCCGCCCCCCCAAAAAGTTTATTTCAAACTTTGATTCAATTGACCTCTCTTTTTTTCTGGGACCAATATTACAAATATATCTATATATAATTATATTTTCAAGTTACTACGGGCCACAAGAGTGAGAATGATACTTGGATTAAAAATGAAGGATTAGTTACTTACTCCTATTCCTCAGAATGACTGTAAGAAAAGCCAACTCACCCCTGAGAAGACTCGTCTTTGGACTTGGACTTCTTGAGCTTCTTGGGACAATTAGGTCCTATCTGTGAAACTGTCCAGCTGTCATCACTCCAGTTAGCGTCATGATCAGACGTACGGAAAATACCTCTTTTACCTGCAGATATTTGCAAAACACGAATTAAATTCTGCCCCTTACATGTATCAGTCACATCGTTCTTGAATCAAAATAGATACCTCGGTCAATATTGGCTCTCAGTGAAGTCAGCATTCCCTCAGAGACCAGAGTTTTATATAAGGCGCCTTTACAGGTTCGCTCTGATTTCCTGGACCCACGATTTTCAGTGTTAGACTCACAAGTTGCATCGCTTGACCTTTCCTTTCCTTTGTCGTGCTCTTCAAGATTAACAAGTGAATGATTGCAAGAGGACTTATGGGGTTCTATTGTCTGTCCTTGGAAATCAGTGCTTTCCACGTTTGTTGCTTCTGTCCTGGAGCCAATATCAGACAACTTTTCTTTCATTTCTACCTCAGGGGACCTGTGCTGTCCACTCTGCCCACTGCTGTCATCCATCTCCTCTTCATCTTTGACAAAGCTCTTGATTTTCGGCTTACTCTTCTTTTTGGGCAACCCACCACTAAGACAATTGTCATCCTTCTTCTTGGACTTTTCCTCTGTGTCCAAACAGACCCCTTTAGCCACTGACTCGATTGTACTGAATACACTGTCCAGGCTTTCTGAAGGGTTAGCCTTCTTTATAACTTTCTTTGATGAACACCGGCTCTCATCATTGTCATTTGACTTTGCCACGTCTCTTTTCTTACCTTTTTTTTTGACAAGTGCATTTTGGCTGCTGAATTGTGGGAGAATGGCATTAGTGGAGGTAGACGTGAGAGAGTAGAGCGAAGGTAAGAGTGCTGCTTTGTGAGGAGAGGCAGGGGAGAGGTCAGTGTCTGCTCTCTCCTCCTTGACCTCTGGCTTGATAGCAGTTTGTTGGAGAGGGTCTGTGGAGGAGCTGTCTTCTGGCTGAGATGCAACTGTGTCCATTTTTCCAGCTTCAGATGCTAAACACATCTATTTGGAACAGAAAAGCTTAAATCAAAGACAAAGACTGGCAAAAGTTCACTCAAATACCACCAACAGCAGTTTTTCCCTCTCAAATATTATCAATTCCTCATGCCTATCAATGAAGTCTAACATTTAAAGATACAGCCCCTTAAAATGACAGTACCAAAATTACCCATCAGTGATGTAGTCATTTTATTTACTGCATGCTATCATGCATTTAAATGTATTAAGGTCTTCTATAATTGTCATGGAATCATAATGCCCAACCTGTCTTTAAAACAATTATTTGTGTATATAGGCCAGTGATGCTTTTGCAAGTTCTTCATTTCGTATTTAGTGGTGACTGGATCAAATTCTGTTGCAGATACAAATTTTGGTGACTGTTATGTTATGTACTGGCAAAGTACATTTAAAGTGACACATGTAACAAATGCAAACTGAGGACATAACATTGTGTTTGCAGATGGATGATGAATATGAAAATCAGAAGAAATAGCATTTACAATACAGCTGGTTGGAAGGTTGGTGGTTCAATCCCTGACTGCCCCAGCCTGCATGCCAAAGTATCCTTGAGTAAGAGACCGAACCCCAAATTTCTCTCCAATGTATCCATCTGAGAGTGAATGTGTTTGAATGCTAGACAGAAAGCACTTAGGCAAAGAAAAAAATGTGTTTGTGTGAATGTGACATGTTGTTTAAAGTGCTTTCAGTGCTCAAGTAAAGTAGAAAAGCAGCGTGTAAAAACCAGCCCATTTACCATAAAAAAAAACCATATAGATGTTAATTAATGCTGTATGTATGGCAATGATTGGCACACCCATTAAGGAGGTGAGATGGTATAAAGAGGTATATGTATATATGCCATGATCATTATAGTAACAGGAGAAAAGCTAAAAGAAGATACATGTTTGTCGGTGTAGTTTTGTTTTTATGTTTTTAGCAAATATAAACTGAAAGTATTAATGTTTCTTAACATAAAAGATTAGAAATATTATTGAACTCTAAAGGTTTCCATATAAAAAACTCAAATATAAGTTTAACTGTAAATAACTAATTATTATATGTTACAAAAACAGTCTTCTTTGTATTTCCCAAACTATTTTGCTCTTTTTGTTTTAGTGGTTGTTCAGATATAGTGCATTGTGAAACATCTTGAGGATTTCTGCCATCAAGTCAGGTCAGTTTTGAATGTTACTAAAAGGAAATGGAGCTTCTACATAATAATATCACTTTAACAGTATACAGTGGCTTACAAAAGTATTCGGCCCCCTTGAACTTTTCCACATTTTGTCACATTACAGCCACAAACATGAATCAATTTTATTGGAATTCCACGTGAAAGACCAACACAAAGTGGTGTACACGTGAGAAGTGGAACGAAAATCATACATGATTCCAAACATTTTTTTACAAATAAATAACTGCAAAGTGGGGTGTGCGTAATTATTCAGCCCCCTTTGGTCTGAGGGCAGTCAGTTGCCCATAGACATTGCCTGATGAGTGCTAATGACTAAATAGAGTGCACCTGTGTGTAATCTAATGTCAGTACAAATACAGCTGCTCTGTGACGGCCTCAGAGGTTGTCTAAGAGAATACTGGGAGCAACAACACCATGAAGTCCAAAGAACACACCAGGGGTCAGGGGGTAAAGTTATTGAGGTCAGGGGTAAAGTTATTGAGAAATTTAAAGCAGGGTTAGGTTACAAAAAGATTTCCCAAGCCATCCCATCCCACGGAGCACTGTTCAAGCGATCATTCAGAAATGGAAGGAGTATGGCACAACTGTACCAAGACAAGGCCGTCCACCTAAACTCACAGGCCGCTGATCAGAAATGCAGCCAAAAGGCCCATGGTGACTCTGGATGAGCTGCAGAGATCTACAGCCCAGGTGGGGGAATCTGTCCATAGGACAACTATTAGTTGTGCACTGCACAAAGTTGGCCTTTATGGAAGAGTGGCAAGAAGAAAGCCATTGTTAACAGAAAACCATAAGAAGTCCTGTTTGCAGTTTGCCACAAGCCATGTGGGGGACACAGCAAACATGTGGAAGAAGGTGCTCTGGTCAGATGAGACCAAAATGGAACTTTTTGGCCAAAATGCAAAACGCTGCACATCACTCTGAACTAGAGATGGACCGATCCGATATTACGTATCGGCATCGGTCCGATACTGACCTAAATTACTGGATCGGATATCGGAGAAAAATAAAAAATGTAATCCGATCCATTAAATATCACGAAAGCACCTCACAAAACTTGCAACACGCCGTAACTCACCTCAGAACGTTAGCACGTCGGAGCAGTATGCATCACGTGATAGAGCGGCTGTGGCATGCGGGACCTGTCGGTGGTCTGGATAGCATGTGGAGCTTCGCTAGCAACCCGGCATTTCATCTCTGACAAAGTTATCCCCGAGAGAAGTAAAGCAAGTTTGTAAGTCCATCTCTGAATGTTTGTAAAGCATTCCTGCGTTAAGCTTACCAAACGATATATGGAGCGACTGCCTCTTCTGGCTGCTACTTCAATCATGAAACTGCTTAATGATCAGCTGATCGGCTTTTCTGTCGCGAGTCCGTCTCTCTGGTTTGTTTTTGGCCCACTTTGCACCAGAAAGAGGAAACCATCGGCTGAACAACAGCAGCACGTTTAAGCTTGATCAGCTGTTGTTAGAATTTATTTATTATTACTTTCTACTCGAGGATCTCTTTCTACGTAGCTGACGGCTGGTAACTGTGCAGGGGCGGATCTAGCAAAGTTTAGCCAGGGGGGCCGATAGGGCATTAACAGGGAAAAGGGGGCACAAAGACATACTTTTCTTTCTTATTCTCATTTAAAATGTCTAGCTTTTAATAAATAATTATCCGAATCTTACACCCAAAGTTTTAATTTGATGTAAAATGAATAGAAGTCAATTACTGTATATAGTGACTATTAAGTCTAATATATATACCCTAGTAAGCTATAGTACTTTTTCCTTTGGGAAGGTACCATCTGTGCAGTCTGCAATTTTGTTGAAGAAAGATGTTGAATCTATTTAATATTTCTTGAAAAATAATTGATTTCTGTGCATTTTTTTTTTTCACACTGCATCAAATTAAGGTTGATTACGTTGATTAAGCATCATGAGGTGGAGCGTGAGGGGTGGTTCCCTATTTTTTATTTATTTATTTTTGTTGTTGCTGGGAGTTGGAACCCTATTAGTTAGGTTGCTTAATATTTACGCTAAGTACTCTTTAAAATACCAGAATAGGGAGGATGGTGTAGGTTTAAGTTTATTAGATTGATCAGTATTGCTGAACTATGAAATTTTTTTTTTTTGCATACAGGTATAACAGAATAGCTTTAGTGTAGTTGTTGTTTTAAACTTGAGTATGAACTTATACAAAATGCAGCAAGATATTTAAAAAAAAACAGTTTTGTTGATTAAAAAACATTATATCGGATTCATATCGGTATCGGCAGATATCCAAATTTATGATATCGGTATCGGTATCGGACATAAAAAAGTGGTATCGTGCCATCTCTACTCTGAACACACCATCCCCACTGTCAAATATGGTGGTGGCAGCATCATGCTCTGGGGGTGCTTCTCTTCAGCAGGGACAGGGAAGCTGGTCAGAGTTGATGGGAAGATGGATGGAGCCAAATACAGGGCAATCTCGGAAGAAAACCTCTTGGAGTTTGCAAAAGACTTGAGACTGGGGCGGAGGTTCACCTTCCAGCAGGACAACGACCCTAAACATAAAGCCAGGGCAACAATGGAATGGTTTAAAACAAAACATATCCATGTGTTAGAATGGCCCAGTCAAAGTCCAGATCTAAATCCGATCGAGAATCTGTGGCAAGATCTGAAAACTGCCGTTCACAAACGCTGTCCATCTAATCTGTCTGAGCTGGAGCTGTTTTACAAAGAAGAATGGGCAAGGATTTCAGTCTCTAGATGTGCAAAGCTGGTAGAGACATACCCTAAAAGACTGGCAGCTGTAATTGCAGCAAAAGGTGGTATTCAGGGGGCTGAATAATTACGCACACCCCACTTTGCAGTTATTTATTTGTAAAAAAATGTTTGGAATCATGTATGATCGTTCCACTTCTCACGTGTACACCACTTTGTATTGGTCTTTCACGTGGAATTCCAATAAAATTGATTCATGTTTGTGGCTGTAATGTGACAAAATGTGGAAGAGTTCAAGGGAACAGAATACTTTTGCAAGCCACTGTACATGCTCATAGTGGTATTCAGTCAGTATCATATCGGTCTGATTTTTAATTTCAAAATAAAAGCCCTCAAATAATTGTTCTTCTTAATTCAACATTCAGTCACAAAAACTACCTCATACTGAACATCTCTAGACAAATGAAATGTAAATAATAGTAGATTTACCAAGTTTCAGGCCCCCTCCCCAGCATGTTAATGGGGTGGATGTAGAGGTAGTAACAAAATATTAGGTTTACACCTAGATAACAACTTAGACTGGTGTCTAACTATCCAAAATGGGGAAAGTCGCCTCTTTTTGTTAAGAAAACTAAGATGTCATGACATCTGCAGTAAAATGCTGATGGTAGCAGTACGGATGCTGTGTTGTCTTCTGTGTCCATTTCATGGACGAGGTATTCATTGCAAAACGTGCATAAATTCAACAGCCTGTGCAGGTAGAATTCAGCAGCCATGTGCATGTGCTGCTATAGTTTCACGCTCTTGTGGTTTGCTCTTTGAGAGAAATACTGCTTGCTCTAATCAACTGACTTTTGACTGCTTGGAGGCAAAGCCCAAAGAAAGCGAGGCTCCTAATGTGAACTCCTAATGTGTCAATCACTTTGATGGACAGTTCAGGTTACTGCATTAAATCGAGTTGCCCCATGGCAGCAACATAGGCATTCTTTTAAACCATTATGTATTTATAATTCAGGAAATAAGTTTTGACAAATTAATTATCACCATTTATTGTTTGCTGGGAAGCAGCGGAAATACTAACAACTGTCACTGGATTGCTAAAGTGCTAAAGAAATCAATCAAAGACAAGTTCTGAAAGATATAGACCTCAGTCGCATAACTTTTACGATAAAAAAAGAAAATCATCACAAAGAGCACACATCATTTCCAAGAAAAAGGAAAATGTGTTTCTTAGCCAGCTGAATAAACTTCATTTTATAAAATGTCAGTAAATATAAAATGTGCTTATGTTGCTGCCAGATAGCCACTCAGTGAAGCACAGTTGTGAAGTCAACTCACTGTGGGTTCAGACTGCAATAGTTCATCTAGATAATATCACAAGTTCTCTGAGTAAGCTTGAGTCTGTGTAGTGGAAAGGAGAGGAATATGTGACAGGCTGTCTCATTTGTTGTTTTTAATCAAATGGTTCAGGTTTTTGCTATTATTTTGTGTAAATGTAAAGGGTCTTGTCTATCTGTTGTCTGTTGTCACTGATCAAATATTTGTACAATTTTCTTTAAATTCTTTTCATTTTAGTTTGCTAAGTTTACATATTTCTTTATATAAAAATCCTAATAGTGTTCATAAAGAGACTAGCAAAAACAATATTCAAGAGCAGTTTCTGGTAAGTACTTTTGTAGATATTAGTAAAATGTTTACTAACTTAACTGTTTCAATAAACAGTGAACAAATGCACTGATAAATACTGATTATCAACTTTTTACAGTTGCACCAAGCCTGAGAACACCAAGGCGTTCCCAGGCCAGCCAAGAGATATAATCTCTCCAGTGTGTCCTGGGTCTGCCCCGGGGCCTCCTCCCGGTAAGACATGCCCGGAAAACCTCACCCAGGGGGCGCCCATCTGACAAGGATTCTCCCTTGTCAGATGCTCGAACCACCTCAACTGGCTCCTTTTGATGCGGAGGAGCAGTGGCTCTACTCTGAGCCCCTCCCGAATGGCCGAACGTTTGGACACTGCTAGCGTAATGGACAGGTTTTTGACGGGGCTTCCACACAAATGCAAAGCAGGATATGAAGCATCGCCAAATGTGTTTCCAAACCAACTTCCTTCCAAGCCAAAGACTAGAAAATATGGTGAAGCATATCTTCCCTTTGGCTTCACCTGCACAAGTGCCAATGTAGGTCTCCCTTGCAGAATTGGTTTTCCCTGCGTTGGGAGCAGCGCTGGGCTCTCCAAATCACGGACAAACAGAATCCCACATTCTTGATTTTTAGTTCACAAACACTTCTTATAATGAATAACTACTCCTGAAATTTTGCTCTTTATACAATAAAGTTACAGTGGGATACAAATATCAGGCTGATCATGCCACGATTAATTCCCCCATCCAAATCACGAACAAACAGTATCCCACAGTTGTTTATGTTTTTGAACCCATTTTGCACAGAGAGGCATTTTTTGAATAATGTATTCATAGCAATGTTGAATATTATTACACAGGAAAAAAACAACTACACGTAAAATAATTACACTGTGACGCCTCTGCCTTTCTAAATGGAGGGACAGTAACTGCGTGTGTATATGTAAGCGTGTAAAAACTGAAGATAGTAAGATTAACAGTAACAGTATTTTATCTCTATTTGCAATTCATCTCATGTAAACAATAACGTGGCGCACAGCGTGACGTGAAAAAAGGCACATACCTTTGATGTTACATGACCACTTTCTGTATTCCTCGTCCACACGTAAACGCAAAAAAGGAGTTTTGAAAAAAAATCTCCGTGTTTGGTGAGTCGAAACGCCGTTTACGTGTGGACGAAAGGCCCAAACGCATAGAAACAGCTGTGTTTTCAAAAATACCCTGTAGGTGTAGACGTAGCGTAAAAGAGTTAGTAGGGTATTTTATTACTACCTGTAATTTATTGCAGTTTACTTGTATTTGCTTAATTGTTTACTAAATGTCTGAGGTGTGAAATAAACCGCAATTGGGAACCACTGAATTGGGAGCTTCGCTTTTACGCTCAGCTCACTATTCCCATTCCGGGTACTGAACAAGACCCTGAGATACTTAAACTTGTCCACTTGGGGCAGGGTCTCGTCCCTTACCCGAAATGGGCACTCCACCCTTTTCCGGCTGAGGACCATGGCCTCAGATTTGGAGGTGCTGATTCTTATTCCCACTGCTTCAGACTCTGCTGCCAACTGTTCCTGATGAAGCCAACAGGACCACATCATCTGCGAAAAGCAGAGATGAGATCCTGAGACCACCAAATATATATATGAGTTTTCCATATATATGATCCTAGTTTATATATGATCCTAGTTTTCCATACTAATATATATATATATATATATATATATATATATCAGGGCTCTAGACTAACTTTTTGACATGGGCGCACCGGTACGCCTAACTTTAAAAATTTAGGCGTACCGGCACAAAAGTTAGGCGCACTCAAATTTTTCAACCGCATCGCTTAACACCGCAGTTTTACATGTGCACTTTCTTTGGGGGGGGAAGTCCATACAGACAATATTAATTTCTAAATTATTAACTAACAAACTTGTGCTTAAAGTGCTTTGTCAATATTGTAGAAAATGTTAAAAACTTAATCATCATCTTGGCCTCCTCTGACGACCTGTTTGCTGCTGTCTGCTGCTGAAAGGCCGTGGGGAGAGGGGACACTTGGGCAGTGCATTTACTGCAGCATATAATGTGCTTTTTCAGCATTCAAATATTGATGGCACCGTGTCAGAGCACTGGCTATGAATTTCAGACAGATCAGGCCTTAACTTAACAAAAAAGTTATCAATAGTTCTTTTCATCTTTTCTTATTACCCACAGCTACAGTACATCCACTTCTCTCAGGCCTAGGCTGCTCACTAGGGCTGAGTATCATCACTGATTTCTATAATCCATTCAATTCCGGTTCTCAAAGTCCTGATTTGATTCAATTTAGCCTCAGACAGTCAGAAATATTATAATTCTGATCATTTATCAGTACTGATACACATGAGACTTCATCAGAATTGTGAAAATCACAGCAGATGCCTTTGTGTGAAAGTAACTGAGAATAAAACACCGGAAAACATGAAGGAGATTTTCCTGGTCTGGCTTTTTATAGCAGATAACCTTAAAAATATTCTGCAATTTTGCATAATTTTAAGAAATTTAAATTTCTTCAGTATTGAACAGCAGAAATTAGGCTTTCTTGTCCGAGGTCATTTAAGTGAAAAAAGAAAAAGCGCTGTAAACAACGCTAGACTGGTGGGTAATAAGCGAATGAATAATGCAGAAAACAGATTTGAGACGGGAAACTGTTCCTCAAGTACAGAGAGAGAGAGAGCTGTGCAGGAAGTGTGATTTTTATCGTGGTGGAAGCAAAACAGCAAAAGTCAGAGGGAATTCATGACGACATTGATCAAATGTGAAGCGCAGTTTGCTGCTTCTTTTGCTGCAGGCTCGGTGAATTTTGGTTGGAGAGAGGCAAAACCTGCAGCTCAGAATCAGCGCAAAAAGACGTAAACACAGCGCGGACCCGAAGAATCGCTAAGCTCCGACAGCGTGTCCGTGTTCAGGCCGTCGGGTGAGAAAGCCGAGAAAGACGAAGCTGATTCTGATGTGTTGGGTCCGCTCCGTGTTTAGGTCTTTGTGTGGAATCCGTTAATGAATTGATATCGCTTTATTCAAGCTACTCACCTCTCTCTTCCACCTGCACTTTCAACTGGACCACGGCCAATCAGAGAGGTCCCGCCCCTGACTATCTCTGATTGGTTTAGTCCACGATAGGGGCATAATGTGTGTCTGTTGTTGACCACACGGAGAGTTACAGAGATTTTTTTTTGTTACCGGAACAGTTGGTCGCACCTGTGCGACCAAATATATATATATATATATATATAGTATGGAAAACTAGGGGTGTATATATTAGGGGTGCAACGATATTCGTATCGATATTGAACCGTTCGATACAGTGCTTTCGGTTCGGTACGCATATGTATCGAACAATACAACATTTGTAATTTATTTTATCAACTTTCCTTCTGACGATGCTGTCTGTGTTGAGCGCTCAGTGAATCTGCGTTCGACTACTCCGCCTAGGCTGCACTGTCGAGCGCAGATCCACTGAGCGCTCAACACAGACAGCATCGTCAGAAGGAAGAGTTCAGGGCAAGCTAGCAAGACAGAAGTTAAGCTCTCCTTGCAACATGGACCTCCCCCATTCAGATCTGGCGTTTGGAATTATTTTGGTTTTCATGTGACGTATGACCCTGAAGGTAAGCGAGTCATGGACTAAAGTAAAACAGTATGTTGGATGTGCCGTGCAATGCTCAATTACATGGGTGGGAGCTAGTGTGTTAGAGCAGTTAGCTCGTTAACGTGTTGGCCGTCTAGCCCCATGCACGGGGCGATCGGCGGTAGCTCGTTAACGGAGATTTGCAGTGTTGTGGCGTTAAGGTCATTTCAACGAGATTAACCTGAAATCACTAGTGGGAACACAACGAATATGACTGCACATTTACGCAGACATCATCCTAGTGCAAAGACCAAAACAACAAGCATGCTACTAACTTTAGCCGAGTCATTTAGACAGCTGTTAGCACATGATTCTCCTTATGCTGCTGAGAATATAGCCCAGAAGAAGCGGATAGTATAGCTTTTATTTTGGAAAGAGACATTTCTCTGTAATAAACTCTCTTTTCCAAAGATGAGTGATTCCTCAATCAAATACAGGGCTTGCAATATCGCTAGCCCGACGTCCTGGAGCTAGCGATTTTTTTCAGTCGGGCTACCAAAATCTATCTCTTCCCTGCCCGTCGGGCTATTGTAGGAAAAATATATGTCAATGCTTTTGCATTCTTTCAGAAATGTAGCTGGGTAATTATGTCATTGGCATCGGTGAGCCACTGTTAATATGTGACATATTGAAATCGCGTTTGAATTTGCGCTTGTTTTTTTGCTTTCACTTTGCAATCGCGCGAACTGTGTATAGAGAGCGACAGCACTGATCTGTGAGTGATGAAAATTTGTGCACCAATTCCTCTGACATCGTCTTATTAATCGTTAGCTTACTATGCAAACATCCATCCATCCATCCATTCGCTTCCGCTTATCCTTTTCAGGGTCGCGGGGGGTGCCGGAGCCCATCCCAGCTGCCATAGGGCGAAGGGCGGGGTACACCCTGGACAGGTCGCCAGTCTGTCGCAGGGCCAACACACAGGGACAGACAACCATTCACACTCACATTCACTCTCACATTCACACCTAGTGGCAATTTGGATTATCCAATTAACCTATCCCTACAAGCTGCATGTCTTTGGACGGTGGGAGGAAGCCGGAGTACCTGGAGAGAACCCACGCAAACACGGGGAGAACATGCAAACTCCACACAGAAAGACCCCGGCCTGATGGTGGAATTGAACTCAGGACCTTCTTGCTGTGAGGCAACAGTGCTAACCACTGTGCCACCGTGCTGCCCCTATGCAAACATGACAAGTGAAATCTCCCGCAGCAAGCTTAAACATGTGAGAGGTTGATCGCGCAGAGAATCGCTGAGCTTATGTGAGTGCGTGTGTAAAAGCAGGAGGATATATATTTCATTTCTTCTGAGCCAAATAAGACAGGTCAGGGTGAAGAAGTGACAGCCAAAGAAAAGCTTACCACAAAACGGAGAAGTTATGACAAATGAGACTATAAGGCAAAAAGAAAGTGCAGCTTTATGGTTTCATGGACAAAAGAATTTCTGTGGCTGCAATATGACGAGCTAAATAACCAGGGCTGCACATAAGTGGTCCGCAGGTGCGCATTCGCTGTCAAAATAAAAAACACGCACAAGGGTTAGGCTTAAATTTAAAAACTGTACTTTTGAGTTAAAATATATATTTATAATTTTAATAAATGACAAATTAAAAAGGCATGAACATTTTTTTTGTATCGAAAAAATATCGAACCGTGACACCAAAGTATCGAACCGAACCGTGAATTTTGTGTATCGTTGCACCCCTAATACATATATATATATATATATATATATATATATATATATATATATATATATATATATATATATATACATACATACATGGAGGACAGTTACAAGTACCTTGGGATCCCGCATGCGAATGGGAACCATGAAGAGGCCGCTAGGAAAGCTGCAACCACCAAGTACCTGCAGAGGGTCAGGCAAGTCCTGAGGAGTCAGCTGAACGGTAAGAACAAGATCCGGGCTATCAACACCTACGCCCTGCCCGTGATCAGGTACCCTGCTGGGGTAATAGGCTGGCCAAAGGAGGAGATAGAAGCTACTGACATCAAGACAAGAAAGCTCCTTACCATGCATGGAGGGTTTCACCCCAAGTCCAGCACCCTAAGGCTGTACGCTAAGCGGAAGGAAGGGGGCCGGGGACTGGTGAGTGTCAGCACCACAGTCCAGGATGAGACAACGAACATCCACGAATACATTGGGAAGATGGCCCCAATTGACCGAGTGCTCAGTGAATACCTCAGGCAGCAGAAACCCAAGAAAGTGGAGGAAGGCGAGGAACCATCATGGAAAGAAAGGGCCCCTGCACGGTATGTACCACCAGCAAATAGAGAAGGTGGCTGATATCCAGAAATCCTACCAGTGGCTGGACAAAGCTGGACTGAAAGACAGCACGGAAGCACTAATCATGGCAGCACAGGAACAAGCTCTGACTACAAGCTCCATAGAGGCTGGGGTCTATCACACCAGGCAAGACCCCAGGTGCAGGCTGTGTAAAGATGCCCCAGAGACAATCCAGCACATAACAGCAGGGTGTAAGATGCTAGCAGGCAAGGCATACATGGAATGCCATAACCGAGTGGCCGGCATAGTGTACAGGAACATCTGTGCCGAGTATAACCTGGAAGTCCCGAGGTCAAAATGGGAGATGCCCCCAAGGGTGATGGAGAATGACCGAGCTAAGATTCTGTGGGACTTCCAGATACAGACGGACAAAATGGTGGTGGCTAACCAACCGGACATAGTGGTGGTAGACAAACATGAGAAGACGGCCATAGTGATCGATGTAGCGGTTCCGAATGACAGCAACATCAGGAAGAAGGAACACGAGAAGCTAGAGAAATACCAAGGGCTCAGAGAAGAGCTCGAGAGGATGTGGAGGGTGAAGGTGACGGTGGTCCCAGTGGTAATCGGAGCACTAGGTGCGGTGACTCCCAAGCTAGGCGAGTGGCTCCAGCAGATCCCGGGAACAACAGCGGAGATCTCTGTCCAGAAGAGTGCAGTCCTGGGAACAGCTAAGATACTGTGCAGGACTCTCAAGCTCCCAGGCCTCTGGTAGAGGACCCGAGCTTGAAGGATTGACTGCCCACAGGGTCAAGTGGGGAAATATATGTGTGTGTGTGTGTGTGTGTGTGTGTGTGTGTGTGTGTGTGTGTGTGTGTTGCCCCACACACACTAGGGCTGGGCAATAGGGCCTAAAATTCATATCGCGATATAATTTGAAGAATGTGCGGTAACGATATATATCACAATATATCCTTTTCTTATGTATAACGTATTTTCCACACTATAAAGCACACTTAAAATCCTTTAATTTTCTCAAAAATTGAGATTGTGCCTTATGTATGAATTCTGGTTGTGCTTACTGACCTCAAACCAATTTGGGAGTGCAGAAATCTGTTAAAAAATGTTTTAGTACAACTTTGGTAAGCTGCACTGCTTGATGGATTGTCACAGCATTATGGCTGCCGTAGTGAGGAGCTTCTCGGAGTAATCTGGGTCCAAAATTCTGTCCACTTCAGGTCCCAAAGTCAAGTGAACACTAAGAGTTAAAAACGGTCTAAATTCTTTAATCTTTAATAAAATCATCAGCATTGCTGCTTTATCGGGTGTAACAATTAAGTTTTACATCCATGCATCCATGAAAACAGAATTTATTAAATTTAATGGAGTTAGAAGTTAACAGGAAGTTAGCTCGCTAGTTTACACCTAAACATTTCATACCATGTTCTGACTGACAGACAACTAAACAGCAGTGACATTTGCAGGGTTACTGAAGTTGGACTACCTGGTATATAATGTTGTGCTACGTGATTGCTAACCACACAGCTATGTTAGCATAACATTAGCACAGTGAAGCTGGAGGATGAACGCCAACTTTTTTTTCACTCGATAAAAGTTAACGTGAGGGATTCTGGTGGTTAGGGACAAATGCAATCGCATAGCAGGATGCTATACACGGGGCAAACTTCAGTCAGGAGAACAACTGAGATTATTCATCCACAATACAAGGTTAGTCATTAATATACTGCAACAACATGGGAGTAGAACAGCTGCAAGAGAAATCAACATTAATGAATCAATGTTACGGAAGTGTAGGAAGCGCAGTTTTTGGCTTTCCCCATATTTCAAAAGTGCTTCATCTCTTTGCTATGACTGTCGCCCGGCATAATTTGCAGATGATAATGGTTTTAGCCGCTGTGATGCTTTCGACCAAAACAGGCGCAGCTTGATGACATCATCAACATGCGCTATCGCGATAGAGCGATATAGTCAAAATCTCTATCGTTGGCCAAATTTATATAGTTTCTATCGTATATCGTTTATATCGCCCACTATGAGGTGCCGTAAGGGACATTATTACTGAAACGCTCTCACACACACAACTGAAACGCTCTCACACACACAACTGAAACGCTCTCACACACACTACTGAAATTTTAGCTCTCACACACACTACTGAAACGCTCTCACACACACTACTGAAACGCTCTCACACACACTACTGAAACGCTCTCACACACACTACTGAAATTTTAGCTCTCACACACACAACTGAAACGCTCTCACACACACTACTCAAACGCTCTCACACACACTACTGAAATTTTAGCTCTCACACACACTACTGAAACGCTCTCACACACACTACTGAAACGCTCTCACACACACTACTGAAATTTTAGCTCTCACACACACTACTGAAACGCTCTCACACACACAACTGAAATTTTAGCTCTCACACACACAACTGAAACACTCTCACACACACAACTGAAACGCTCTCACACACACTACTGAAACGCTCTCACACACACTACTGAAACGCTCTCACACACACTACTGAAACGCTCTCACACACACTACTGAAACGCTCTCACACACACCACTGAAATTTTAGCTCTCACGCACACTACTGAAACGCTCTCACACACACAACTGAAACGCTCTCACACACACACTACTGAAACGCTCTCACACACACCACTGAAACCAGAGGCATTTCTGCTGAACAGGAAGTTGTTTCCTGACAAGGAAACTGATGGAAAAAGTGGTATATTTCAAAACACTACAAGGATTTCTACTCAGCAACCTGCTAGTACAGCAGTCCCCAACCTTTTTTGCGCCACGTAAACAATATAAAAAATAAAAAAACGATAAATACCATGAAAACCATAAATAGAAATGTGTTCGAATTTTTGTGGAGGAATAAAACCCATTACATAGAAAGATCTCAGCTTGTGAAGGGATACAATAAAGGTGGTATCAAAACTCCAGAATTGGAATTTATGGTTGGCACCCTTAGAATTAAATGGTTAAAATCTTGTCTGTCACAGCCAGACTCTACTTAGCTCCACATCCCATGATTCTTGTTTAATAAAATAGTATACAGGATTAGACTTTATTTTGAAATGTGATTTTGCGGCAAATAAAATCCCCATAAAGATATCAAACTTTCCAAAACAGACGTTGCATTTTTGGGAAAATGAGATTTACCCACAACTTCTCCCCATAATTCAACCTTATGGAATGATAGGGTAATAACACTTAATCAAAAATCAATTTTCAAGAGTGACTGGTTTGAACAAAAATATTATATTCATAACAGATTTGTTGGATGATAACGGTGTCATTCTAAGTTACACAGACTTTTCAGAAAAATATTGTCTAAACTGTTCTCAAAGAGAATATAACAAATTTTGTGAACTGGTCCCACTGCCTCTGCTTCATTTGATTAAAATTTTTATGATATACAATAATTTCTCATCAGTGCTCCCAAATTTATTGCTAGGGCAATGTCAGCTGTTTGATAAAAATGCAATAAGAAATTTGTTAGTAGTTTCTTCAAAGACAAAATATTTCATAGTTACAACAGAATGGTTACATGGCATGGTTCTAATTTAGTTATTTCATATACACTGGATAAAGCATACTAAAAATTTATGAAATAGCCTATTCTACCTAAAGTTAAAGAAACACACTTTAAACAAAACTAATACTGTGGCAGAATTTCTAAAAAAAGAGATTTGGCTTTGAGGTGGATCAGTGTTCTTTTTGTACTGATGAAAATGAAACCCTAGAACATCTTTTTTTTTCCTATGCCCTATCACACAATGTATTTGGTGCAACTTAAAAAATTGGATTTCCCTAAATATTAATGATGTGCCACTGTTTGAATTACATCATAATTTTTTTTATATGGATCATCTAGCATTGGATGTCTCAGACATTATTAACATCATCATACTTGTTGAGTATTGCAGCATCGACAGCGATCAACTCGAAGGAAAATGACGACGGAGGCAAAAATGTCCTTAATATTTTTGGGAACTTTATTCCTCATCAACATGCGGCAAAACTTTTCTCATGGGTGCCATTTTCGTTGTGGTATACTTTTTTTTTTTTCTTAGGGGCGTGATCTTAGGGGCATCTTAGGGGCATCCGTGCTCTTACAATGAAACAGTGCCTCCTTGTGGTGGCAACTAAAATACTGTCTCTGTTAAACCACAGTAACCATAATGCAGTTAAACACTGTACAACATGAGTACACACAATGAATATCTTAACAATACTTTTGAGTAAATATCATATCCATTGTGCTAAATGGAGGAACGCTAAGCCTTCTCTCCCTGGTTTTATTGATGATTTTAAGATATTTTTCTTTGCTAAAAAAAAAGACAAAAAGCACATATGCCAAAAAAATAACCAGGATAATGCACGTCTCCCGCTATTCTAAATTTTGACTTATGCTGAGGCTAATATATTGTTAAGTAATGCAGCTGTCTCACTAAGGTCCAGAATCGATTTGTTCCACGATTCGATTCAATTCAATTCGATTTGATTATGGGGAATTTTGACAGTCAGAAATATTATAATTCAGATCAGTACATTTACATATTTTTGTATTTAAAAAAAGGAAGCTGACACACGCAAGACTTTATCAAAGGTGTGAGCATCACAGCAGATGCCTTTGTGTCAAAGTAGCTGAAGATAAAGCACATAAAAACATGAAGGTGGTTTTCCTGGCCTGGGATTTTATAAAAAATATTCTGCAGTACATCAAAAACGAAAGAAAACCATTAACATATGAACGTTACCTCTGACGTTACAGCGGTTTTATTAGAGACACGGCTAACGTTTTGCATTTTGCATAATTTAAAAAAGTTTAAATTTATTCAGTATTGAACGGCAGAAATTAGGGTTTTTTTTCGGAAGTATGTAAAATGAAAAAAAAAAAAAAAAAACAGCGGCCGACTGCGCTGTAAACAACAGTAGACTTGTGCATAACAAGCAAGCGAATAATACAGAAAACAGATTTTTAGACGGGAAACTGTTCTTGAAGTACAGAGAGAGAGAAAGAGAGAGAGAGGGCTGTGCATGACGTGCGATTTTATCGTGGTGGAAGCAAAACAGTGAGGGAATTCATGACGATGTTTATGTGAAGCGCAGTTTGGATCTTCTTTTGCTGCTGGTTCAGTCAATATTGTTTGGAGAGAGATCAAACTAACAGCTTTAGAATTGGCGCAAAAACGGCGTGAAAACAAAGCGCGGACATGCCGACAGATCAGAGTCAGCGAGCTGTCGGCTTTCAGCCCCGACCGTGTCCATGCTGTCGGGTGAGAAAGGCGACATCTCACTGATTCTGATCCGCGGGTCCGCGCTGTGTGTTTACGTCTTTGTGCAGAAGCCGTGTACCTGCTCGCATTTACTGTCTTAGCTGTTTGGTGGTTGTTGAAATTTTGTGAGGTTTCACCAGAGATTCTGGCATTTCGGGTAAAATAAATTTATATTAAAAAATCGATTCAGGATTTTAATGAATCGATTTCACGTTATCCAAGCCAGAATCGATTTTAATCAATAAATCGATTATAAAAACCCACCCCTAACTAACAGGTTGCTGAGTAGACATCTGTGTAGTGGTTTGTTTGAAATCTAACACTTTTTCCTTCAGTTTCCTTGTCAAGAATTAACTTCCTGTTTAACTGAAATGCCTTCCTGTTCAACTGAAACGCCTTCCTGTTCAACTGAAACACCTTCCTGTTCAACTGAAACGCCTTCCTGTTCAACTGAAACACCTTCCTGTTCAACTGAAATGCCTTCCTGTTCAACTGAAATGCCTTCCTGTTCAACTGAAACACCTTCCTGTTTAACTGAAATGCCTTCCTGTTCAACTGAAATGCCTTCCTGTTTAACTGAAATGCCTTCCTGTTCAACTGAAATGCCTTGGTTTTTCAGTAGTGTGTGTGAGAGCGTTTCAGTAGTGTGTGTGAGAGCGTTTCAGTTGTGTGTGTGAGAGCTAAAATTTCAGTTGTGTGTGTGAGAGCGTTTCAGTAGTGTGTGTGAGAGCGTTTCAGTAGTGTGTGTGAGAGCTAAAATTTCAGTAGTGTGTGTGAGAGCGTTTCAGTTGTGTGTGTGAGAGCTAAAATTTCAGTAGTGTGTGTGAGAGCGTTTCAGTAGTGTGTGTGAGAGCGTTTCAGTAGTGTGTGTGAGAGCTAAAATTTCAGTAGTGTGTGTGAGAGCGTTTCAGTAGTGTGTGTGAGAGCGTTTCAGTAGTGTGTGTGAGAGCGTTTCAGTAGTGTGTGTGAGAGCGTTTCAGTTGTGTGTGTGAGAGCTAAAATTTCAGTAGTGTGTGTGAGAGCGTTTCAGTAGTGTGTGTGAGAGCGTTTCAGTAGTGTGTGTGAGAGCGTTTCAGTTGTGTGTGTGAGAGCTAAAATTTCAGTAGTGTGTGTGAGAGCGTTTCAGTAGTGTGTGTGAGAGCTAAAATTTCAGTAGTGTGTGTGAGAGCGTTTCAGTAGTGTGTGTGAGAGCGTTTCAGTAGTGTGTGTGAGAGCGTTTCAGTAGTGTGTGTGAGAGCGTTTCAGTTGTGTGTGTGAGAGCTAAAATTTCAGTAGTGTGTGTGAGAGCGTTTCAGTAGTGTGTGTGAGAGCGTTTCAGTTGTGTGTGTGAGAGCGTTTCAGTTGTGTGTGTGAGAGCTAAAATTTCAGTAGTGTGTGTGAGAGCGTTTCAGTAGTGTGTGTGAGAGCGTTTCAGTAGTGTGTGTGAGAGCTAAAATTTCAGTAGTGTGTGTGAGAGCGTTTCAGTAGTGTGTGTGAGAGCTAAAATTTCAGTAGTGTGTGTGAGAGCGTTTCAGTAGTGTGTGTGAGAGCGTTTCAGTAGTGTATGTGAGAGCGTTTCAGTAGTGTGTGTGAGAGCTAAAATTTCAGTAGTGTGTGTGAGAGCGTTTCAGTAGTGTGTGTGAGAGCGTTTCAGTAGTGTGTGTGAGAGCGTTTCAGTAGTGTGTGTGAGAGCTAAAATTTCAGTAGTGTGTGTGAGAGCGTTTCAGTAGTGTGTGTGAGAGCGTTTCAGTAGTGTGTGTGAGAGCTAAAATTTCAGTAGTGTGTGTGAGAGCTAAAATTTCAGTAGTGTGTGTGAGAGCGTTTCAGTAGTGTGTGTGAGAGCTAAAATTTCAGTAGTGTGTGTGAGAGCGTTTCAGTAGTGTGTGTGAGAGCTAAAATTTCAGTAGTGTGTGTGAGAGCGTTTCAGTTGTGTGTGTGAGAGCGTTTCAGTAATAATGTCCCTTACGGCACCTCATAGCCCACCCCTAATACACACACACACACACACACACACACACACACACACACACACACACACACAGAGGGAAATAATATGAAAATGGATGTAGATGGATATGTAGATCACACTTCCTGTTGTACCTGTTCAAAAAGAAATCTGAACAGATACAACATAGGAAACAATAAATGAAAAATTAAATTCTACCAGTCAAAAACACAAACTACATTTGCTTTTGAATCTATAGCACAAGGATATTTGTGTGCAAAAATATTTTTTCTTTATTTAACTTTCTATTAAATGTTATCTAATTATTGATTAGATTGAAATGGATGGAAGGATATTTACTGCGAATGGTTTTGTTGTTTTGCAGTGCATCGTTTACTCTTAATAAATCTTAATGTCTTAAAAAATTCAAGTCATCTATTTTATATTAGTAAAATGTAATTTTTAATAAGTGTAGGTCGAAATATTTTAGCATGAAAGCTATCAAGACAGTTTAAAGCTTTACAAGTCAAGGTTTTTGTGAAGAAACTGCCACCTCTTGGTAACACAGCAAATGAATAATAGAGGTGTTCCTATTCAGAAGCAGAAACATCACAGGAGAAGGAGAGATTCCTAGCAATTGATAACTGGATAGGAACTGACTGAGAGTTTTCTGTCAGTCAGCTGGGAACGGCAATTAAAATTGGCTGCATCTGTATTTCAGTTTTCAAACGAAGTCCAGTTTGGTTGCTCAATTATACTATGAAAATTCTTACCTCAGCAAGCTGGAAGAGAGCAGACTGTCTGCATAACTTTCCTTCAGGTGCTGCAGACAGCGATGACTGTGAACACACAGTAACAAGTGTGATCACACAGTTCAGCTTTCTGCTGATACCATTAATATTCAGCAACAACAACTACGAATAACAAATACAACTGTGTTGACAGTAAACCTAGAGCATTCGAAATAACAAGCATTGCTGGTGAGAATGCTCAGTTATCACCAGTTTGGTTTACTCTTCTTTGCAGAATTGTTTTAATGTCGTAGGGCCTGGCACCCACATATGGGCACATCACATTTTGGGTTGTCTAGACCACAATACTACATTTTGCTCTTTCAAATTGCTTTCAAATGAGCCATATTGCTCAAAGGGGCACAATTGTTGTTTCTCATTTTGTTTTTATACTCAGGAAAAATTCAGCTGTGTTCAGACACCAAATAAAGAGTTTTGCACATCATTATTCAATTGTGACTTTATAGTGTTCTATCAACAGTATAAAGCCCAAATAGCAAAGAGAAATTAAAAAGGCATGCCATGAAAGAGTTCGGGTCTTTGGAGGTTAATTCAGCTACATTGAAGGGTTTTCAAGCATAAGCATGAGACCAAAGCATGTAATCTGTGTCCAGACTTTGAGTCTAGGGCAATAAAAAAAACATACATTTGTTTTTTGGAATTAATCACAAGTAATTAATTATGTAAATACTGGGGGCAATTTCTCAAAAAGCCAAATGCGTTTGATGAATTGACATGTGGCAACACTGTCAGGACTCCTTGCCATGACACAAGAAGCACTGCAAAATAAAAGTGCTACATGTTTTCATTTTTTTCACATTATCGTAATCTCTGGAAAAATGATGACCTAAAATTTTTCAGTTGTGTGATTAATCAGTGGTATTGCTGGCTGGTTTTGAGTTCTAGGCCATGCAGAGCACTTTCTTGTGTTTTGGAGTAACTCCTCCCACATCTAATGACTTAGTTATGATGATAGGTACCTCTTTCATGAACTAAAATTTCAGCCTACCTCAGCCACTGGTGAAAGGGCTGACTGGACCCTGTTTTCAGAAATGTCAGGCACTCTGTTTGGTATTGTCCCAGAAAACATCTGTGCATCAAATAAAGAGGGTAAAAAACACATAAAACTAAATAACACATCAGCATTAAATGACTTTTCGAAAACTCAAACCCGAGACAGTTGTCGTTTTAATCAGATAAATTTAAAACTAATCAATGATGCAATTATATGTGAGCAACACTAATATGCCAGTACCCGAGTTGGTAAAGTAAGTTTTATTTTTTGACTAATGTATAAACTGCTATGCAACTTAGTTCAAGTTCAAGTACAAAGTTTATTCGCCACATGCAACTTAATCTATATTAGTATGTACATTACTATTTGTTGACTTCCTTTTCTATTAATAATATAAATCAGCAAAGCAAATAATATTAACTAGATATTTAAATTCAATTCAGTAAATGGTTTCCTTCACTGACTGGGTCAGGTGCTTTCAAATATACACACACACACGCAGCATGGACACCTAGGTTGTCAATACAACAAGGAATGGTATGATTTTCAATCGGATATACATGGTACATGGTAACAATTTGAAAATCATACCATTCCTCGTACTCGACTTGTATCAACATCCCAGGTGTCAATGCTGGGTGACAACAACACCTCATCAGCCTTTTATGGCTTTGGGGTAATGAAAAAAATATTAGTATTGAAGGCCCTCTACTGGAGAACTTGTGCATTATCACAGTGCACCTAAAATTATACTGCTTCACATTTCAAGTGGGAAGTCAGAAATCTCAGCTTCCATTTCGGAGTGCAAAGCCCCCTCAATTCAAATTTGACTTAAAGAAAAGGAAGAAAGGAAGAAAAACCCCCATCATCACTCACTTCACATTATCAGTCGTAAAACTGAAACGTTTTTAAATCTGTATGACTACTGTTGTGTATTTGTGACAACCCTATCCATGAAAATGCTGAAGCAGTGTTTTTGGGCTGGCTTTGGGCTTTATTGCTAATGATAAATGAATGTCTCTGCCTTGCTTAAAGCAAAGATATCCTCTTTTATTGCTTTTCCTAATGGAACGCATTTAACTTGGAAGTGACATCACTGCCAGCTATGACATTTGACTTTTGGTAAATGGAGCACAGCATTAAGGCAATAATTTGTTGGAGAAAGACATTATTTGTTGTTTTGCTGTACACCACACAGTGAAATTTAAACCAAACAATGAAAATGTGATGAAGTGCAGATTTCCAGTTCTAATTCAGTTTTAAACTTTTAAAAAAGTTTGCATTAACCGTTTACGAATTCTAGTCATTTTTTAATAGGCCCACATTCTCAGAAGCTTGGAAATAATTGGACAACTGTCTGGCAAGCAGTTTCATAGCCAAGTGAGGGCTGTTCCCTTGTTATTTTATGACAAATGAAGCAGATATAATATTTGAAGCTCATTTAGGCTGCTAAATTTATATTCTAGAGCTTTTTACCCTACTTTTAAATATGAACCGCAAATATATGTCAGTGCAAGTGAAGGAGGCCATCACTAGCTTGAAGAAGCAAAATAGACAGTGAAAAAGAGAGTGAAAAAGCTTAAGGAGTATCCAAAATCAACAATCTGGTACATACTTAAAAAGAATGAATGCACTGTCAGCAACACAACAAGGTCTGAAAGACTACGGAAAACAAAGTGGATGATTGCAGAATTCTTTCCTTGGTTAAAAAAAAAAAACAGAAACAAAAGCAAAACAAAAAAAACCCCAAAAAGCTTCATAACATCTAGCCAAATCAAGAACATTTAATGAGTGATCATTGTCAAAATCTACAACCAAGAGACGCCGTGATGATTATAAATACAGTGGGGCAAACCACTGGTTATTGCCAAGAACAGGAAGGCTACAGAGAAAGAGAACCAGCTCATGATCCAAACCACAACATACCAAATCATTTGTCAAATATGGTGGTGGCAATAGTTATGGTACGTGCATGTATGGCTGTAAAACATGGGTGGGGGGACTCCAGGCCGTAAGGGCCGGTGTCCTGCAGGTTTTAGACGTGTCCTTGATCCAACACAGTTGATTTAAATGGCTAAATTACCTCCTCAACATGTCTTGAAGTTCTCCAGAGGCCTGGTAATGAACTAATCGTTTGATTCAGGCATGTTGATCCAGGGTGACATCTAAAACCTACAGGACACCGGTCCTTGAGGCCTGGAGCTCCCCACCCCTGCTGTAAAATCACGTCACTAGTACTTCTTGATTATGTGATTGCTGAAAGATGAAGCAGGATGAATTCCTTAGGGCAACTCTCTGCTGTCTTCCAAAAACGGATTGGACAGTGCTTTACAAGGCAAATGAATAATGACCCAAAGCATACTACAAAAGTAACCCAAGGGTTTCTTAAGGAAAAAAATTGAATATTTTTCAATCTCCAAGTCAGTCAAGTAATTAGATTAGAACATGTTTTTCCACGTGCTGAAGGCAGAAAGAACCACAAGCAAGCAGGAAATGTAGACGACTGTAGTAAAGGCCTGGAAGGGCATCTCAAGGGTTGAAATACAGCATTTGGTGATATCCATGGATTCTGGGCTTCGTTGACTACAAAGGATTAAAAACAATCCTTATATTTAAAATTATGCTAGTTTGCCCAAGTAATTTCAAGTCTCTGAAAATGGGGGACTAATTATAAACTGTCTGTTTTCTGAAGAGTTAAGGCCAAACACTCGAACAATTTCTTGAATTGAAAAGCACTTACATTGATTGTTTGATTTAAAATCCACTGTGGTGGTGGACAGAGGCAAAACTGCAAAAAGTATGTCGCTGTCCAACAAGTTATGGACCTAACAGTATCTGTGGCTTATCAAGTGACCTACCTCTCGGTTTGTGAGGGCATGTTCCCCAGCTAGCAGCAACATGCTCAGGCCCCCCATCTTTGTAGGATCTAGTGAGGAATAGCGTTAATTTACAAAACAGGCCAATATTTTATTATGCTACACTATAATAAATAATGTTTAATAATACACACCTGCCATGGCAAAGTTCAACTGTGGCATACTTTCCGTTTTGGGCACTTTTTTGGCAGTGGAGTCCTTGGATGAGTTGCAAGAAAAGGACCAAACTTTTTTGCGGGGATTGCTGACTGGCTGACAGGAAGTGCTCTTAACTGGTTTGCTGGTGGTGGGACACCACTTGTAGCCTGGGTTTGCCTTCATAAAGGCATCCTTGTACTGGAAGAACATACAGAATGAATTTGGTTATAAGCAAACCCTATAAGCAATTTAATTTTTATTTAATTGATCATTTCATTTTTATACTTTAACAAAGTATTTCTATTTCACATTATAAAATGACAAGCAAAAAGGATGGGTAAAAAAAAAAAAACACCTTTATTTTTTACAAGCACTTCTTTAAGTACTACTGGCCTAGGATAGAGTACCACAGGAATGAGTCTTAAAATTCAGAAATTAGTTTTCATTATTGTACTTTTAAATCAGAGGAAATTGCATTGAAGTTTTAGAATTCATTCAGAAGTGCACCACTTTGACCCTGCTGAACAAAACATGGAAATATCATGAACTTCAGAGTCATAAAGTAGCCTCACCTCCTTGGCCATGTCAGTGTATTTCTGTTTCTCTTTGGGTTCCAGGACAGCCCACCAGTCAGCCAGGATTTTGGTGGCCCCGCGATTGTCCAAGCGAGGGTGTTCTTGCCGCACCAGGGAGCGGTGGCGTTTGCAAAAGAGCAGAAAGGCATTCATTGGCCGGCGTGCCCGCTGTTCGTTTGTGTCCTCCTCCACTTCCTCTGTTGTGACTTCACACTGTGAATGCTGTGTCTGGTTGAACAGCCCTGCCTGCTAATAAAAATTTAATAAATTCCTTTGATTCAATGTTGCACCATAGTTTCTGTCTGATTTATTTGTAATAATCTGAAATATTAGTTATTCAGTTGGGCAGAAGTTATTACAGGAACAACCTGTAGTGGAAACCCACTAACCTTCACCAGCTCCTCTTCATCTTCTTCCTCCTCCTCCTCAGAGAAATCAAGAGCCTTTTTGGAGAGAAGTGGGTGCCACTGTAGGCATTTGCGCTTGGGGCGTTTGCCAGTGACCTCCCCTGCAACAGGTGGCTCCTTGCTCCTTCCTCCACCCTTCATCGTACTACTGCACCTAAAGCAAAAGAAAAGAAAAAACACATCAGAATGGGCACTATAAGTTTGTACAAAACACACAGTGAAAGCATCAAGCATGGAATCTGTGATACTTGCTGACAAAATAGATTTTACTGGAGTGTTATAGTAATAAGATACTGTGAACAAGTAGGACAAAGGTTTACTTAAAGCTGGTGTCCCTGGGCATGCAGTGCCAAGAAATAGTATTTGCCCCCTTTCTTATTTCTTTGTTTTTTGGCTATGCTATACACTGCTGCATCCAATGCTTTGCACTGTGCTTGGGGATGTTAAGCTGCTAAGCCATAGAAAACCATTTCATGAAGATCTCTATTCACTGTTCTTGAGCTGAAGGTCATATGAAGTTTGGAGGTCTGTAGTAATGACTATGCAGAATTTTGTCAACCTATGTGTATGTGCCTCAGCCAGTGTTTGGTACTGTAATTAAATTACTTTTCCACTGAAAAAGCAGAGTAACTGATTATTGTTCGTTTTTTAATTACAGTTACTTACAATGTACTTGTGTTAAATTGTAAAATAATTGAACTCGCTGAATATCATTATTTAATTTCATTATTTTATCATCTAAAGGTAAAAGTAAACTCTGCCGCTATAACATTGATGTAGTGCAGGTGCACGTCATTTCACGCCAGTTCACTGCATAGTTGTATCCTGAAGTGGAAGATGTCGGACTTGGCTGAAGCGAGTGGCTGCTTTATGAAATGGAAATATTCCCATCACTTCACTTTTCTGAAACAAGCAGACAAGAACATTAAAGTAATATGTAAGCTATGTCCTGGGGAGAAAAAACTATCGGCCGCTGTCAATAGCACGAGTAATCTACTGAAGCACCTGACACGACGTGAACGTTTTCTACTTACTTAGATAAGTGTTATGCTGACGTGGAAATGGAGCTTAAAGGGACATTCGAGAGTTTGGAATATATTTCCACGACTGCTGACATTTGGACCAGTCATAACAAAAGTTTTCTCGGAATGACGGCATATTGGATTGATCCTTTTACTTTTGTACGAGGACATGCAGCGCTAGCATGTAAAAGAGTTAGAGGTAGACATACATATGATGTAATCGGCAATGAAATCGAGCAAGTACATTCGGCTTATGGACTGAACTCTAAAGTGACAGCCACCGTGACCGACAACGGGTCCAATTTTATCAAAGCTTTTAGAATGCTCCAAAAATCAGACTCTGATGAAGAATCCGAAGAAGATGAAGAGGTGACATTTACTGATGTTGAGCAGTCCCTCTCCACAGAATCTGAAGGACAGTTTTCTCTCCCTCCACACTTAAGGTGTGCATCACACACACTGAAGTTAATTTTTCATGATGTTGAGAAATGGCTTCAAGCAAATGAGGCAAAATTCATCTACAGAAGTGCAACTTCAAAGTGTTCTGCAATGTGGACAAAAGCAAACCATTCTTTTGTTGCTTCAGAGTTAGTAGATAATTTTTTCAAGAAAAAACTCATAGTTCCCGTTTCAACACAATGGAATTCATTTCATGACGCCCTGTCCAGGATCACTGACATTCCCCTTGCTGACTTAAATACTGTCTGTACTCAGTTTGGAATCAAATGCTTCACTGATCGGGAGTATCTGTTCCTAAAGGAGTATTGTATTGTGTTGAAGCCACTCACTGTTGCGCTAGACACATTGCAAGGAGAAGAGAACTGCTATTTTGGAATCCTTCTTCCAACTCTGGAAGTCAGTGGTTCGATCCCAGGCTGCTCCAGTCTGCATGCCAAATATCCTTGGGCAAGATACTAACCCCATGTTGCTCTCCGATGCATCCATCGGAGTGTGAATGTGTATCAATGTAAGATACTTAGCACTTAAGCTTAGAAGTGCTTGTGTGAATGGGCGTGATTGGGTGAATGAATTAGCTGTATAAAGCGCTTTGAGTGCTCGGACAGAGTAGAAAAGCGCTACATAAGAACCAGTCCATTTACCATAAACTGGAGCTACTCGCCCAGTTTAAGGTGTCCCTGTCCCAAGCGCTCAAATTACCACTAGTCCCCGCTGTTGCCTTCATCCTACACATCTCTTAACTCCTCTTTTAGCCATTGGCTTTTTGAAGCTTCTTGTGTTCCTTAGCTAACTGGCACAGATGATTCTGTATACTATGCCACCTAATTGGTTATGGCATTCCATGTATGCCCTCTCTGCTAGCATCTTGAACCCTACTATCTGAGGTCTGGTGTAGCAACATCTACAGTGGGGCAAAAAAGTATTTAGTCAGCCACCGATTGTGCAAGTTCTCCCACTTAAAATGATCACAGAGGTCAGTAATTTGCACCAGAGGTACACTTCAACTGTGAGAGACAGAATGTGAAAAAAAAATCCATGAATCCACATGGTAGGATTTGTAAAGAATTTATTCGTAAATCAGGGTGGAAAATAAGTATTTGGCCAATAACAAAAATACAACTCAATACTTTGTAACATAACCTTTGTTGGCAATAACAGAGGTCAAACGTTTACTATAGGTCTTTACCAGGTTTGCACACACTGTAGCTGGTATTCTGGCCCATTCCTCCATGCAGATCTTCTCGAGAGCAGTGATGTTTTGGGGCTGTCGCTGAGCAACATGGACTTTCAACTCCCGCCACAGATTTTCTATGGGGTTGAGGTCTGGAGACTGGCTAGGCCACTCCAGGACTTTCAAATGCTTCTTACGGAGCCACTCCTTTGTTGCCCGGGCGGTGTGTTTTGGATCATTGTCATGTTGGAAGACCCAGCCTCGTTTCATCTTCAAAGTTCTCACTGATGGAAGGAGGTTTTGGCTCAAAATCTCACGATACATGGCCCCATTCATTCTGTCCTTAACACGGATCAGTCGTCCTGTCCCCTTGGCAGAAAAACAGCCCCATAGCATGATGTTTCCACCCCCATGCTTCAGAGTAGGTATGGTGTTCTTGGGATGCAACTCAGTATTCTTCTTCCTCCAAACACGACGAGTTGAGTTTATACCAAAAAGTTCTACTTTGGTTTCATCTGACCACATGACATTCTCCCAATCCTCTGCTGTATCATCCATGTGCTCTCTGGCAAACTTCAGACGGGCCTGGACATGCACTGGCTTCAGCAGCGGAACACGTCTGGCACTGCGGGATTTGATTCCCTGCCGTTGTAGTGTGTTACTGATGGTGACCTTTGTTACTTTGGTCCCAGCTCTCTGCAGGTCATTCACCAGGTCCCCCCGTGTGGTTCTGGGATCTTTGCTCACCGTTCTCATGATCATTTTGACCCCACGGGATGAGATCTTGCGTGGAGCCCCAGATCGAGGGAGATTATCAGTGGTCTTGTATGTCTTCCATTTTCTGATGATTGTTCCCACAGCTGATTTTTTCACACCAAGCTGCTTGCCTATTGTAGATTCACTCTTCCCAGTCTGGTGCAGGTCTACAATGCTTTTCCTGGTGTCCTTCGAAAGCTCTTTGGACTTGGCCATGGCGGAGTTTGGAGTCTGACTGTTTGAGGCTGTGGACAGGTGTCTTTTATACAGATGATGAGTTCAAACAGGTGCCATTCATACAGGTAACGAGTGGGGGACAGAAAAGCTTCTTACAGAAGATGTTACAGGTCTGTGAGAGCCAGAGATTTTCCTTGTTTGAGGTGACCAAATACTTATTTTCCACCCTAATTTACGAATAAATTCTTTACAAATCCTACCATGTGAATTCATGGATTTCTTTTTCACATTCTGTCTCTCACAGTTGAAGTGTACCTCTGGTGCAAATTACTGACCTCTGTCATCATTTTAAGTGGGGGAACTTGCACAATCGGTGGCTGACTAAATACTTTTTTGCCCCACTGTATGTATCTTGTTCTTAGAAGCTGTTCCTGTGCTGCCACTATTACTGCCTCTGTGTTGTCTTTCAGTCTATTTAGTGGTTGTGGCTAGCAGCCTCTCCATAACGTCCATTTGCCTGTGGGACTACAAGGTACTTGTAGCTGACTTGAATTTCTATAATCTTCCCTTTCTGCAACCCCCTCAGTTCTGACTACTTTTCCTCTCTTTGTTACCATCCAACTAAACTTCTCCATTTCGAATGGTATTCCAATGTCAGTGTCGTTGCTGTAGATCCTGGTGGTTTGGATCAGTGTATCGATGTTTCATTCACTCTCGGCATACAGCTTGATGTCATCCATGTAAAGAAGGTGCCTGATAATTGCTCCATTCCATAGTTGGTACCCGTAACCAGTCTTGTCAATGACCTAACTAAGGGGGGTTCAGGCCTAACCTTTGCTGCTCCTGTTTTTCCATCAGTCTCTCCAGTACTTGAGGCTGATCCACTATCCCATAATGTTGTCTTCTTCTGTAAATTAATTTTTATGAATGATAATGGTAAGCGCTAAGCTTCCTGACAAACACATTACCTTTCTTGCAAGTAATAAAAGTAATAATAAAACTATATATTTGTATCAGTGAGATGAGTCACACATGTCTGAGCTCATCTAGTCTTGTTTCTTTCATCTAAGAAATACTGTAAAAATCAAACCTTTACTGTTATCCAAGTATTTAGATGCCAAGAGCAGGAATGACGGCTGAACACTGAGAGTCCAATGATAAAGGGGACTGATAGTGAGTTTAGCACTGTGATATGTCCAGCACGTTACATATATTATTAAAGATTTCCGTATTATGAATCTGGGTCTTCATAAGGTCATAATAGAGACCCCACAGCACATTTCTTTTTCTTGTTGTTCAATTAAAATTAAGGGTTCGCTGTATGGCTGATGTTCTGGACAGCTGTAATATTTATTTAATGTTCACATATTTAGGTTCCTGGAGTGGACTGTTTATACTGGGGTCTACTGCCTAAAGAAGAATCAAACAGTCGTAGCATGGGCAGTGGCAGGATAGACGTTTTTTCATTTAGTGTAAATGGTCTGTTGAACCAGATAAAAAGTAGTAAAATTTAAGAAAAATGAGGAAAGAAAAAGCACATATACACTCAACAAAAATATAAACGCAACACCTTTGTTACTGCTCCCATTCCCCATGGGATGGACGTAGAGACCTAAAATTCATTCCAGATATACAATATAACCATCCCTCCCAAACAGCGGTCACAAATCAGTCCAAATGTGTGGTAGTGGGCACATCTGCTATATTGAGATAATCCATCCCACCTCACAGGTGTGCCACATCAGGATGCTGATCTGACATCATGAGTAGTGCACAGGTGTACCTCAGACTGCCCACAACAAAAGGCCACCCTGGAATGTGCAGTTTTGTCTCACAGCAAAATGCCACAGATGCCACAAGCAATGAGGGAGCGTGCAATTGGCATGCTGACAGCAGGAATGTCAACCAGATCTGTCGCCCGTGCATTGAATGTTCATTTCTCAACCATAAGCCGTCTCCACAGGCGTTTCAGAGAATATGGCAGCACATCCAACCGGCCTCACAACCGCAGACCTCGTGTAACCACACCAGCCCAGGACCTCCACATCCAGCAGGTTCACCTCCAAGATCGTCTGAGACCAGCCACCCAGACAGCTGCTGGAACAATTGGTTTGCACAACCAAACAATTTCTGCACAAACTGTCAGAAACCGTCTCAGGGACGCTCAACTGCATGCCCGTCGTCCTCATCGGGGTCTTGACCTGACTCCAGCTCGTCGCCGTAACAGACTTGTGTGGGCAAATGCTCATATTCGATGGCGTCTGGCACGTTGGAGAGGTGTGCGCTTCACGGATGAATCATGGTTCACATTGTTCAGGGCAGATGGCAGCTGAGAATGTCCCAGTTCTTGCATGGCCAGCATACTCACCGGACATGTCACCCATTGAGCATGTTCGGGATGTGCTTGACCGGCGTATACGACAGCATGTACCAGTTCCCACGAATATCCAACAACCTCGCACAGCCATTGAAGTGGAGTGGACCAACATTCCACAGGCCACAATTGACAATCTGATAGACTCCATGCGACGATGTGTTGCACTGCATGAGGCAAATGGTGGTCACACCAGATACTGACTGGTTCTGGGTCCCCAGACCCCCAATAGCGCAAAAAACTACACATTCCAGGGTGGCCTTTTGTTGTGGGCAGTCTGAGGTACACCTGTGCACTACTCATGATGTCAGATCAGCATCCTGATGTGGCACACCTGTGAGGTGGGATGGATTATCTCAATATAGCAGATGTGCCCACTACCACACATTTGGACTGATTTGTGACCACTGTTTGGGAGGGATGGTTATATTGTGTATCTGGAATGAATTTTAGGTCTCTACGTCCATCCCATGGGGAATGGGAGCAGTAACAAAGGTGTTGCGTTTATATTTTTGTTGAGTGTAGTTTATCTACAAGACACCCACCTAAACTATAAGGAACAAGAGAAATGAAAAAGAATGGATTTTACAAATGTATTTTCATTTGTAAACCTTCTAGTTTTGGTGCAGTACCACGTGATATAATAATAGAGACCCTAATAAATAATTTTAAAACTTTTCCCATATTTAATATGACCTATAACCTGTACATTTCAACTGGAAAAAACAAACACATCTTTTAGGGAAAAAATATAAAATGAAAAACATACAATGAGCTGGTTGCAAAAGTGTGCGTATCCTTAAAACAACACTTTGTTGAAGCACCTTTTGATTTAACCACAGCAATCAGTCTTCTTGCGTAAACACATGCCATCAAGTAAAGACAGCCTGATTCACCACAAATAAAGTTCAGCTGTTCTAGTAAGATTTTTTTCTGACATTTACTCAGTTGTTTGATACAGGAAAAGGCCATGGTTCACGGGGAATTCACAAAGCATCAAAGAGACCTTGAAGGTATCAGTAATGTGAACGATACAGAAAAATAGGGCTGTTCGATATAACGATATATATTGGATGACAATATAAAAACGTCTATCGTTTCATTTTACACTATCGTTTGTTTCATGGTGTCGCAAAATAAACTGTTTACGGCAATATTTTGTCATCGTTTTGATGGTCACTGTAGTGGCTATATTAATTTCTTAAAGTTCTCTCTTTCTCTTATATTTAATATAACCACACTAGGGACGACAAGCGCCTGTTTTTATGCGTTTTGGTTAGCAACAACGACGGTAACACCATCGCGTGTCCGCTTGTTTATATTCCACATAAACTTTTCACAATAAAGCTCAAGATCCTGTTGAGACTTTTCAAAATAAACTGAATCACGTGAAAGAGCAGATTATTCACGGATGAGAAGCAAAAAAAAGAGCCGCCAGGTGCTAAAAAATAAACCTTAGACTCAAACGGTAGAACAGGCTTTTCCCCGCAGCACGCCGTGTAATAAATACTCACAAAGAAAATGGCGGCCGTTACAACTTATGTCTAAAAATGTATAGTTTCATGCATCTGTTAAAACACTCGACTCCAGCTACATGACGCGCAGCTGGAAGCACTTCCCGCAAGTCGAGCTGCCCGAGATTCACAGAATTTACAGAAAATGTTACATTTTTGTGATTTATATCGTTATCAGGACGATAGAATTCTTACATCGGGATATGAGATTTTGGTCATATTGCACAGCCCTACAGAAAAATGTTCATGGTGCCAGTTTAGCTCAGTGGGTGAGCAGACATCCAGGTGGCACCTGGCCAGAAAGTAGTGGCCTGAGACCAACCTGCACCCCTTTGTTGCATGTCTTCCCTGCTTTCCTGTCTTTCTACACCGTCTCTATCCAAAAAAGGCTAAAATGCCAAAAGAAAATCCACAACATTGCATATACAGTGGGGCAAAAAAGTATTTACTCAGCCACCAATTGTGCAAGTTCCCCCACTTAAAATGATGACAGAAGTCAGTAATTTGCACCAGAGGTACACTTCAACTGTGAGAGACAGAATGTGAAAAAAAATAAATCCATGAATTCACATGGTAGGATTTGTAAAGAATTTATTCGTAAATTAGGGTGGAAAATAAGTATTTGGTCACCTCAAACAAGGAAAATCTCTGACTCTCACAGACCTGTAACGTCTTCTGTAAGAAGCTTTTCTGTCCCCCACTCGTTACCTGTATGAATGGCACCTGTTTGAACTCATCATCTGTATAAAAGACACCTGTCCACAGCCTCAAATAGTCAGGCTCCAAACTCCGCCATGGCCAAGACCAAAGAGCTTTCGAAGGACACCAGGAAAAGTATTGTAGACCTGCACCAGACTGGGAAGAGTGAATCTACAATAGGCAAGCAGCTTGGTGTGAAAAAAATCAACTGTGGGAGCAATCATCAGAAAATGGAAGACATACAAGACCACTGATAATCTCACTCGATCTGGGGCTCCACGCAAGATCTCATCCTGTGGGGTCAAAATGATCATGAGAACGGTGAGCAAAGATCCCAGAACCACACGGGGGGACCTGGTGAATGACCTGCAGAGAGCTGGGACCAAAGTAACAAAGGTCACCATCAGTAACACACTACAACGGCAGGGAATCAAATCCCGCAGTGCCAGACGTGTTCCGCTGCTGAAGCCAGTGCATGTCCAGGCCCGTCTGAAGTTTGCCAGAGAGCACATGGATGATACAGCAGAGGATTGGGAGAATGTCATGTGGTCAGATGAAACCAAAGTAGAACTTTTTGGTATAAACTCAACTCGTCGTGTTTGGAGGAAGAAGAATACTGAGTTGCATCCCAAGAACACCATACCTACTCTGAAGCATGGGGGTGGAAACATCATGCTATGGGGCTGTTTTTCTGCCAAGGGGACAGGACGACTGATCCGTGTTAAGGACAGAATGAATGGGGCCATGTATTGTGAGCCAAAACCTCCTTCCATCAGTGAGAACTTTGAAGATGAAATGAGGCTGGGTCTTCCAACATGACAATGATCCAAAACACACCGCCCGGGCAACAAAGGAGTGGCTCCGTAAGAAGCATTTGAAAGTCCTGGAGTGGCCTAGCCAGTCTCCAGACCTCAACCCCATAGAAAATCTGTGGCGGGAGTTGAAAGTCCGTGTTGCTCGGCGACAGCCCCAAAACATCACTGCTCTCGAGAAGATCTGCATGGAGGAATGGGCCAGAATACCAGCTACTGTGTGTGCAAACCTGGTAAAGACTTATAGTAAACGTTTGACCTCTGTTATTGCCAACAAAGGTTATGTTACAAAGTATTGAGTTGTATTTTTGTTATTGGCCAAATACTTATTTTCCACCCTGATTTACGAATAAATTCTTTACAAATCCTACCATGTGGATTCATGGATTTGTTTTTTTCCACATTCTGTCTCTCACAGTTGAAGTGTACCTCTGGTGCAAATTACTGACCTCTGTCATCATTTTAGGTGGGGGAACTTGCACAATCGGTGGCTGACTAAATACTTTTTTGCCCCACTGTATCATGGAACACAGTGAAGACAGTCAAAGTTAAAAGTGGAAAAAATATGGAAAAACAGTAATATTGCAAAGAACTGGGCGTCCCCAAAACTGATGAAACAACAAGACGAAAACTCATCATAGAGGCTGCTAAAAGAACTACAACAACACTGAAGGAGTTGCAGCTACAGTACTGGGAAGTGCTAGTTGTGTACTACATGTGACAGAAATTTCCTGTATTCTCCATATGTCTGGACTATGGGGTAGGTTTGCAAGATGGTAGCCTTTTCTAAAAAAACAAAAACAAAAACAAACAAACAACCAAAACAAAACATCTAAGCCAGGCTACAATTTGCAAAAAAACACTCAAAGTTTCCCAAAAGCATATAGTAAAATGTGTAATAGTATGATAAGACCATGGTTGAACTGGTTGTACGCTTAGCTCTGACAATACTATCCATAACCAAAAGACCACCATACACATGGTGGCAGGGTCATGGTTTGGGGTTGCTTTTCTTCAGTTGGAAATGCAGCTTTAGTCAATTATGTACAGTTACAAACACCAGTCGCTTTTGGATCCAAAGTTTTTGATGTCTGCTAGGAAGATGACAATGAAGAAGACTTTCAACTTTAAAGACAACAAAACTCAAGGATCCCACGAATGCAAAAACAACAAAACAATGATTTCACCAGAAAAAAGTAAAGTTTTGAAATGGTCCACCAGTACCCAGAGTATGTGGGGCAACCTAAAGACATAAGAGATGACCTCACAATCCCAAAGATTTGGAGCATATTTGCAAGGAAGAGTGGGCAAATATTGCCAACTCGAGATTTGCCATGCTGATAGACTCTTACCAATAAGACTGATTGATGTGAATACAACGTATCAGTTTAAGGGTGTGCAAAGTTATGTAACCATTTTTAAACATTTAAAAAAACATTTAAACAGATTTGTTTTTCAATTCAACTGAGCAGGTTATAGGTTACATTTAAACAGGAATGTGTACACTTTTTATATGTACTGTACCTCCTTGGGACCAATTTCTCTTAAAAAATTAAAAATGACAGTCTAATTATTTTTTTCATGTAACAATTTCAATGTCACCTTCTTATTCTAGTGCACTGCTGGTATTTGTAAATAAATATAATGACATCATAATCTCTGGTACAAATTCCAATTCGGAAGTTCTATTTCATTCAAGGGGAAGTGCACTCTTAGTTGTAGACTATTATGAAGAGCTACCAAGCGAAATCATCGTTTTAATAAAATGGCACCCCTGTGTTCAGCTGTAGTTCTCTTACTACATTTTAATGTTTTACACACAAACCAGGCAAATTACTGAACATTGTAAATGTATCCTTTCTGTTTATTTTCACTTGCTGATGTTTAATTTTTCCACATGTTTGCACTTCTGGATGTGTATCAAACATAGGACAAATTTAATAACCATTCAATGAATGAATGATATAATGACTGTGAACCACAGTTAGACTAGATGACAGCAGTTGCTTTTATGAATGTTGTGTGGAAAACAGGAATACTTACTGAAGAAAATTATAGAAATGCTGTATGAGTGATGAAGATGAATCTGTCACAGCCTTTGTCATGCAATGACGATGACCTATAAAACACAAGACACCGCTCAGTGATCTTTTACACTTCCATCTCTGCAATGATTCCGCAACACCATGAGCTTGATTGAGTGCAAAAAATGTATGCAAAACAACTTTAACAGCGCATTAGTGAGTAAACATTGCATAGCACGAGACCCCACCGGCGTGAAAATATCGAGAGGCATTGTCTCATTTCAATGAATTCGCCCTTGTAGCCAGAACAAGACATGTAGGCCAAAACCCTTTGACCACCGGGTTCATTTCATCTAACTGCCCCGAATTAAGGAGGCACAGTTGCAGTGACTATTTTGCTACGCAGTGGTCTCAGGTAAATCGGCAGATGCCCGATCGGACTATCTGTGTTGAGGGTACCGATGTACTGTGTCGAGCCTCGTGAACAGTAACGCCACAAAATATGCGAGCTGCGTGAATAAACGACCCGTTCGTCCATTTAACACGCTTCTACCACTAAGCACACATTTGTTTTAAAATCTGCGTGCAAAATGTCGACGTAAGCCTTGACAAGACAGACAAGCAAAATGCGAGTCCATCTTGCTTTGGTTTAGAGAAGGAAAAAACCCAAGTACGGTACAGTAGTGGGGATATTTCACTCCTGTCAAACTCCCCGACAATGTCGCCGAAAATGCCTCCCACACCAAGAAGGAAAACAATCTCTCTGGTTAATTAAAGTGGGAATTTTTTGACCGGGCACATGCATCTGTGGTCAGTGTTTTGCACAGCAGTAGTTCTATTTCCTCACACTGTTACTAGGAATAAAAGTAGCTAGTTAGCTTGCTAGCTGTGCTAACTGGACGAGGTACGCTTTTAATGTGCAATAGTTTCCAATACTGTAAAAAGGTATCGAGCAGCTGTTACCAAAGACACCGACACAAACTGGATTTCACGTATTTGTGCTGTTTCAACTGTTCCTTTACATACAACGCAGGTCTGTGGCCATGTATTTGATGCGGATAGGAGGAGGCGGCGGGGGCATACCACCTCACCGTGAAACAGTTGCCATTTATTTTATACGGCGATTTGAAACAGAACTGAGGAAATATCTGGCAGCACCCTAACCGTGACAACACTGTATGCTTTCTAACAATGGTAAGCAATGAGATGTGGACGAGGGAAAAACATGAAAAGGACAAGCCAGCAGGCGGACATCATGTCCAAACAGCGATTAGAACAATTTTCGGTGTGAGTGACTGAGAGGCTGACAAAACAGCGACTGCTTTTTCACGTAAAAAACATAGAACCACACGTTCTCTGTCATGACCACTCCCTAAACGTCTGAACATACCTCCGGTATCCTGCTCAAGTACCGAAGGGGGCTCTCATCACTGGCGCCGTCCACCTTTTTAACTTATTGACACATCATAACAGTTCTGCACTGGCTGTACGAAAGCAAGCGAGGTCAAGTCGATTCAAAGAACACCAACAGAAACAGGAAGTGGTGTTATTTACCATTAAAATAAAACTTCACATATTTCAGCAAAAATATATCAATCTTCACTCCAGGTACAGGTATTTATTTCTATTATCTTCGACGTGTGATCCATGCTCTTCTGCTTATCCGATTCAGGGGGGGGGGGGGGGGGGGGGCTTGGAGAGCGTCCCACCTGCCATAGGGTAAGCCCTGGACAGGATGCGCACAGATCAAGGACCAGGGTTGTAAAAAATTTTCTGGAAGAATCTGCCAGAAGTCTGGGATAATATTGTAATAGTTCATATAAAATAATTACTTTGAATTAATTATGGAAAGGCTGTATGAGTGATGAAGATGAATCTGCCACAGACATGACGTATGAATATAAAATACACTGTTCTCAGTCATTTTTTTTTACACTGCAACAATTCTGCAACAACATTAGCTTGATTGGGGAAAATGTATGTAAATGACATTTAACAGCGCATTAGGGAGTAACAAGCCCCACAAGTGAGCACAAGGCCCCACTAATTAGCTTTTAATTTATACACACACTAACACACACAGAGAGAGAGAGTATATATTGCCAAATACTTTCTTGTCATAGGAATTATTAACTTCTTCAGTTTTACTTGTGACCCATTAATAAACAAAAACTTTCCATTTTGCCCTAGGACTTAACAACATCCATCTTTCTCTAAAATATTAATTTAAATACTATCCTCCCCTTGTCTTGCGAACAGCAATTTTATGTTATAAAAATATAAAACACTACCGTCAATTGAAAGCTTTTATTTCATAACACAAACCGGATGTCGACCTTGTTATTCTCTAGAACTTTATTGTGGTACAGAAACGCAGGACTTAACCAGATGATGAATGCTACTGTCGGCGAAGGCGACACATTAAACTGCTTCAACCCACCATAATAACACCGTTATGGGTTCAATCTGGGGAAAACACACACTTTTTCAGTCACTCAATATAACAGAAATCACTTTCGTTTTCCTCGAGGTGGGAGAAAATTCATATCTCATCTATTCCCTCCCCTCCCCCGGTTTCCGAAGTGCTCATTCACAGACTGGCCTGTACTCGCCAACACCATCTTTCACTTAACTTTATATCTTTGAGCTCAGCCTGGGTGTCAAAGGTCACCGAAAAGCTGCGGTTGCACGTAAAAACACCGATAACTACGTACTTACCGCTGTTCCAATCAATATCGTCCGAGTGCCTACTTGTTATAAGCTTCCTGGGCGTTTGCGCGTGATAACTGATTCAAAAATGTTCTATTGATATATACCAGCGGGGTTAAAGATACGTACCTGTCAAAAGCACCACTTGACACGGCTAGTCAACTGCATGATTCTTCTTTAACAGCTTTAGCCGAGAAACTATCAACAGTTTTACAGAATTCTGTACGGACCGAAAAGAGCCACCCCGTCATGCAATTCCGTACGTGAATGGACACCGTTTTTGATTGACGGGGTGTCTTCGCCAATTAGAATCGTTGTTATATTGTAGCGTTTAGAGACTGTGCAAAGTCCTCAAGATTAATATGGATAAAATTACTCATAAACAACGCAAAATATCGTTAATATCGTCACACTGAGCTTCTGTAGTATTCATAAGAGGAAACTGCTCTGTGGTGTTTTATTCTTCGTTTTGTGGAAATGTAGAGAAAACATGTAGATACGTTGTGTGTGTGTGGCAAAGATAATACTGACTGATGTTACAGTAAGGGGACAAATTAGAGAGAGAAAACCCCTCAACCTTTAACCTTTCCAACACACACACACACACACACACACACACACACACACACACACAGAGCAGAGTCAGGGGTTATTATTTTAAAGTTCCGTATTTAGGTGTAAAGGAACGTCATTTGTCCCGAACTTCAGCAAAAAATTTAAAAAAGACACAAAGCTGGAGTTATTCTGTGTCTTTACGCTGCATAGCTGCCTCTTCTTCTCTCATTCTCTCCCCCTCCATCTCCTGTTGCTACTTCAATCATGAAACTCATCAATGATCAGCTGATCGGCTTTGCTGTCCTAAGTCCCGTCTCGTTTGTTTATCCCCCACTTTGCGCCAGAAAGACGAAACCAGCGGATGTCGCGCTAAACAACAGCAACACGTTTAAGCTTGATAAGCTGTTGTTATAATTTATTTGATATTACTTTCTAGTATCAGCTGATGTTTGCTGGAGCCACAGCCGTATACTTTTCTTTCTTATTCTCATTTAAAATGTCTAGGTTTTAATAAATACAACCGAATCTTACAACCAAAGTGGTCATCTGATGTATATAAAAATTCATTATTGTATATAGTAAATATTAAGTCTAATATATGCCCTAATAAGCTATAGTACCATGTGTGCAGTCTGCAATTCTGTTGCAGAAAGATATTGAATCTATTTAATTACTGTAGAAAAATAACTGGTTTCTGTGCATTTGTTTTACCCTGGCAATACATTAAAGTCGATTACGTCGATTAAGCATCATGAGGCGGAGGGTGGGGGGGTGGTCCCCTATTTTTTTACTGGGAGTTGGCAACCCTGCTAGTTAGTTACAGTGGGGCAAAAAAGTATTTAGTCAGCCACCGATTGTGCAAGTTCCCCCACTTAAAATGATGACAGAGGTCAGTAATTTGCACCAGAGGTACACTTCAACTGTGAGAGACAGAATGTGAAAAAAAAAATCCATGAATCCACATGGTAGGATTTGTAAAGAATTTATTCGTAAATTAGGGTGGAAAATAAGTATTTGGTCACCTCAAACAAGGAAAATCTCTGGCTCTCACAGACCTGTAACGTCTTCTGTAAGAAGCTTTTCTGTCCCCCACTCGTTACCTGTATGAATGGCACCTGTTTGAACTCATCATCTGTATAAAAGACACCTGTCCACAGCCTCAAACAGTCAGGCTCCAAACTCTGCCAAGGCCAAGACCAAAGAGCTTTCGAAGGACACCAGGAAAAGTATTGTAGACCTGCACCAGACTGGGAAGAGTGAATCTACAATAGGCAAGCAGCTTGGTGTGAAAAAAACAACTGTGGGAGCAATCATCAGAAAATGGAAGACATACAAGACCACTGATAATCTCCTTCGATCTGGGGGCTCCACGCAAGATCTCATCCCGTGGGGTCAAAATGATCATGAGAACGGTGAGCAAAGATCCCAGAACCACACGGGGGGACCTGGTGAATGACCTACAGAGAGCTGGGACCAAAGTAACAAAGGTCACCATCAGTAACACACTACAACGGCAGGGAATCAAATCCCGCAGTGTCAGACGTGTTCCGCTGCTGAAGCCAGTGCATGTCCAGGCCCGTCTGAAGTGTGCCAGAGAGCACATGGATGATACAGCAGAGGATTGGGAGAATGTCATGTGGTCAGATGAAACCAAAGTAGAACTTTTTGGTATAAACTCAACTCGTCGTGTTTGGAGGAAGAAGAATACTGAGTTGCATCCCAAGAACACCATACCTACTCTGAAGCATGGGGGTGGAAACATCATGCTATGGGGCTGTTTTTCTGCCAAGGGGACAGGACGACTGATCCGTGTTAAGGACAGAATGAATGGGGCCATGTATTGTGAGCCAAAACCTCCTTCCATCAGTGAGAACTTTGAAGATGAAATGAGGCTGGGTCTTCCAACATGACAATGATCCAAAACACACCGCCCGGGCAACAAAGGAGTGGCTCCGTAAGAAGCATTTGAAAGTCCTGGAGTGGCCTAGCCAGTCTCCAGACCTCAGCCCCATAGAAAATCTGTGGCGGGAGTTGAAAGTCCGTGTTGCTCGGCGACAGCCCCAAAACATCACTGCTCTCGAGAAGATCTGCATGGAGGAATGGGCCAGAATACCAGCTACTGTGTGTGCAAACCTGGTAAAGACCTATAGTAAACGTTTGACCTCTGTTATTGCCAACAAAGGTTATGTTACAAAGTATTGAGTTGTATTTTTGTTATTGGCCAAATACTTATTTTCCACCCTGATTTACGAATAAATTCTTTACAAATCCTACCATGTGGATTCATGGATTTTTTTTTTTTTCACATTCTGTCTCTCACAGTTGAAGTGTACCTCTGGTGCAAATTACTGACCTCTGTCATCATTTTAGGTGGGGGAACTTGCACAATCGGTGGCTGACTAAATACTTTTTTGCCCCACTGTATATGTAATTATTGATTAGGTTGTTTGATATTTCTGGTAAGTACTGTTTAAAATACCAGAATAGGGAGGATGGTGTAGGTTTAAGTTTATTAGATTGATACATATATACCAACAAGACAGTGTACATCACAGTCACAACAGCATTTGTTTTCATTCAAAGGCTTTATGGCTTTTCCTATAATACCTGGTGGGCTGTTCTCTAGTCAAAATGCCCCGGCTGATTTTTTTTTTTTTTTTTTTTTTTTTTTTTTTTTTTTTGTCCCAGTCCAGTCCTGTTTACAACCCAGACTTTAAAATGAGGACTTCTCAAATCAAATCACTTTTATTGTCACATCACATTACTGCAGCACATGTGAGTGAAATTCTTGTGTGCAAGCTTCACAAGCAACAGTGGTGTGCAAAATCCAAGAAACTTATTGTGCAAAAGGAATGGCATATATGTACAATATGGAGTGCATAAATGTCTGGTAAGTGAAAGTGAGGTGTTTATGAAGTGTTCAGCCGTCTGTTGACCTGATGGAAAAAGATGTTCCTGAGTCTGCTGGTTTGGGACCGGATACTGCAGTACCTTCTGCCTGATGGAAGTAGTTTAAACAGTTTATGGCTGGGGTGACTGGAGTAATGATCCTTCCCACTTTCCTCAAGCACCACTTCTTGTAGACTTCATGAAGGGAGGGAAGCTCACCTTCAATTATCCATTCAGAACACCGCACCACTCTCTTGAGAGCTTTGTGGTTATAGGCTGCTGCCATACCAGGTGGTGCTGCATCCAGTGAGGATGCTCTCAATGGCACAGTGGTAGAAGGTCCTGCCGATGTGGGGGCTCATGCTGAATCTCTTCCATCTCCTGAGACAGAAGAGGCCTGCTGCGCCGCCTTTACTGTTTTGTTTGTGTGAACAGACCATGTGAGATCCTCTGCCAGATGTACACCAAGGAAACAGAAGCTGCTCCCTCTCTCAACAGCAGCGTCGTTGATGGTGATGGGGGTGTGTGCTTTTCTACATCTCCAGAGGTCTACTATCAACTCCTTTGTCTTTGTGATGTTGAGGGTAGGATGGTTCTCTTGGCACCAGTCTGTTAGGGCGCTGACCTCCTCCCTGTAAGCCGTCTTGTCACTTTTGGTGATAGGACGGTGTTGTGTCGTCCGCAAACTTCACAATGATGTTGGAGTTGCTTGTGGCGGTGCAGTTGTAGGTGTATAGTGAGCACAGGAGAGGGCTCAGTACACACCCCTGTGGAGCACTAGTGCTCATTATGACGGGGGATGAGGTGATGCTGCCCAGTCTGACCACTTGGCGTCTGTCAGACAGGAAGTTAGGGATCCAGCTGCAGAGAGAGCTGCTCAGTCCTAGATCCTGCAGTTTTCTGTCCAGCTTCGAGGGAATGATGGTATTGAATGCTGAGCTGTAATCTACAAACAGCAGTCTCACATACGTGTGTCTTTTCTCCAGGTGCGAGAGGGCAGTATATGTAGTGTCAGTGCATCATCAGTGAACCTGTTGCAAATTGTAGAGAGTCCAGTGAGTTGGGTAGTGCAGAGCAGATGAAGTCCCTGACCAGCCTCTCAAAAGATTTGCTCACGATGGGGGTCAGGGCTACCGGTCGCCAGTCATTCAGTGATGAGATGGTGGAGGATTTGGGTACATGGTGGCCGTTTTGAAGCAGGTTGGCACTGCAGACAGACAGAGAGAGGGAAAGGTTGAAGATGTGTGTAAACACTCCAGCCAGCTGAGCCATGCATGACTTGAGGGCTGTCTGCACCACATCTAACAGAGACTCAGAGGGGGCTATAGTACCCAGGAAATGAAAAATGTGTCCATGCCAGTTATACAGTTTAAAATACACACCACTCTAAAAAGGGATCTATACACTACAAACCAACTACATGGAATTTAATGACACTGCACTCGGGCTGGGAATTGATGGGAATCAATAGCACTTATCAATTCAATTCCTTGTAGATTCTCATTGGGTTCTCACTGGCTCCACTTTGAGAGTCACCACTACTAATGACGACACACATATGATCTTTGTCTTACTATTTAGGTATGACCACAAAACCAGCAGCACAAATGAAAGATTAAAACCAGCACAAAGATACTTTAAAGCGATCGCCACAGTGATTCTACTGTAGAAACACAAACTGGTAGAAACAGAGACTCTGGCCTGACTGATCATCCGTTTGTTAACTGTTGAAATGTAGCATAATGCTGTTGTTTCTGTCCTGGATGCAGTTTCCACTTAACTGCGCTCCCATCCTAAAAGCAATGTCCATAGTCACGCTGCAGACTGCACCACCATCTTCCTCCTGAACACACAAAATTAAATCAATTGACTGTAGTGGGGCAGTACGGTGGCACGGTGGTTAGCACTGTTGCCGCACAGCAAGAAGGTCCTGAGTTCAATTCCAACATCAGGCCGGGGCCATTCTGTGTGGAGTTTGCATGTTCTCCCTGTGTTTGCATGGGTTCTCTTCGGGTACTCTGGCTTCCTCCCACCGTCCAAAAACATGCAGCTTGTGGGGATAGGTTAATTGAATAATCCAAATTGTCACAATGTGTGAATGAAAGTGAGTGTGAATGGTTGTCTGTCCCTGTGTGTTGGCCCTGTGACAGACTGGCGACCTGTCCAGGGTGTACCCCGCCTCTCGCCCTATGACAGCTGGGATAGGCTCCAGTGCCCCCCGCGACCCTGAAAAGGATAAGCAGAAGTGAATGGATGGATGGATGGACTGTAGTGCAAGTGGAACCAATAAGCTGAGGCTACGTACACGGGTATTTTTGAAAATGGAGATTTTCCGTTTTAAAAAATAATCCCGTCCACACATAAAGGCAAAAATGAAGGAAAACGCTGCTAGGAACATGCCAAAGCAACAGGTGGCGATATATTCCTAACCGTGTAGAAATGTTGGCCAATCAGAAGTCTAGAAGCCTCGGTGGGAAAAAGTAAACAAAGCTGGGGCATAAGAAGCAGAACCGAGTCGTATGTGTGGAGGGAGAGTAACTGTGTGTGTATATGTAAGCATTTAAACACTGCAGAGAGTACAATTAACAGTAACAGTATTGTAGAAATTCATTTCACCGAAACAATAACGTGGCGCACAGTGTGACGTCAAAAAAGGCACACACCTTTGACGCTGCGTTTTCTCCTTTTTTCTCGTCCACACGTAAATGCAAAAACGCAGTTTTCAAAATTATCCACCCTGGCCGGAGTTTTTAAAAATCTCCGTTTTCAGTGACCGAAAACGCCGTTTACGTGTGGACGAAAGGTGCAAACGCATAGAAAAATCTGCGTCCTTTGGGGCTCTACTCAGCTCTTTGGTGGTCCTCCTCGGGTCCTTGTACTCTGGGGCCTCTGGATATCTGTGGCCTGGATCTCCTCCATACCTGTTTCATACCCTGGAGGACGGGGCTGTGGCCCCCCCACACTCCCTAGCAGATCGTTACATGGAGAAACCTTTGGAATGCAAGCATGCTGATCCACACAGGTATGCACACAGGTGTGCACACAGGTGTACACACGGGTGTTCACAGACGTGGACTACACCTTTCTTGGCTGCTGCCTCAAAGCACATTGTGCGCTGTCTATCTTGCGTGCTGCACAATATTGTTTATTATTTAGTATCTACTGTTATCTACTGCTAGCTAGTTTATTGTGATGGTGCTGTTTTTTTTTTTATTATGTTGCTCTTTGTTGTTTGCTTTCTCTTCTGTTTTTTTTCTCCATACAGGTGATCCAGGTGTTTTTTTTTTTTTTTGTTTTTTTTTTCTCTCTTCCCCCCTTCTCACCGTCTCTTCTCCCCTTTGGTTTTCTTTCTCTCCCTCTCTTTCTTTCATTCTTTCTCCCTGTCCTATCCCCCAGTCATGTCTGTCCCGTTTGTAGCAACTGAAAATAAAATAAATTCATACTTATAATAAAGGTCAATCAAATGGACCAATATGGCAAGACCATGATGATCCACTTGGTAAAATAAATCCGCTTGGCATCTTTCTTGGCCTTAAGACAAGAATTCTGATGGCTAAAGATCCAAACGGGACACAAAAAAAAAATCCAAAAAAAAAATCTGCGTTTTCAAAAATACCCGGGTACGTGTGGACGTAGCCTGAATTGATAGACAAGCAGATTAACTATTCCAAGAAACTGGACTACTGGGAACTGGTTCTCTACCTGCAGTTCAAAAAAGCACCCCTCAAACAGCCAAACCCATCTGTTCTCTGACTGGATAGTTAAATTTGTGATTGACATGACATTGGCCAATCAGATGAAAGGAAGAAAAATAGGGTCAAAATTCGTACTTGTAACTTGAAACTTGAGTGCAGACTTTCTCACGTAGTTTTTTGGCTAAGTCCACACACAAATCTTTTTTACGCACACACAAATTCATTTTACACATACAAATCTTTTTTACACACACACAAATTTACACACACAAATTCTTTTTACACATACAAATCCTGATTTACAAGTACAAAATATTTATGACCACAATTTGAGCCCATAGGATACAGCCGTTGTCAGAGACATTTTATGTTTTTAGTGCTATTGTAACTTGTCAGCACAAGAGGGAGTAGTAACGCTACTTGCACCTGACTCCACACCCATTTAATCCAGGTTCAATGGTGCTCAAATGTGATGAGATGGAACTGAGGCAAACAGTTTTTTGACCGTCTATTATCATGTAAGGTTGTGTTGGATCCTCTTGGCATATGAAAAATTGAAATAGAGGCAACTGTTTTATGGACATTGTCAAAATTAGAAGAATAAATGATGCATCATTTTATTTCAAAGAAATGGTTAATGGATACTTATTTTGCATGTGTCACAACAACTGTCATTTCATCATCTGTGGTGGTTGATCTTTCATTGGTGAAGTCTGGTCCTACATAAGCCAAAAACATCCTCTTTGGAGAGTTTTGGAACAAAAGAGACTGCGCTGAATTGTGATGCTGTTACCGTTGTCCTCCACCTGCTGCGCACCAGGGCTGTTGGAGCTACGTGTCATGGAGGTCAACTGGACATCAGGGCATCTATGACGGCCAGTGCAAAGGTATGTATATTGCTACAAAACCAGGGAATGGCCATTCATGTTTAAAGTGTGCACACATACCTTAGCATGCAAAAGAGCAATGCATTGGCTACCGACTGAGTGACTCTTAATCTTGAAGGCAAACAGATTAACAAAGGTCTGATTGTTTAAAAACCATAGAAAAAGACTGATTCTGATCCAGAACCTTTGCCTGTGTCTGATACTGAACCCAAGGCTGGATCTTCTGATCTAGTGCCTACTGTTTTAATGACTGAGAAAAGACTCATGGAAAAAACTGCTGATTTGCAAAATGAAAGAAAGATTAAATTCCAGAGGGCTTGATGAATGAAATTTCTTTTGTTAAAGAGGTAAAAGTTACACTTGAAAAATATATTTTTGTTGATGATCCTAAAACCCAACATGAAGTGTTGATGACTTATTTGCCAAAGGATGAGTCTGAAAGACAAGAAATGTGGTTCAAGATAAAAAATGCTTAGTGATTGACTGAAAAGGAAAGGTGTTCAAACAAATAAAAGTGGTCTTGAAAATGAACAAGTGTGTTTGTAATGTGGGGTGTAAAGGATCAGGCAAAAGCAATAGGCCCTCCACAAGGTCTGCAGTGCTCCAAGGCAGTAATGGTTGCAGTTATTGCTCATGCAGCTGCATTAAAGGAAAAGCTTGCATTGTAAAAAAGAAAAAAAAAAAAAAGTTGATCAACTGAGATGGCAAATGGAGAACCTTTAAACTGAAGTTGAAATTGTAGCATCCACAGCTACATTTGGAGTATTTAATGCTTCAGATTACAGCAGCATTTTTTTTTAAACTTGTCATTCCAATGCAGGGGTCTCAAACCCACTGATGGGACTGTCATCTCATGTGAGGGCTACTTTAGGGCTCAAGTTGTACAAAAAACAAACAAGAAAACACCCACAAATATTTCGAAAAGTGTAGTTTTTTCAAATTTTATTTTTCCATTTCAAATATTGTGTAACAAAAAAACCCTGCAAACGTGAACGCGTTTTTCCCCCCCTCACTGTTAACTAACTGAAGCCTTTCATTTAACTGCCAAATAAACATTGGTATACATGTGATAGCACTTGTGCTATAATTTTGTTCATATTGAACAAAATAAAGATGTAGACAAGAGTGTACTGATACATTTTTGACTCTCTCACTGAACTAACACAGCCACTCTCTGCTCATACTGCCTTCATATTATATACGTTTTTGCTTTTTAAAGAACTTATTTTAAAATTGCACTCAACAACAGACAAATCCTCCCTAACAAAAAAAAAAAAAGTAACTTCTAGGGCCAAATTTCATTATATTTCTTCACATCAATATACATTTACACTATAGGCTAGTGTAAGGAAGAGGACTCCCTTACTGCATTTATTTATACTGTATTATATTATCTGTATAGCACTTTAGAGCACACCTTTCACTTTATTAAAAGCACCTTATCAAGCACTTTATTTAGCATTACACTTTAAGCATGGATTTGCACACAAGAAGTTTAAATATTTATTGACTATTTATTGGGAATTTTAAAATCAGTTGGTAGCCTTATTTCAGATCCTGCACAGCTGCTCCTCGTCAATGAATGTGGTGGTTGTCTGTCAGGAGAGAAGAATGGTGATTGAGATTGTGATCAAGGTTTACCAGTAAGGAAAACTAATGCAAATATGTGTGTGAAATCTAGGAATAAAAGTGGTGCAAATAAGTGTTTGTAAGATAATGATTACTCACCTTTCTTGCCTGTGTCCTCTTCAAGGTGTTTGGGCAAAGGTTTCCCTGGGGGTCCAGACACCATTTAAAGGTTCCGGGAGAGTCCATGGGTAAAGAGTGTGTGGTGAATCTCTTTGTGCTTGGGTTTCTGGGTTTTTATAATATTGGGTTTGGTGTAACATTAAGTGTGAAATATTTATTAATATGTAAATGTGAAAATGTATTTATTTATTCTTATTGATATATTGTATACTGTGGTGGAAGGTTGGGATTTAAGAATTTACCTGAGAGTGGAATAATGGTTAAGTCTGTGACAGCTGAACATATTTAAGGCTGCCAGTTGTCATTAGAGGGTGGATTTTTGTGCTGTGAAGAAGTTTGACAAGTTAATTGTAGTAAGGAGAGCTGTATAGGAAATAAATGCTTTGTTCCACTACACTTGCCTTGGTCCATCTCACTGTATTTCCAGCCGCTAAGGGCTGCCCTGTTACAAGTGGTGTCAGGAGTGTGTCACTCGTGCCACAGTGAGAAGATGATGACAAGAGGTGGAAGAAAGCCAGGCCAAGAGGAGCAGCCTGATGAAGGAGTTGGAGCTTCATCTGAGCTAGAGGCCATGGCAGCAACAAGCCCTGAGGACAAATTGGAGGAGTTGACAGGGTTGGTGAAATCTCTTATGCGGTCTCAAGCTTGAGAGACTTCCAACTGCCCTCCAAGGTGCTCAGGAACTTTTACTCCTGCACCATAGAGAGCATCCTGACGGGAAACATCTTAACCTGGTTCGGGAACAGCACCATGCAGGACAGACGAGCTCTACAGAGGGTTGTGCGGTCAGCTGAGCGCACCATCCGCTCCGAGCTCCCTGACCTGCACTCAATCTACAGCAGGCGGTGCTGGACCAAGGCCAGGAAGATCGTGAAGGACCTCAGCCATCCCAACAACAGACTGTTCTCTCTGTTGAGGTCAGGAAAGCGATTCCGCTCCCTGAAGACCAACACAGAGAGACTGAGGAGGAGCTTCTTCCCGCAGGAGATACGGTCTCTCAATCACACCACCACACAGTACTGACCCACACATACAGTTCTTACACACACTGGACATTCTGGACATTGTTTCACTTCATTACTTAAATCACGCTGCTGTTATTGTGTATATGCTGCTGTTATTGTGTATATATTTATTTATATTTCTTCATACATTCTTATATAGTTCTATATTGTGTATTTTGTTGTACAGTTATTTTATTTTCAACTTTAATTTATATATTTTATCTTATTCTCCCAGTTAAATTTACCCTTCATTCTAATTTGTGTTGTACAGTTATTTCAGTTTTAACCTTAATTTATATTTTATTCCTTCCTAGTTAAATTTACCCTTTTTAATTTTTCATATTTATTTCTTATCTTATTCATAGCCTTTTCCTTTTTTGTTTTCTTTAGGTCACGAGCAGTTGTCCAAGCATTTCACTACATATCGTACTGTGTATGACTGTGTACGTGACAAATAAAATTTGAATTTGAATTTGAAGCAGCCAGAGACCAAAAGTGGGAGAAGGATTTGTCACGTCAGGAGCAAAGGTGGAAAGGTATGCAGCATCAATTTCAGCAAATCCAGCAACAAGTTAACGCTGTAATATAAGCCTGATCCACCAGAGGCGCCAGCGCTCCCTACAACATCTGAAGATCAAGAACTTGGATTCAATGGTGAAGACATTCCAGTGGCCAGTGGGTCCAGGTCTTTAATTGAACCAAAACTTTTTCCTCTGTCACCAGAAGATGACATTGAACATTTTCTGACTACGTTTGAAAGAATGGCAAACGTGTGTCGATGGTCCAGAGATGAGTGGGCTATTCGTCGAACCAGGTAAATTGACAGGTAAATCCCGCACAGCCTACATTCTTATGGATTTAACAGACTCTGAGAATTATGATAAGGTGAAAGAGGCAATTCTGGCAAAATATGAGATCACTGCTGACACCTACAGACGCCGCTTCAGATCTCTGAAAGTTGAACCAGGTGAGACGCCACGTGAACTTTATGTAAGATTGAAAGACCTGTTTTCAAGATGGATTAAACCTGAAAAATCAACTGTAGAAGAAATATCTGAGCAGATAATTCTGGAGCAGTTTTTGAGAATGGTAAACTCAGAGCTGGAGATCTGGATACATGAGCATGACCCGAAGACGGCAAAAGAAGCAGCTAGCCTCTCAGAGGTTTTCACTTCAGCCAGAAAAGGAAGCAAGAGCACCTACTTCAGCCGGGAGACCCACTACGCCCAACCAAGTAAGTCCATTGGGGGTGAACAGTAGTGATGGGCAGATGAAGCTTCATGAAGCACTGAAGCTTTTCATCCAATTGGTTCATCCCAGCGCAAAGCTTCTTGAAGCTTCATTTGCTCTAGTAGGACACCTACTGGACGTAAAAATATTAGTTGGCAAGAATTTGAAGTGTGGCCTTTTGCACACAGCCTGTAAATGTCAACAACAAAAGGAGTGTGTAAAACATGTATATTGTAGTGATGCAGTATACTGTGTATATTTATACTGGCAGTATGGAAAATGATTATTTGGAAATGCTTAAAATGGAAATGATCATTTACTGTGAGGTGTGGTTAGGGTGTGGACAGTAGTTGTGCTTTTGTAACGTTGAGGTATGGACAGCTACATACTGCCTGTTCACATTTTATTCTGTAAAAACTAAATTTTCACTGCTTTTATGACCTTTTTAGTGGGGAGAACATAGCTAGGATTTAATGATTTAACAAATCTTTTGAATCCTTTGTCCTCCACAATGCTAAATGGCTGGGAGTCCTCAATCACCATGCTAACCAGGTCTTCATCTATTTGAGATTGTTCTCCTGAGGAAAGACAATAAAGACAAAGCACAAATATAAATATCACACACGTAACTTATAACAGTTGTATAATATTGTTATATCATTTAGTAACATTACAGCATGCTATATTATCATTGCATTTGATGGCTCACCTGGTCTTGCTCCACAATCGGTGTTCCCCTTATTCTCATGCAAAGCTCTGTGGTGCCTAAGCATGGATGGGGTGTTGTTGTTATATCCCAGCTCCCTGGCACATAGCAAACACTTCACCTTGTACAAAAGTAAAGACAGCTTAGCATAAATTGTATTGCACCATCAGTATTATGAAAATGCATCTTCTGTAGAAATTTACATACCTTGTTGGGAGGAATAAGATCAATGTTCCTGTCACGGCTGGCGGAGTGAGCCGTGTGGTGTGGAGGAAAGGGAGGACCCAAAATGCAGCAGTGACTGATGATACGAGTGATGTTTATTTACAAAGTGAAAATGGCAGAAACAGGCAGTGAGGCATGACAAAACGACTGAAGAAACCTAAACTGGGAGAACTAAATGACAAACCAGAGACCATACAAAAGGGGTGCGGGGCAGAGAGACGCAGAGACAGGAACACCATAGAACGCAGACGAGCCGACAATGAACACAGACCGACACCCACTAAATATACACACACAAGGTAATCAGGTAATCACACACAGGAGGGAAGAACAGCTGAACCTAATACACATGAGGACCGGAGGACACAAGCTGAACACAATGACAACAGACACAGACCTTCAAAATAGAATAGGAAATCCAGAACATGAGCCTTCAAAGTAAAGCAGGAACACACAGACTGATTTACAACACAACACGGGGACATGAACAGAGCACCAAGGACAGACACAGGTAGGGCTGAATACACACACCAAACTACAGGTTCAACCCTAAACCAATACAAAATCAGAATAAACACAAAGCACAAAAATGAACTTCAAGGAAACACAAAACGCTGGGCCAAAATGACCCAGGACCATGACAGTTCCCACACAGGGGAGGACATCCTCTTCTTCTTAGCTGGCTCCATTCTCTCCTGACTTTCTCTCCTCACTCTCATAAACCTCCAAACTGTCTCCAAACTCTCACTAACCGCAACTCTCAATCAAACACCCACATTTTTGAATGAAGTCTGAGGGGTTTATATCGCTGTCATAGCTCGTGGCAAAGTTCGAACCACTTCATGAACCAGTCACGTGGTACAGCCGGGAAGCGAGGCTTCGGACGTCATCATTTTCAGCTCCTCCCATAAATGAAGCAAGCCTCGATACGCGCATCGCGGAAACGCTCCCTCAATTACTCGACACAAGCTTCGAAGCCTCTATACAGAATGTCACATCACTAGTGAACATGGTTCTGGTCAAGTTCAGGCTAGAAATCTTTCTAGTTCTAGGCAGCTCCCTTCTCATAGACCTCACAATGTGAAGAAATCCTTTAAGTCTTCAGTTCAGGATATTAAATGTTATCACTGTCATAACTTTGGCCATACACAACAATTTTGCCCTGCCCCTTAAGTCAAAACCATCTCATTTGTGTGCAGTTCCAAGACCAGCCACAGAGCCGGTAGGAAAGAAAGCTTGTACTGTCCCTGTTTTAATTGGTGGGCGTAAAGAGGAAGCTTTGCTTGACTCTGGGTGCTTCCAAACTCTTGTACATTCTAGCATAATTTCAGGAGAAAAGCTAAGTGGGGTTGGAGCTACAATAAGTTGTGTGCATGGAGACGAACACAGGTACCCCACTGCTGAGGTTTACCTGACAGTGGGAGGTCAAACCTACTTGTTAGTGGTAGCTGTGGTTCCCAGTTTGCCATATTCAGTGATACTTGGTAATGACATCCCCACTCTTTTTGATCTAATACATCAGTCAGATTATGACCCTCAAGTGAGTGCTGAGAAAGACATTCAAGGCTTAGGTGATGAATCTGGAAGCTCACTTCCTCTAGATACGACAGCTGAACCATTTACACCCTGTCATGTAGTCACAAGAGCACAAAGTGCAAAGGAAATGATGCAAGAACTACCTTTTTTTTTTTTTTTGAGGAGTCTCTTGAAACAGAGCCAGGGAAGATTAGGAAGTCTAGGGCTCAGAAAAGAAGAGAAAAGTTCAAAGGCTCAGGGAGATAAAGGTACAGCATTGTTTCCTAAGCCAAACAACCAACTTGAGTTTGATGTTCCCTCAGATTTAGGTGCAATCCAAAGAAGCGACCCTACGCTAAAACCCTGGTTTGAGAAGGTAACAGAGGTAGAGGGGGCTAGTCAAGGTCAGGTAAGCTGTCTTGCAGACACGGTTTACTTGATTAAAGGAGGCATCTTGTACCAGAGAAAGGGGAAGTGCGAAGCTGTGGCACTCCCACAACAGTTCAGGAACAAAGTTATGGATTTGGGTCATTCAATTCCATGGGCAGGTCATATGGCTTTTCACAAAACACTGAATAGGATCAGCAGCCGTTTTGTTTGGCCAGAGATGTATGTCCAGGTTTCTGAGTTTTGCCGTTCCTGTGAAAAATGTCAGTTGACCTCAGGCAAAGGAGTAGCACGAGCCCAGTTGCAACCACTGCCAATTATTGAAACACCATTTGAGAGGCTAGGCATGGATATTGTGGGCCCTTTAGAGAGGAGCTCCACAAGTCATCGCTACATATTAGTCATATGTGACTATGCAACACGGTTTCCTGAGGCCTTCCCACTCAGATCAATTAAAGCTCGTCACATTGCTAATTGTCTTCTGCAGCTTTTCTCTAGGGTAGGCATACCAAGAGAAATTCTGACGGATTGTGGAACGAACTTTCTATCCAAGTTGTTGCAGCAGGATTATAAGTTGTTAGGGATAAAGGGACTTAAGACCACGCCTTATCACCCCCAAACGGACGGGCTAGTGGAGAGATACAACCAGACTCTCAAAAGTATGCTGCGCAAGTTTGTCTCTGACACAGGTGCTGACTGGGATCAATGGCTGCCATACCTTCTGTTTGCCTACCGGGAGGTCCTGCAGGTTTCCACTGGCTTCTCGCCTTTTGAACTTTTATACGGTCGCCAAGTGAGAGGCCCCCTGGATCTGCTTAAGGACTGCTGGGAGGAATCCAAAGCAGAGGGCGAAAACATCGCAGCCTACGTCATCACCATGAGAAAGAGGTTGGAGAAAATGGCATCATTGATGCAAGACAACATGAAAGCTGCACAAAAACATCAAATGACATGGTATGATCAGAAGGCCAGGGATAGGGTCTTCCTTCCAGGTCAGAAAGTACTGTTATTGCTTCCCACCAGTGATAACAAGCTGCTGACAAAATGGCATGGACCATACGAGATCGTCAGACAAGTGAGTAAAGTCACTTATGAACTGAATATGCCAGAAAGAGTTAAAAAATATCAGACATTTCACGTGAACTTGTTGAAGGAATTCCATAGCCGACAAGAGCCGGTCTATCAGTTACTGGTGCGTTCAGTTAAGAATGAGGAGGTGACTGAGAAGTTCTTTCCAACTAACATTCAAGTTTGTGCTTCAGTTGACCTTTCTCATTTGTCTCCTACTGAGCTGACACGGCTGACATAAAACCACTCATGGGAGTTTCCGGTAATGGCGGCAAAGTGAGGAGACCCGTGCTTCGCGTGCTCAGTTGTTTTTTTTCTTCTTTAAATACTCTCTGTAAATCCAAATAGAACTTATGTTTAATATAGCTAGCTTGGGATCATAAGAGAATGCTATCATGCCTAAAAAATTGAACAAAGACAACAAAAAACTACATTTGAGGCACAAGATGAAAGCGGGGTGGAGGAAGGGCAGATAGACGCTATGCATGAACACGAACAAGAAAAACAACCGGCAAATTCAGATATGCCTTCTACCTTGGACTTATTAAACGCTATTCGTTTGTTCAAGCAAGAGTTCCATACTGAAATGGGCGGTATTATGTCAGCAATAGGAGCTGTTCAAGTTGATATACAAAAATGTGGAGGGCGAATTGACGAGGCTGAAAAAAGAATCTCCAACGCGGAGGACGAAATCACCTTATTGAAAAATGATATGGAAAGTCTTGAAAGACAGGCTAAATTTCTTTCCAAAAAGGTGGAGGACTTGGAAGGAAGAAGTCGGTGTAATAATATCCGGATCCTCGGCATTCCTGAAAAAGAAGAAGGTACAGATCCACGGTCTTTCATGGAGAAGTTTATATCGGATACTTTGGAAATTCCCCCTCCTGTCCTGGAGAGAGCGCACAGGATAAATACAAGGCAAAGCTCCATTGCAAACCGATCGAGAGCCTTTATAATTAAGTGCTTAAGCTACAGAGATCGAGAAGGCATTTTTTATATATATATATATATATATATATATATATGTGTATATGTATATGTGTGTATATGTATATGTGTGTGTGTATATGTATATGTGTGTATATGTGTGTGTGTGTGTGTGTGTGTGTGTGTGTGTATGTGTGTATATGTGTGTGTGTGTGTGTGTGTGTATGTGTGTATATATATATATATATATATATATATATATATATATATATACACATACATACATACACACACACACACACACACACACACACACACACACACACACACACACACACACACACACACACACACACACACACACACACACAGAGTGGGGCAAAAAAGTATTTAGTCAGCCACCGATTGTGCAAGTTCCGCCACTTAAAATGATGACAGAGGTCAGTAATTTGCACCAGAGGTACACTTCAACTGTGAGAGACAGAATGTGAAAAAAAAATCCATGAATCCACATGGTAGGATTTGTAAAGAATTTATTCATAAATCAGGGTGGAAAATAAGTATTTGGTCACCTCAAACAAGGAAAATCTCTGGCTCTCACAGACCTGTAACCTGACCTGTAAGTATTTGGTCAATAACAAAAATACAACTCAATACTTTGTAACATAACCTTTGTTGGCAATAACAGAGGTCAAACATTTACTATAGGTCTTTACCAGGTTTGCACATGTAACGGAGCGGAAAGGCTGATTTTATTTCCACAGTGTCGTTTTTTAAAGGAAGGAAACCTTCCTCCAAAAGGACAGAGCAGTGGAGCTGCCAAGGGAAAGCACACGATTAAAAAACTGTAGAATTAAAATATAATTTATTATATTTAAATAGTTAAAAATGTAAGATAAATTAAAACAACCTTGGCCAAGGGATAACACAATAAAAATCAATAAAACACAACATTAGAAGTCCAGTGGGATCCACCACAGCATAAAAGTCCCAGGGAGTTAAGAAATCCAGCGAAGTAAAAGGGAAACCCAGCGGAGTCCTCTCCTTCCTTTCCGCATTAGCGTCTTGATATGCTAGAGAAAGGGAGGAGCGGCAGTCACTATTCTTCCGGCAGTTTTTATTCAATAAAAGGAGATAAGTCGAAGACTTACCCCGGGTGGGCAGAGCTCTCAACTCCGCCCGCCGCTTCTTTAAAACTGCAAAGCCACACAGCCGTCCCGTGCCTTCCGCTGGTGCTGTCTCCGCTCTCCCCGCTGGTACTGTCACTCTCTGTGCTGGTGCCCTGTGCGCTGGTCCTCTGTGCGCTGGTGCTGTCCGTCCTCTGCGCGCTGGTGCCTCTGCGCGCTGGTCCTCCATTAGCCAACTCTAGCCGCCTTATATGTCACTCTGTAAATTATCTTAAAGTCAGGCCTCTCAGGCCCCATCTCTTAAGCCTCCGTGTCACTCCAGGCTCTCGTCGGTTCCCGTGACACTCATGGGTGCCTTCATGCTTCAGTCCTCTCTTGCCTCTCGGTCGAACCGCTTCCTTTGGTCTGCCAGGCCCTCTTATTGGCCTCTCTGGGATCTCTCGCAGGTGTGATCAGTTTACTATCAGGTAGGGGCGGAGTCTTTCCAGGACAATTTGACAGTATAACGAAAACATGCAACAACATAACCACTGCACAAAACATGACCAATACATGCAATATAAAAACTAAGTAAATACACTTCATATTAAAATATTAAAAAGGTAAAACACAACAAAACATGCAAAACTTAAATAACTTGTCCCTTTCCACCCCGTGACACACACACAGTAGCTGGTATTTTGGCCCATTCCTCCATGCAGATCTTCTCGAGAGCAGTGATGTTTTGGGGCTGTCGCCGAGCAACACGGACTTTCAACTCCCGCCACAGATTTTCTATGGGGTTGAGGTCTGGAGACTGGCTAGGCCACTCCAGGACTTTCAAATGCTTCTTACGGAGCCACTCCTTTGTTGCCCGGGCGGTGTGTTTTGGATCATTGTCATGTTGGAAGACCCAGCCTCGTTTCATCTTCAAAGTTCTCACTGATGGAAGGAGGTTTTGGCTCACAATACATGGCCCCATTCATTCTGTCCTTAACACGGATCAGTCGTCCTGTCCCCTTGGCAGAAAAACAGCCCCATAGCATGATGTTTCCACCCCCATGCTTCACAGTAGGTATGGTGTTCTTGGGATGCAACTCAGTATTCTTCTTCCTCCAAACACGACGAGTTGAGTTTATACCAAAAAGTTCTACTTTGGTTTCATCTGACCACATGACATTCTCCCAATCCTCTGCTGTATCATCCATGTGCTCTCTGGCAAACTTCAGACGGGCCTGGACATGCACTGGCTTCAGCAGCGGAACACGTCTGGCACTGCGGGATTTGATTCCCTGCCGTTGTAGTGTGTTACTGATGGTGACCTTTGTTACTTTGGTCCCAGCTCTCTGCAGGTCATTCACCAGGTCCCCCCGTGTGGTTCTGGGATCTTTGCTCACCGTTCTCATGATCATTTTGACCCCACGGAATGAGATCTTCCGTGGAGCCCCCAGATCGAGGGAGATTATCAGTGGTCTTGTATGTCTTCCATTTTCTGATGATTGCTCCCACAGTTGATTTTTTCACACCAAGCTGCTTGCCTATTGTAGATTCACTCGTCCCACTCTGGTGCAGGTCTATAATACTTTTCCTGGTGTCCTTCGTAAGCTCTTTGGTCTTGGCCATGGCGGAGTTTGGAGTCTGACTGTTTGCGGCTGTGGACAGGTGTCTTTTATACAGATAATGAGTTCAAACAGGTGCCATTCATACAGGTAACGAGTGGGGGACAGAAAAGCTTCTTACAGAAGACGTTACAGGTCTGTGAGAGCCAGAGATTTTCCTTGTTTGAGGTGACCAAATACTTATTTTCCACCCTAATTTATGAATAAATTCTTTACAAATCCTACCATGTGAATTCATGGATTTTTTTTTCACATTCTGTCTCTCACAGTTGAAGTGTACCTCTGGTGCAAATTACTGACCTCTGTCATCATTTTAGGTGGGGGAACTTGCACAATCGGTGGCTGACTAAATACTTTTTTGCCCCACTGTATGTCTTTGTGCTCCCCTTTTCCCTGTTAATGCCCTATCGGCCCCCCTGGCTAAACTTTGCTAGATCCGCCCCTGCACAGTTACCAGCGTCAGCTACGTAAAAACAGATCCTGGTGTAGAACGTAATATTAAATAAATTCTAACAACAGCTTATCAAGCTTAAACGTGCTGCTGTTGTTTATCCACTGGTTTCCTCTTTCTGGTGCAAAGTGGGACAAAAACAAACAAGAGAGACGGACTCGCGACAGAAAAGCCGATCAGCTGATCATTAAGCAGTTTCGTGATTGAAGTAGCAGCAAGAAGAGGCAGTCGCCCCATATATCGTTTGTTAAGCTTAACGCAGGAATGCTTTACAAACATTCAGAGATGGACTTACACACTTGCTTTACTTCTCTCGGGATAACTTTGTCGGAGATGAATTGCCGCGTTGCTAGCGAAGCTCCAAATGCTATCCAGACCACCGACAGGTCCCGCATGCCACAGCCGCTCTATCACGTGATGCATACTGCTCCGACGTGCTAACGTTGTGAGGCGAGTTACGGCGTGTTGCAAGTTTTGTGAGGTGCTTTCGTGATATTTAATGGATCGGATTACATTTTTTATTTTTCTCCGATATCCGATCCAGTAATTTCGGTCAGTATCCCACCGATACCGATACGTAATATGATAAATATGATAAATGACCAGAATTGTAATATTTCTGACTGAGGCAAAACTTTCCAGATTCCAATCAAATTGAATCGGATCCTGTATCGAATCAAAAATGATTCTACAAATCAGTGACGATGCAGCCGTACTCAGCCCCCTAAACATTTTCCCTTTCCAGTTCACAATCAATCCTACCCCTAGGTCAAAAATATGTATAGGACAATTGGCCTAATCTAATATTTTGTATGAACCTGTCCAGCTGTCCAGTGATTGAATGACAAGTAGATGGAGGCAGGACTTCACAGCAGGGGCATACTCCATAATGTGGTGTGCATTATCATATGTATAATATATATATTTCTCACTTATTGTATTTACCAACATCAAGGAGTTATGAGCAAAGGAAGGCCACACCATAGTGCATGTTTAAATAGGGAAAGTTTATTCATCAAAATGTATTACGCAAATACACATTACATTTTTTTTCAGCCCCCCAATCGAGAAAACAAAACCAATTACATGTTCAAAGCAACGGAACGGTGGCCCAATATCAGAGAGAACTCCACTCTTGAGTGAGCAGTGATAATTGAGCAGTCCGTTTTATTTTGCAGATTCAAGCTGCTCTTCAAAATTTTCGCCACCAGATGTCACCGGAGAGGACTGTGTTGAAAAGCTTCGAGTAATGAACCGTTTTTCAATACAAGCTTCAGTGTTTCAGAAAGCTTCATTTGGCCATCACTAATAATAATTAACAAAACTTCAAACAAACATATGACAAACTGACCTGCTGAAATGACACACGGGGGAACTTAAATACTGGTTTAGCTAAACCAAATGACACACATGGGGGAAAACAAAATGGCTATAAGCAACTAATACAAAACAATTAAACAAACATGAAACACCCCCCAGGCAATGAAGCATGTGGTGCAATCCAATTAGGCTGTCAGTGGTACTTCAGGTCTCCCAGCCCTTTGCCACACCTTTTGCCAGACAGGAGGAGAAGCCAACCCCCAGGTAACTCAAACAAAGAAAGATGTATTAATATAACATAAAACAGAACTTTGACCTTGCAAGGTTAATATGTGTGCACGCCATATAAACATTGGAAGATGTGATGGAAAAATAAATACATTTAATAAAGAAACAATATTGAACAATAAGTAGAATATTTTAAAGTAGTGACTGTAAATTAAATTAAGTGAATCAACGGGTGGTGAGGTGTGGAGCTTACCATGTGTGGCATGCCATCACACCTGATAAAGTGTGTTTCTGCCAAATGATGATGTTTGTGGTGAAAGTCAGTATTGTTTTTTACTAACTGTTCTGAAGACGTAGCAGGACGTGTCATTTGCAGGCCTGGCCACAAGAGGGTGGTCACAAACTTGGCTTAGTGCAGACAAACCAGTTATAACCAGTTCAGCCATATACTTCTTCTGGGTTAGGTTGATCAGGTTTAATGGTTATGTCCATGTGTGTTCACCGAGGGAGCTGTAAGGTACAATGTAGCATTGTACCTTACCAGAATATGTTAGTGTGCCTCAGTGAATTACACTTTTCCCACTCAAGTCCTGTGGAGTCATCTGAATAGGAAGAACATGATCCAGGCAGTCAACACCTATGCCGCACCATGACATTTACTACTGTCAGATAATGGAAGTGGCTGATATTGAAAAATACTACAAATTGCTGGATAAAGCTGGACTGAAAGACAACACAGAGGTACTAAGCTGGAAGCACAGAAACAAGCTCTAAGCACAAGATCCATAGAAGCTGGGCTCTTTCATACCAGGCAAGACCCCAGGTGCAGACTGTGCAAATATAGCTCTGAGACGATCCAGCACATAACAGCAGGGTGCAAGATGCTAGCACGCAGGGCATGCATGGAACGCCATAACCTTGTGGCCAGCATAGTATACAGAAACAATTAGGGCATGCATGGAACGCATAGAGGCTGAGTATGGCCTGGAAGTCAAAGGGTCAAAGGATACACTGAGAATGACCGAGCTAAGATCCAGTGGGGCTTCCAGACAAACTAGCGATGGCCAAACTACTGGGATAGTAGTGTTGGGCAAGCAGAGGAAGTCAGCTAGATGTAACATTAGCAAGTGATAGCAACATCAGGAAGAAGAAACATCAGAAACTCAAGAAAATTCAAGAGCTGAGAGAGGAGCTAGAGAAGATATGGAGGGTGAAGGTAACAGAGCCCCCCGCCCAGGAGAAATAAAGATACTGCACAGGCCCCTCAAGCTCCAAGGCCTCTGGTAGAGGACAAATGCATGAAGGATAAGAGACCATCTGAAGGGGTGAGTGGGGAATTATACATACATACACACACACACACACACACACTTATTTCTCACTAATTCCCTAGATCTAGATTACTAAACTAGTAATCTGGCATACTGGGTGCCCGATGCCTGATGGACTGACACACGTGTGGGCTGATGGGTATATATATAATGTTTTAAATATAATTTGATATAGGGGCAGCATGGTGGCACGGTAATTAGCACTGTTGCCTCACAGCCTGAGTTCAATTCCCCCATCAGGCCAGGGTCTTTCTGTGTGGAGTTTGGATGTTCTCACGGTGTTTGTGTGGCTTCTCCCAGGTACTCCCACACTCCAAAGACATGCAGTTAGTGTAGATGGGTTAATTGGAAACACTAAATTGCCCACAGGTGTGAATGTGGTAGTGAATGTGAGTGCGACTGGTTGTCTCCTGTTTATATGTTAGCTCTGTGACAGACTGGCAACCTGTCCAGGGTGTACCCTGCCTCTTGCCCTAAGACAGCTGGGATAGGCTCCAGCGCCCCCCACGGCCCTAAAAAGGATAAGTGGAAATGAATGGATGGATAATTTTATATAATTATATAGGCTATGTGCCAGCTTGAAGGGCTGTTGTGCACCAGCACTGACAGCAACCCGTTCTTTACTTTTCATTAGTAATGCTGAATTGCCCAACCAAATCACTTAAAGCAACCAGCCCCATCCCTACCGTTCTTTTCAGAGAGAAAAAAATAAAGTAAAAATAGATACAGCAAAGTCCTCACTGTTGGTAGCATCAACTATAGAGAAGTGCATGATAAGGGACAGCAGAAAACAACCCACAAGCACAGGTGCATATTAGATTTATCAAAGTAGTAGTAGTAAAAAGAACTTCGCACCACCTTAAGGTAAGGGTAAATTTAGTTTTATTTCCAAAATATATATAAGTTCAGTGGTTCTTCCTATTACAAAAATATAAATGACAATAAAATCAGTTTTGCAAGGCTGCTTTTCTAATAACTGAAAGAAAACACAACATAACGTACCTATACCTACCTAACTGTTAATGAAAAGTATTTATTTTTTCCGAGCAAACATTTGGAATTTCTTTATTAGTACTGCTAACTTAACAGGTCAGGCTTAGTAGATTACAGATAGATTAAAAACATTAAGAATAATGTACAAACCTTCATTTTTATTTTAAGGTTTTGATTAAAAGCATTTGCTAAAAGCAAAACAGTAAATAAGCACAAAAGGGTATTAGCGCAAGTATACTGACACACATGGCCTACATATTACACAAGGGAATAGTTTTGTAAGATCTATGAAATAATGTAGCATTAGAATAAAACCTACATGTAGTATGCAGAGGCTGGGTAGAGCAAATAGGGACTGAGTTTACGATCTTCTGATGGAAAGGTGCTGTTCTCATGAGCCTGACGACGGTAGTACCTGCGGAGAGCAGGGCTGCCAGGGTGGCATTGTCTCACATGGAGGAAGTACTCATCAGGCCGGCTTGATGTATAACCACAATCCTCACATACAAAGATCTTGGAGCGTCTCTGGCGGTAAGCATACTGCTGATGTACGCCATGAATCTTTCTCATATGCGACTCCAGAGAGCAACGCTGTGTGAAAGCTTTCTCACACAGCTCACACTTGTAGGGACGGATACCTGTAGCAGTGAGAGACAAAAGACAGTTTCTCCTTTAAGCTTTCCACCAAGGCTGACATTGTCAGAGAGCTCATGTAATGACTGAACGCAGATTTTCCATTTATTTAAATTTTTTGTTGTTGATTTCCGTTAATGCCAGTCACTTTAAAGTTACTGTAAATCCCACAAAGGAATTCTTGGAGATTTCAACCAATTGTAAAAAGCTTGGAAAGAAAGTGACTGGACTTCTTAAAGTTTTTTTTAAGACGTTTCATCTGTCATCCACAAAGCTTCTTTAGGGGTGGCTGTAGCTTAGGTGGCAGAGCAGGTCAGCCACTAATCAGAAGGTCGGTGGTTCGATCCCAGGCTGCCTCCTGGCTGCATGCCAAATATCCTTGGGCAAGATACTAACCCCGTGTTTGCCTACTGGTGGTGGTCAGAGGGCCCGGTGGCGCCAGTGTCCGGCAGCCTCGCCTCTGTCAGTGCGCCCCAGGGCAGCTGTGGCTACAATGTAGCTTGCCATCGCCAGTGTGTGAATGTGTGTGTGAATGGGTGAATGACTGAATGTAGTGTGAAGCGCTTTGGGGTCCTTAGGGACTAGAAAAGCGCTATACAAATGCAGGCCATTTACCATTTACCATTTAAAACCAAATGATGGAGACTCCCAGGTATTTAAACCCTAGCGCAGGGGTGGGGAACTCCAGGCCTCAAGGGCCGGTGTCCTGCAGGTTTTAGATGTGTCCTTGAACCAACACAGCTAATTTAAATGGATGAGAGGTGAACGGTCTTTAAAAATCTTGAAGATGTCCAGTCACTTTTCTTTCCAAGCTTCTTAGATTACCATGAACTGGATGACTAAGAACCTACATTTCAATCAAGTGCAACTAATGATACACAGCAAACCCATTAATCCCTTAATTATATTATCAATAACATATATAATAAAATGTACTCCCTTGTAATAAAATTGATTGTGATTCTTTTAACCCTTCTTTGGCCCTGGGACCATTTTTGGTCCCTTTAGTTTTTCAGTTACAAGCCATTTGCACTGTGTTGAATGGAATATAGCCAAATTCTCTAAAAAAAAGTTTGGCATAATTTCATTTCAAAATTCAAGTCTGACTTCCTTAAATTAGCTTCAGTGGCTAAGCTAACAATACACATCCTCTTAGAGCCCTAGGGACCATTTTTGGCCCATTGACTTCCATAACGCTATTTTTCACTGCAGAATTATTACCGTTAATGTCTTGGTGATTACTTATGTCTCCGTCTCGTTTTGGTCTATGAGCCTTAGAGTTGTAATTTTTTTATTTGTCCACTGGGTGGCGCCCTTGCTCCACATTTGATCCCTGCTGGAAAACAGCGGGCTGCTTGGACAGACCTGCGGGAAACGAAGCCTCATTTCCGGCGTGCAGCAGCGGCTTCGCCCGCTGATCGGGCGGGACCATTTTTCGGTCCCTAGGACCGTTAGAGGGTGCTTTTTTTTTTTTTTAGTCAACAGGAAATGACGTATTTGTTGTCACGTGGTATCGGACGTGTGGGCTGGAAAAAGCAGTCCCCGGTGATCGTGCCCCGGTGATCGTCGCGACTTACCCCGGCAACATGCACTTATTTCGGCCTAGAGGAGGAGCATTTGCCGCCTGGAGACCATTTTCTGGTCCTGAAAAAAATAAATAAAAGGCGATCGAAATGACTGTTGGTGCCAATCTTTAGTCCATCTAAAGGCCTAATTATAATAACAATTGAATATTACCTCAAATGTTTTTTTTGGAAAATATTCAAGTTTTATGTTTTTTGGGGCAAAAAAGCAGTGCGCTCATGTGACGAAACCGGGATATAAAGGGTTAAAATCCGCGAAATGTAATTAAAACTTGACATGAATATTTCAAGGAGAAGTAGGTCTAAAAGATTGGCTAATTTAAAGTGGAATAAAATATTAATATATAAATTTTTTATAGCACTTTTTTGGGCGTGGTCGATTAGGACCGATAGTGTGTGCATTTTATGAAATGCGCTCCTGCAAAAAAAATAAAAGGCGATCGAAATGACTGTTGGTGCCAATCTTTGGTCCATCTAAAGGCCTAATTATAATAACAAACAAATATTACTTCAAATGTTTTTTTTGGAAAATATTTAGTTTTTTGTTTTTTGGGGCTAAAAAAACAGGGCGCTCATGTAATAAAACTGGGATTTAAAGGGTTAAAACAATGAAAATATAATTAAAACTTTATATGAATATTTCAGGGAGAAGTAGTTTTAAAAGACTGACCAATTTAAAGTGGAAAAAAATATGAATATATAATCTTTTTATTGCACTTTTGGGGCGGGACCATTTTTGGTCCCCAGGGCTCTAAAGGGATGCATTTTTAAGGGTCAGCGAAGGGTTTTAATTTGATAAAGATTAGTGGATTCAACAAAATACATTTAGAACATTCCTAACCTGTGTGTGTTCGCATATGTCTCTTTAGGTCGAAGGTATCATTGAATCCTTTGCCACAGAACCGACAAGGATGCCTCTTCACCAAGCTGTGGCACTTCAAGTGGCGGGTTAACATGCGTTGTAGAGGGAAGATCTTGTGGCACACTGAGCAAACAAAGTCACCTGAGACAGGGGAAGTACGGGGACGTGGCTGATGGGAAGAGAACTACTGAATAAATATGACAAAACTTCACTGTAACAATCATCTTTTCTCTGCTCTGTTTAGCTTACAAGTAACAAACAGGATTACAAATTGCTAATACATGGTACAGTGTACCAAGACACCAGTACACCTTCCATGCAAATAGTTCCTTTATAAGCCATTAAATCATAACGAGTGGGTACGGAGTTCTTGAATTGATCCTATATATACACATTTTATCTGTGCAGATAAAATATTGCAGCCCCAATAATTAGTCTAGTGCATCACCCCTAGCTTTTTCCATCTTTCAGCAAGCATGGCATAAAAAAGCAGTTTTTTTAAAAATAGATATATTTTCTTAAATAGAGCTAAATTAATCTCACTGTATAATATTAGCCTTAAAAGTTTAATAATATTATCAAGAATGCATCAAGAATTTTATTTTTATCCTTTCCACAGCAGTTCAAAAGCAGATATGTACAATGCAATCAACAGACCTATATGAATAATGAATTTCTTGGCCACTAAAGGGAGTACAAATGTCGGTCTACTGAACTCAAACTTGATTGCACAGAAGACCAGTGAATAAGAAATGGATAGTTTTACAATTTGATTTGCATAATATGGCACCTTTTTCTTGATAGATTATGTTCACAGTATGAGCATCTATGAAAGCAGATGAAATTGCCAGCCATGTGTCCGTGTTCAGTAGTTAGGGTGTACTGAGAATAGCTCTAGTAAAAATCACAAAGTCAGCTGTTCTATTAATTGTCACAAATGCTTAACAGATTTTCTGTTAACAAAATAAATGGGAAGTTCAAAAGGGTCCTGTGTTTGAGTTTCTTTTCCCCTTTTTTAGTGGTTATGACCTCATAGGGCAGTATTTTTCTCACATGTAAAGTAGTTCTGTCCCTCTCCAACATATCTGGCTATGTGTATATTTCTGGACTTACCTACTGCCTTAGAGTTGTATGAAAAATATGATTTTTAATCTTAATAACTAATTGGTTGTTTTTTAGTTAAATGGAAAATGTATCAGACGTGTTACATAAACTTGGAGCATTCCACATTATAGGTCAAATAATGAGCACATCTAAAATGACCTGAAAGTCCTCTACCAGAGGCCTGAGAGCTTCAGGATACTGCACAGTATCTTATCTATTTGCATGATTGGACAGGGAACTCAAATGTCATTCCTTGAATCTGCTGGAGCCACTTGCCCAGTTTGAGGGTCACCACTCCGATTACCACTGTTGCCTATATATATGGAAAAATGAATTCTGCTGTCTACCAAAACATCCTGACGGAGAATGTCTGGTCATCTGTTCATGACCTCAAGCTGAAGCCCCCTTAGGTTCCTGACCTGAGATTCTGTGGCATGACCTTAATAAGGTGGTTCATGCTCAAAAACCCTCTAATACAGTGGTTTCCAAACTTTTTTTGCTAGGCCCCCTTTGTTTTACAAGAAAAATGTTCACGCCCCCCACCATGTGCCTTTTTTCACGTCACGCTGTGTGACACATTATTGTTTACATGAGATGAATTGCAGAATGGCGGATAGAGACAAAATACTGTTAATCTTACCATCTTCAGGTTTTACACGCTTGCATATACACACGTAGTTACTGTCCCTCCATTTAGAAAGGCAGGGGCGTCACAGTGTAATTATTTTACGTGTAGTTGTTTTTTTCCTGTGTAATATTCAACATTGCTATTAATACATTTTTCAAAAAATGCCTCTCTGTGCAAAATGGGTTCAAAAACATAAACAACTGTGGGATCCTGTTTGTCTGTGGTTTGGACAAGGGGAACAAATTGTGGCAGGATCAGCCTGATGTTATTTGTATCTCACTGTAACTTTAATGTATAAAGAACTAACATCTCCAAAATGTCAGGAATAGTTAGTCATTACAAGAAGTGTTTGTGAACTAAAAATCAAGAATGTGGGATTCTGTTTGTCCGTGATTTGGAGAGCCCAGCGCGTGCTCTCAACGCAGGGAAAACCAAGGCAGGGTAGACCTACCTTGGCACTTGTGTAGGTGAAACCAAAAGGAAGATATGCTTCACCATATTTTCTAGTCTTTGACTTGGAAGGATATTGGTTTGGAAACATATTTGGTGTTTTGGAGGAAGGAAGGTTCAGAGTTTAAGTAGTCATCATCATGGGCTCATCCGATTAGAATGAGAATAAGCAGTCAATCATTTACAGGTTTTGTCATTTTATTGAATTATGGTTAAAGGAAGGAAAGACACACATGGACGGCTATCTCTCAGCTGCCGCCCCATGTGGGAGTGAAGAAAGAGTGAGGGGTAGGTGAGTGCAGTCCTTATATAACGAGTGACAGGTGAGCGCAATTAAGGCCAAGCACCACACCCAATCAAAAGTGAGGAAAAGAAACAAGGTGCATCTGGTGAAGTGAATGTGCTAAAAGGTGAGCCTTTACAACATTTGGCGATGCTTCATATCCTGCTTTGCGTTTGTGTGTGTATATTATGAACTCAATCAATCAAAAAAAAAAATGTAGTTATGGTTGTATTGAACTGAACTGATTTCCCAAGCACAGTGCATCTACCCCCCCAAACATACAAAGTTGTGATGAAAGCCACATATATATATCAAGTGGAAGAGAAAAAAATTACCCAGAGAATGTAATATAGGATATTACCCTTTCACTGATTACTGATTGAATTCACTACCATCTCATGCTTTTGAACTGTAAGCTCCAACAAACACCTCTGTTAACTCTGTGTCTTACATCACAAAAAATGTGAGTCTGATGATGCATATATTCCAAAGGCAGTCGTCTGTGGTCCTGCCTAAGGTCATGTCCTAAGAATCCTTGCCCAAATTTCTAACCTCCTACTAGTCCACCACTAGTCCAACAGTCACATGATGCTAATAACTATGCACTAAACACTGGGTTAGTTGTTCACATTAAAGGAGTGATATTGTATTTTGGCAAGAAAACCTTTCTCACCTTTGCTCTGCTGACCAGTGCCATTGTACTGGGATGGTAGGAGCCCCGGAGCATCACAGTAGACCAGTCCGGCCTGGTATCAGCTCTTGGTCCTCCCAGTCCTGCTAAAGGTACTGGCACTATAATTCCTCTTGTTGCATCACGTCCTGAGGGGATTACTGGCTGAGGCATGGCGGCAGGCTCTTGGGTGCCAGGACTGCAGGATATCTGTTTTTCAATATTTTCACTCACTATGTAGTTAGATAGATAGACAGATAGGTAGATTACATGACTAAATTACGACATTGAAGTAAATTACTGTGATACAGACTAATTGTTACGGCTTTAACATTTTGACAGCAGAAATTAAACTTGAAGCCACTTGAAATTCATACCTTGTGGATTTTCTTCTTTCCACTCATGTTGTTCTGATTCTTTCCACTGCCATGCTCCACATGGCCCACGTTTCTTTTTCACAAGGAAAGACCTTGGCATCCTTTAAATCTGTCACTTCTTGGTTTTCTTCTATTTCCTGACCTCTCTCTTATTTAAACGTTGCCCCCTGATCCTGTCACAGTGCTAAGAGATTTAATTTGCTAATGTCCAGTGTTCTGCTCTTACAAGTGCAACCATCTCCTTTGACAGTCAGCAAGTAGAGTGTCCTAGTAAAATCACAGCACTCATTTTCATAACACTCTCTGGAAAGGATGGTGAATGTTTTAGCTCTGGTAAAGGATGGGCGGTTGGAGCGTCACTCTTAGCAGGAGTACACCTGTGCTGATTGTGCGTGTGTGCCATTTTAACTGGTCCTCCACCAGTTTTGCATGTCAGGTAGTGAGAATCCGGGGAGCTTCACATTCAAGTGGCCCTTGGCATGCAAATTTTTGGATCTGGACCAAGCCCTGGCCCCAGACAAAGGGCATGGCCTAAGTAACAGGAGCAAGCACAGTGGAGCCACAGCCTTAACTGCTAGGTAAATCAGCCCTTTCTCTTTTTTATGGCTTTTCTGTTGCAGTTGTTTGAAGGAATTATAGAGCTTCTTTGAACGCATACAAAGGACATTCATACTCAATAAAAAAGATGGCAAGCACTTGCAGTCTATTGACTGAATTGTTTACATAATTGCATATATGATGGCACCTTTTGTGTTGTCCCCTGGTACTTGCACAGTGAATATAGGAATAATTTACACCCTCTGTAGCACTGAACAGAAAAGCATTATATGGAAATATATGACAGTGAAAAAAGTATCCAGTATCCAGAAGTCTGTTAGATACTGATTAGGCAACATGAACATATAGAAAAGATTTTCCCTCAGTCTTGTGAGAACTGTAACAACAATTAATTTTGCTGATTTACAATCCCCCTTTGCTGCAGATAAACAAATGGACCCAAATTATGCCAGAACCACTAGAAGGTAAAGAAGCAAACTGCCCACTCTTGTCCAATTGTCTGCAGTTGGTGTATGTTTAACAGGAAAATGAACTGCATGTATCTTATTTCACTGGGCGTGCATAACAAATTCAAACAGTCTGAGTGTAAGTCAGAGTCTAAACCTCATCATGCAAATCTCAGTAGAGGTCACTCCAAGACCATCAGGAGGATCATGTAGTATAAACTGTACAGTAGTACAAACACAGATCTGCTCTACCTATCTGCTACATTTATGTGCTGTAAGTCCCATATTTTAACTGCTTACTAAGAATTTATATTGTAGATATTGGTCATTGAATATGAGGGTTCAGAAAGTGATGAATGTAATGCAAATCTGGAAAACACAACTGCAAAGTCTGTATTTATTTCACTTTATAAAGGAGGATAAGCATATATTGTCCTACTTTACTCAAGATATTAATTTGTGTAAGTAAAATATCTTCAGACAGACTAATTGAATTCAGATTTTGATAATAAATCTTTTGCTGTGTAATGTTAGTGTTTGTATTGTTAGTGTATTGTTGTATTGTTAGTGTTTCCTAAATGTGCTTTAAGGCTATTGACTATACTGTGAGGTTCCCTTCTGAAGCTGCACTCTAACTGTATGCAAAGCACATGCCTGTGTGCAGCAGCATGAAAATTAAATGGTAACAAGGCAGCTCCACATTATTTTGCAGTAAACAAAAAACTGTCCGTTTGAATAATATCTAATACCTATCACTCTGTCTACTCACTGACGTGTCAGTATAGTACAGAGTGAAAGAAAAAGCCACAGATTAAGATATTCAAACACAGCCTTCCTCAGAGGATAGTCACTGTTGCAAGTTTTGACAAATGCATATTAAACTTGAAAACATTTGAAGATTAAAAAAGGTAACCTTCATGTCAGTAACAAGAGGAGACTTGATAGCTTTCTTTCTTTCTTTACATTTAGGTGAACGGCTTGTCTGAACTTGAACATGAATGTAAAAGAGACTGAGTTTAGCTGTTCATGTGTGTCATGGTTAGCCACGCCCTTGTTTTCTTTTTCAGTTGGATGTAAAAGTGTGCTTGTGCATTTGTCTGTTGATTGATAGCAACTAATCTTTAGTAACTGAAACCACAATTTAGAGTTAGGAACATTTTATCAGCTGACATTAATGCATTGTATGAGGTACAAGGCTGCATAATTACTTCCCCAGGCTTTATATTACCTTTCACTGTATATGTATTGTGTCATAAGAGCTTTTTTAGTTTAGCCATTCAGTTAGTTTTGGACAGTTTCTCATATAGTGCTGTTATTGATGCAGCAGCATCAATAACAGCCTGGTAGCACACCCGGACAGTGTCTTTATTGCGGCTGGGGATTTTAACCACGCGGACCTGAAATCTGTACTTCACAATTTCCACCGTAATGTGAAGTGTGCTACCAGAGGAGATAGAACGTTGGACCAGGTGTACACCAACATGGCGAATGCGTACAGAGCCCAGGCTTATCCCCACCTGGGTCTGTCAGACCATCTCTCCCTTCTGCTACACCCAATATACACACAAAAGATCAAGAGCACTGGGATTACAACCAAAACCGTGAGAACATGGCCGCAGGATGCTATTCCGATGCTTCAGGACTGTTTCCACTGCACAGACTGGGATGTATTCAAGGTGCAGGACACTGACAATCGTGTCGCATTGGATAGTTACACCTCCACTGTCTTGGACTACATCTGTTTCTGTGTGGACAATGTAACAACTTGGAAAGATTCCGTGTGTTCCCTAATAATCCACCCTGGATGACACACGGAGTTCAACAACTTATTCGAACAAGGAACAACGCTTTCAAATCCGGGGACCAGGAGGCATACAGTGCTGCCAGGGCCAACCTGAGAAGAGGCATCAAGACTGCCAAGCAGCAGCACAGGAGGCGTATCGAGGCCAGGTTTGAGAACAACACAAACCCAAGGCAGGTCTGGGAGGGCATCAGGGCTATCACGGACTACAAAAGAAGAACACCATCACCCTCAGCCGACAGTTCTACTCTGGCTGAGGATCTAAATCTCTTTTATGCCCGTTTTGACAGGGAGAACACCGACCCTGTCCTGTCCCCTCTCCCCTCAACCGACCCTGCTCCGGTCCTGAGCACTCATGAGCTGAGGCGTGTGTTCCGGAGCATTAACACCAGGAAGGCGGCCGGGCCGGATGGAGTGCTGGGCCGGGTGCTAAAAGACTGTGCTGCGGACCTGGCGGACGTCTTCACCTCTATATATAACACCTCGTTGTCCTGTTCACTGGTACCATCCTGTTTCAAAGCAGCAACCATCGTTCCCATCCCAAAACAGTCAAATGTCACATGTCTGAACGATTTCAGACCTGTGGCACTCACCCCCATTCCCGCCAAATGCCTGGAGAGACTGGTCATTAAACACATCAGAGCTGCTTTTCCACCATCCCTGGACTCGCACCAGTTTGCATACAGGGAGAACCGGTCAACCGAGGATGCGATCGCCACAGTGCTGCACACATTACTGAAGCACTTGGAACACAGGAACACCTATGCACGGCTCCTCTTTGTAGACTACAGCTCGGCTTTTAATACCATCCGGCCATACAAACTCCGTCCCAAACTCCACCAACTGGGACTTAACTCCTCTCTGTGCAACTGGATTGTGGACTTCCTCACTAACCGTAGACAGAGTGTCAGAGTGGGTAAGAACACCTCTTCCACCCTTGTGGTCAACACCGGTGCCCCTCAGGGGTGTGTTCTGAGCCCTCTGCTATACACTCTCTTCACCCATGACTGTATTTCCTCCTGCGCGTCCAATCTCATTGTTAAGTTTGCAGATGACACTACAGTGCTCGGACTTATATCCAACAATGATGAGACAAACTATAGGACAGAGGTGCAACAACTAGAGTCATGGTGCCACGACAATAACTTGGTCTTAAACACCAAAAAGACCAAGGAGATCATTGTAGATTTCCGGAAGAGGGGTCATAACAACCATCTGCCTCTCTTCATTGGCAGTGAGGCGGTGGAGAGGGTGAGCAGTTTTAAATTCTTGGGGGTAACTGTGACCGAGGACCTGTCCTGGGGCAACCATATCACCTCAGTTGTACGGAAGGCCCAACAGCACCTCTACTACCTGAGGAGACTGCGGAGCGCACACATTCCCAGATCTCTGATGTTGAACTTCTACAACTGTGCCATCAGCAGCGTTCTGACGTATGGATTTCTAGTGTGGTTCCCCAGCCGCACCAAGGCCGATCAGCAAGCACTCCAGCGGGTGGTGAAAGAAGCTGGCAGAATTATTGGAACAAGTCTGCCAGAGATCAGTAATATCTTCCCCACTCGCTGTCTGAGGAGGGTGCACAGTATCCTGCGGGACCAACATCACCCTGCGCGCCACCTTTTCCATCTGCTGCCCTCAGGGAGAAGGTACAGGTCTATACAGGCCAGAACATCCAGACTGGCCAACAGCCTGTATCCACAGGCTGTGAGGCTCCTGAACTCTCTGCCCCCCTCTCACGGACAATAACCATATCCAACTTCTTAATAGCAATGAACTGGTCTGCATTGGTGCATCATATCTTTATTCTCTTCCCCCTCCTGCCCCCCCCCCCCCCCTCTTTCTTAAATAGATAACTATCATATCTGATATCATATCTCACAGTACAATAATATTGAATGGGTTGCATTGTTGTATTTTGTCATGTTTCTCAGGTCTTTGTCTGAATTTCTACGAACATTATTGCTAAGGATTGTCTTATTGCATTGGAGTCACACTGGGTTAAATATGTACACTTGGGTTTTAAGGGGTATTTATTATTTTCTTCTTTTTTTTTGGGTTGTATGGAAGCCCCAAATGCAATTTCATTGTTCTTGACAATGACAATAAATAAATAAATACTAAATACTCTCTCTCTCTCTCTCTCTCGATCGCTCCAACAAACATATCGATTCAAACTGACAATAACTGAGCTACAGTTCATTTGTCATTTGTTTGTCACTGTGAAATTTATATTTTACAACAATTTCATTCATTTGCAAATTTTTTAAATGTAAAAAAAAAAAAAAGCTGTAACAATGTTTAAAAATCATACATTGTCTTTTCTGGTTATGTTATGACATCTTACCTTAAGAAAATGAAACATCTTGCATTCCTCTTTAATCAAAATTTGAGTCAAATCACAAATATCGATCCATATGATTATGTCAAGGCCTAGCGCTGTCTAGTCTTCCTGCTTGAGACTCTTTCATGGATGTCTGCCACTATGATGGTCCCTGGATCTTGTTCAGGGAGGTTATTGTGGTCTGCTCTTAGATCCACTAACCACTGAGCAATGTTTCATCCTTTTCCCATATTCTCTTCCAGTATTGCTCTTTCTCCAGCCTTGGCAGGGCTGTTCTAATTTCTAAGGCCACAGATACGGACTGCTTATTGTACTTCTTAAGCATCCCTTTCTTCATCACATCTTTTAACAGCTCTGGCAGTTAGTTGGCTGTCCTTTGTTCTGCCTTTATCTTGGCCTCTAGTTTCCTTCACCATAGAGGGTACTGCTTCTTGTGGCTGTTATCTTTTCAGTTGGTTGGTTTCAGTAACAGTAGCTGTAAGGATTGGACATAAATACTGCATTCACATCTTCTAGTTACTGCTGAAATCTCAATTTACAAAGAACCCAGAGTGGAGAACAAGTAAGATCAAATTTAATTGCTGACTATATTATGATTTTTAAAAGACAAATTAGTTGATTTAAGAAATTTTAAATGACTGTGTTTGGTAAGAGGGTCTGCAAATCAGGGATTATTTCTGTAAACACACTTGGTTTTGGCCTTGGTGTTGATCACCTAGTGCAGTGGTGTCCAAACCCAGTCCTCGAGAGCCGGTGTCCTGCAGGTTTTAGATGTGTCCTTGACAGTGTTGGGTAAGTTACTTTAAATGAGTAACTTAGTTACATTACTACTTATTTCTATCAAAAGTAACTCAGTTACTTCAAGTTACTCATTACTTTCAAAGTAACTAGTTACTAGGAAAAGTAACTTTGGTTTTACTCTGAATTCTCTTGTTAATGTGTTGCTTCTGTAACTGGATACCCAGCAAGACTGCCAGTCTTCTAGCTTGCTTACTTGCCACAAGTGCACTGTGCCACCTACTAATAGAAAGGAAAAAATAATGTGCATATTTCCACGAGAGAAATTCCACACCTGGACTGTCGTTGACTGCTGCCATGATTCGAGCCTACATCACAGCGTCATGTGCGCTTTTTACATCCAACACAAAAACTGCAGTCGTGGTGCTTTCGATTGTACTCAGAACTCGGAAATTCTGCCTTCCGAATAGGAAGATGTAGGTAACACCAGACTGCAGATGAGCTGCATACAGGGCTGGACTGGGACAAAAAAATCGGCCCAGGCAGTTTGACTAGAGAGCAGCCCGCCATTATAGGAAAAAGCCTTTGAATGAAAACAATCGCTGTTGTGACAGTGATGTACACTGTTCTGATGGTATATATGCATCAATCTATCAATCGTTTGTTGTAAGACTCAGATAATTATTTTTTAAAAGCTAGATATTTTAAATGAGAATAAGAAAGAAAAGTACTTCTTTGTGCCCCCCTCTCCCTGTTAATGCCCTACCTGGCCCCCTGGCAAAACTTTGCTAGGTCCGACCCTGCACAGTTACCAGCTGTCAGCTACGTAAAAAAATTATTATGGTGTTATTTGTCTCTCAGAAACGGTTTATAACTTCCCTTCAACTCATTCAAGTCACCTAAAAAGTAAACCTGTTTCTCCATCACCTGTTGAGCTCTGATGACTCAGTAAGAACATCTCCTGGTTTCATCTTCATGTTTCCCTCTCACCAGATAACCAAACCGATATCATGACCAGCAGCTTTTACGGCTGTGGCTCCAGCAAACATCAGCTGATACTGGAAGGTAATATTAAATAAATTCTAACAACAGCTGATCAAGCTTAAACGTGCTGCTGTTGTTTAACGCGACCTCCGCTGGTTTCTTGTTTCTGGCACAAAGTGGGCGATAAACAAACAAGAGAGACGGGAGTTGCGACAGAAAAGCCGATCAGCTGGTCATTGATCAGTTTCATGATTGAAGTAGAAACAGTTAGTTTCTCTTTGTGTTTTTCTACCCCTGTATTTAAGTTCCCTCACCCTTTGTGTTCCATGCTGCGTGTCTTATGTTATCAAGTTTGTATTATCGTGTCTGTCACATTAACCCAACCCAGGTTTTATGGACTGCCTGCCTGCAGACTTAAAGAACTTTGCTACAGCCACTATCTCCTCTGCCTCACCATCATCGTCAGAGCAGCAGCTGCCCAGTGTGCAGGCTGAATCACCCCAGCCTGTCATGGTCCTGGGCCATGTTGGCCCAGTATTCTTAGTTTTTGTGTGTTTTGTATTTTGTTCCCTATTTATGCCTTGGTTCCTAGGTTATTCAGTTAAGATGTTCCTTATTTGGTTACCTCCTGTGTGCCCTTGTGTATCTGTGAGCCCTCGTCTTTCCTTGTGTTTTATTCCATGTTTTCCCCAGCCCATTATGCCTGTGTTCTCCCCGTGCTCTCTCTCCTCCTGTCTGAACCTCTGTGTACTTCCTGTTTTACTTTACAGTCTCTCGTCAGTATGCGTCATGCTGTGTTCACTCCTGCCCTGTCTCGTTATGATTATCTGTGTCAGCTGTGTTCCCTGTGTGCTCCCACTTCCCTCGTTAGCCCTCTGTGTATTTATGTGTATGTCTCCATCAGTTCAGTGTCGCGTGGTCAATGTCTCCTCCCCGAACCTCTGTGTCTTTCTGTGTTCCCTCGGTCTTCTGTTAGTATTCCCAGTTTAGTTCTGTTTCGTTTTAAGGCCTGCAATAAAGCAGTGATTTTGAGTTCAGTTCCTGTCTCCGTGAGTTTTGCGTTTGGGTCCTCATCTGCCTCCACACAGCCAGTTCATGACACAGCCGGTGATGCAGCTCTTTCTTCGCCGGCTACGGGAGTACGAGTCGGCTTATCCAGTCTCTCACCTGTGTCCATGCCTGTGTCACCACTGCAGCAGACAAGTGCTGCATTTTCTTCACCTCAACCGGTGGCTGCTTCCAGCACTACATTCATCTCAGCTGTAGCGGCACCGGCCTCCACAACCACGGCTTCCAGGAGGAGGCGGCGTCCAAGTCGTCACCACGGCTCACAGCAGCATGAGTTGGGAGATTATATTCTGAATCCACGTGTGTTTTTTAAGGAGAACAAACACTGCCTTAAAGGTTCATGGGCATGTTTATGAAATGACTGAAAAATCACCAGCCAAGTCTTCCACAGAACATCTTATCCCTCTGCACAATTACCTAGCATCCTTGTGTATTGATCATGCTACGCCCCCCGAACTAATAAACTGTGGACTTTTGTGCAGTCACCCTCCAGGTCGACCCCCTGATCCGCCTGACTGCGGACTCCTATGCCCTTGTGTTTGGACTGAGTGCTTCGGATTCCTTGTTTTTTGTGGTTTTGTTTCAGTTCTGAAACATGAATCAGTTCTGATGGACACGCATGGCCAGCTGTGCAGAAACCTCTGGAAGAGACTGAGCAGGGCCAGCAGGTGTGGAAACCTCTTGCTGTTGTTGAAGCTCAGGTTGAGGACTGGGCTTTGTGTCCCTTGGAACTGGAACAGGTGGTGGAATTGGCCGAACCCTAGTCGTCCCCACCCGAGGAACAGATACAGGTGCGGGGACTGGTTGGGTCCTGGCTACCCTCAGCCGTGGTGCAGGGACAGGTGCAGGAGGAAACGTACACCACGCATTTTAGTCACATGATGCAGTCATGTGACCAATTCAACTAAGATGGCAGACGGCACTGTATAGCTATTGTTTTGTTTGCTCTCAATTTTGACTGCCCTATTAAAGATTAATATCAGCTTTTACATGCTCTAGATAGCTCGCTTGCTTTTGCAACTTTCACTCTTGTGTTACTTGCAGCAACAACTCCACCTCATTGTCAGTCCATTTAAAAAACTCTGTGCTTTTCCTCGACAAAGTTTCAAATAGCTGGAAAGTAAATAAACAGCAGACAGAAATGACGCAGGTTCACCCGAGGAACAGGAACAGGTGAAGAGGGAGGCAGGGTCCGAGCCACCCTGTGAGCAGGAACTGGCTGACAGAGAGGTGTTGTTATAGTGACAGCAATGTCACAGGTGTGAATGTCCTAAATAGGAGCCTGAGATGGCAGAACAGTTTTTTGGGATTCAGGCTGATAAAAAACAGTCTTAAGTTTTGACAGGCTATCGGTGTGTTGAAGAGTCACTGGATTATTAGCAGAAGAAACAGGAGTCTTTTTGTGATGAGCAGGATTAAAAAAACTCAGTTTCACTCAACACCGGTGAGTGCTCCGACTGCTCCAAATGATAAAAGCGGCAGTGGTGTAAGACTCGTCTCCTGTTGGCTTTGATGTATCTTCATGGCACAGGTCTTATTCTGTCATGGTCCTATTGAGGGGATGGAGAAGAGAAGACCCAAACAGGTTAATTGAGGATGTGGACAGTGTTTTTTGTGAAGACAGAACAAACGCAGCATGGGACTGACTGAATGACTGGCTGGGACACAGCGGGATTGACATTGAGGGTTTAAATACAGCCCCCAACAGGGAACTAAGATCAACAGTCCACAGCCTATGCAGGTGGCCTTGAGGAATAGGGCAGAGAGTCAGTTCGTTCTCGTTATCATATCTCCTGGAAGAATGTTGTTGTTTTCCTCGGCGTCAACCTTCACGCAGCTGGCGCCATCGGGGGTGGGGGTATAGCCGCATTAGAGATGGAGGTAACTGGTTTAGGTCGAACGAACTGCATCCATTTTACACTCGTTCTAATGTCCATCACTGGTCTCCAGGTGTATCTCTCTTTTAAGAGCCATGAGCACCTCCAAGATCTTTCCCATATTTCGTTCAGTAAGAACAGTCTGAGCACTCACTGCTCGTCCCACAGTTTCGATCAGAGTGGCTAGCCTTGTGGGGTTTTGAATAGCAGTCACTGCTTTATTCAATTTCCGATAAGCCAGGGCCAAGCCAGCTCCAAACAGCAAGAACCCTGTTATCATGGTTCCGAATAAGTAGATGTCTTCAATGTCCTCGATGACGCTACCACCCTTCCATCGTGTATCCAGCAGGGAACGTCCTTCCGGGACACTCGGGCTCTCCCGAACCCAGGCTTCTGGTCGAGAATAGCGTGTCATTTGCATTAAGGGACCAGTTTATCAAATCCATAGTTCTTCTTTAGTTTTAGAGAACAAGAGCCAGAATGAGAGGCTCTCTCAGGGTTAGAGTCAGACAAGACAACGACATAGAAGCAGCAGCAGGGAAGCTAAGGGAAGGAGAGGGTGAAAGATGCGTCTGCCTACTCCAAGAGCCAGAAGAGAAGGGGGAGTTCAACTCCAGTGTGTGTGGGATGTGATGCTCCTCAGCCTCACCAGCTGTTGCCTATACGTCAGGAAGCTGGTGACCCACTGACAGGTGTTGGCAAGGATAGTGAACTGAAGAAGGTAATTGACGAAAGAGGTAAGTGACGGAAGTGACGGACAAGGTAAGCGACGCTGTCGTCAAAAAGACTTCGCCCGGCAGATTCCCCCGGCACAACATCGCCAGCCGGCAAAGATATTGTCGACATACTGGAGTCAATCGACCAACGATTGTCTAGTTTCAATGCAAGGCTGTCCTTGGTGGAGATTCTTCACCGCAAATTTAAATCCTTGCGAGAATCCCTGGAGTTCAGCCGGCAGCAGGTGGAAACGCTCGCTGCTGAAAATGCCATGCTAAGGGAGTCGGTGAAATGTCTCACAGACAATGTTACCCAGCTAAATAGAGAAAATAAAAAAATAAAAGAAACAGTTATTGATCTACAAGCTTGTGGCATGCGTGATAATCTCGTATTTTCTGGTATTCCAGAAGCTGCTGGAGAAGACGCGGAGACTACGGTAAAAAGCTTAATCAAAACCCACTTGAAGCTGCCGGAGAACACGGTGAAGAACATCGCCTTTGATAGGGTGCATCGCATCGGCCCCATGCAGGGCTGCGACCGGGAGACCACGTCCTATTGTGGCCAAATTCGGCCACTTCAAACAAAAGGAACAGGTGAAAAGCAGGGAATTAAAAGGAACGGACTTCAGCGTGAATGACCAGTTCCCCAAAGAGATCCTGGAACGATGCAGGGTCCTCTTCCCAATCCAACGCGGCTTCACCCAGAAGGGCTCCTGCGCTGTCATTGCTGTGGACCGGCTGTACGTGGACGGACAGCTTCATCGCGACCCCAATATCACTCCGTGGCTGTATTAATTTCACACCAGATAAGAATCCGCTACACCTTTTTCATATCCACTCACACTAACTTGCATTAAGTTAAACATCTGTTTAACTTAATGCCAAGGTGTGAGCCAAGGTGTGAAACTGGGCGTGGGTCCCAATCACGCCCAGTTTCACACCTTGGCTCAGGCGATTAGAGGATCATCAGGGGGTCCTTTTTGTCCCTCTGTGGGGGGTTACGCCCACTAGGTTTATATCTGGGACTCTCCACCATTTGACCTTAGAACTGAAGAAGCTTCTCGGATGAGAGGTGAAACGTCTTGAAGCAACTTATAGAAGTCCAGACGCTTTTCTTTGCAAGCTCCTTTGACTGCGATGACCTGGATGACTGAGAACCTTCACAGACACATTGTTGGAAATCAAAGAAAAGGGCAGACTTCCATCAAATATGAATTCTGCAAACATTAATCTCCTGCTAAAACCAGGCAAAGACCCTGTATATCCCTCAAGCTGTCGTCCAATATCCCTTATAAATGTAGACCTTAATATAATCTGCAAAGCTCTCTCAAAGAGACTAGAGAAAATAACCCCCCTCTTAATTCATCCTGACCAAACTGGTTTCATAAAAGGTAGGCACTCATCAACAAATACACGTAGATTACTTAATTTGATAGACTACTCACACAGTAAAAACCTTGAAACTACAATATTTTCTTTAGATGCAGAAAAAGCATTTGACAGAGTTAACTGGAAATTTCTATTTGCAACTTTACACAAATTTGGTTTTGGATCCTCTTTCATTAACTGGTTAAAAATATTATATAATTCCCCAACAGCTTGTGTCAAAACAAATGACCAAACATTCTCCAGCTTATGTCTCCTGAGGGGCACCAGGCAGGGATGCCCACTCCCCCCTTCACTGTTTGCAATTTTTATTGAACCACTAGCAGCAGCAATTAGACAGAATTCAGTAATTAAGGGCATAAAATGCAAGAACGTGGAACATAAAATCAGCCTTTAAGCGGATGATGTGTTACTTTTTCTCCAAAACTCACAAACCAATATCTCTGGGGTGATTGAATTGATAAACTCTTTTGCAAGAATATCAGATTACTCAATTAACTGGTCAAAATCTACAGTCCTTCCGATTAATTGCTCCTTCCATAATTTTTCTTCTACACCACTGCAATTGGGAAATATAAAATATTTAGGTATTAATGTTTCTCCCAAGCTTGCAGATCTAACAAAATTAAACCATATCCCACTTTTAAAGAAGGTAGAAGGCGATCTGGCTAGATGGAAATGTTTACTCATATCACTCATGGGAAGGGTTGTTGCTATAAAAATGATGGTCTTACCAAAAATAAATTATTTATTCTCAATGATCCCAACTAAACCGCCACAAGATTGGTTCAGATCTCTAGATTCATACATGTCCAAATTCCTTTGGAAAGATAAACCCCCACGTATAAGCTTAAAAACACTACAAAAGACCAAGGATAAAGGAGGATTAGAACTACCTAACTTTCAGCAGTCAAAGGAGCTTGCAAAGAAAAGCGTCTGGACTTCTTTAAGTTGCTTGAAGACTTTTCACCTCTCATCCGAGAAGCTTCTTCAGTTCTAAGGTCAAATGGTGGGGAGTCCCAGATTTAAACCTAGTGGGAGTATCCTCCCAAACAGGGACAAAAGGACCCCCTGGTGATCCTCTAATCGTCTGAGCCAAGGTGTGAAACTGGGTGTGCACAGAAAAGAAGATCAGACACCAGCGAGGGAGGATAAGAAGGACAGACGCAACAACATTGTCATCCCCTATGTAGCCAGTGTATCAAAAAAACTCAGTTGAGTTTTCTCCAAGCATGACATCCCAGTGCATTTCAGACCCAGCAACACGCTCAGACAAAAACTGGTTCACCCGAAAGACAAAACTCCAAAACACAGACTTAACAATGTGGTGTATGCTGTACAGTGCAGCGAGGAATGCTCAGACCTCTACATTGGAGAGACCAAACAGCCACTTCACAAGCGCATGGCACAACATAGAAGAGCCACCTCCACAGGACAAGACTCAGCAGTCCATCTGCATCTTAAGGATAAAGGACACTCTTTCGAGGATGTCAATGTTCACATTTTGGACAGAGAGGACAGATGGTTTGAAAGAGGAGTGAAAGAAGCCATCTATGTCCACTGTGAGCGACCATCTTTGAACAGAGGCGGTGGATTACGACACCAACTGTCTGCCATCTATAATCCAGTTTTGAGTTCCCTCCCCAGACGCCTTAATGCCCACTCACATCCTGGGCCATCTGACCTCAGGAATTCGCATGATAAGGTGGGGCCAGGTCTCACAATGAGCTCACCCGAAACCCTGGCTGATTGGGACCCACACCCAGTTTCACACCTTGGCTCAGGTAATTAGAGGATCATCAGGAGGTCTTTTTGTCCCTCTTTGGGGTCATACTCCCACTAGGTTTAAATCTGGGATTCCCCACCATTTGACCTTAGAACTGAAGAAGCTTCTCGGATGAGAGGTGAAACATCTTCAAGCAACTTAAAGAAGTCCAGACGCTTTTCTTTGCAAGCTCCTTTGACTACAATGACCTGGATGACTGAGAACCTTCACAGACCTAACCTTCAGCACTACTTCTTAGCCAACAGGCTTCAGTTTATCTCAGGATGGCTAAAACATATCTTCTTAGATGAACCTTGGCTAGATGTAGAACAAGCACTTTGCAATAATCTAGAGATTTCAGATCTACCATTTATCAGCTCAAGTCTTCATTAATCCCATGCAAACGTACACCTATCTGGAACAACCCTGACATATTACAAAACAATAATATGATAAACTTTTCAGATTGGAGTGGTAAAGGAATCAAATATTTAGAACATATATTAGAAGGAACAGAATGTATTTCATTTTACAGACTAGTTACACAATATGGGATCAACAAGAAAAGATTTTTAGAATATCAACAAATTAAATCCATAGTAAAGAATTTTTTTAAACCAGGTTAAAGTTGAACTACAAACACCACCAAGTGTGGTTCAATTTCTTAGTCTTAAAACCCCCAAATTACTTTCCAAAATATACAGAATGCTTTCTAAAACAGATGAATCAATATCACTTCCTATTGCAAAATGGGAAGCGGATTTATCAGTTAACTGAGACCAAAACTTCTGGTCTCATATCTGCTTAAAGACCTTTGATCTAATTAGAAATCCCAGTCTTCAATTAATTCAATACAAAATACTACATAGAGTGCACTATACAGGTCATCGGATGTCAAGATGGGTTTTACGTCTACCAACAACTACTCACACTGCCAAACCAATTCACTGGACAATTATATCCACGCTTTCTGGTTCTGTCCACCAGTTCAGAAGTTTTGGCGCAAGATATGTGAAGACTTATCAAAGTGTCTGAAATGTAACATTCCAACTTCCTCTTTAGTGTGTTTGTTGGGCAGCTTAGATAATGTCACTACAGAAAAGAATATACAGTATCCCATATGGTTTTCACTGCCCTATGCATAGCCAAGAAAACAGTCCTCATGAACTGGAAAAATAAAAATAATCTGTGGGGAGGGTCTGTGCTGACGGACGTGGGTTACTGACCTGGTAGTCTGGCTGCCCCTGGGTGGGTTTGGGACTGGCGAGATGTTCTGGGGGCGCTTCGTCTCTGGGCTGGGGCTCTGGCTGGGCCTCGGGGGCTTGGGTCCTGGTTGGTGTGTTGCCAGGGTTGTGGGCGGGTGGGTGTATGGGGGCCCAGTCCTGGTGCAGGGTGCCACCGGTGCATCGAGCCACCTGGGGGGCTCTTCAACTGGTGGGGGAGGTTGTTACATCTTGCAGGAGCTCTCCTCTCTTCAGGAACTCACTCTGCAGGAGGGGGAGATACAGGAGAGGTGGAGGAAGATCTGGGCGTCTATTGTCTTGTGTAGTCTGGATGATGAGTGGCTGACGGGGTGGGTGCAGTTTTCTCTGAGGTGGGGTCGGGCGGGCTGTCCCGGGCTCTGTGGGGCCGGGCGGCGCTGCTGTACTGGGCCCCGGTCTAGATGGGCCTGGGCCCCCTTTCCCTGGCGGGTTGCAGAGTATGGGGGTGCCTACTGGGGTCAGCGGGGGAGCTGGCCCCAGGGAGGGGTCACTTGCCCCTCCCTTCCTTCCCTCCCCATCTCCAGCTGCCTCCCTCTTCCCGCTCCACCACAATCACCCAGACATGCAGGGCCTTGCGGTAAAGATGTGTCACCAGGGTGCAGGGGAGGCATCCCCCTCTGTCCCCTACTGGCTGCCTGTGCCTCAATTTTATCTCACAACTTAGACATTCACATTACTCACACTCTCATAACACATACATATAGGATCTTGGGGGTGGGCACGCTACACGGAATCCAAAAGCCCATCAGGGTGTACACCTCACCCCTGGCGTCGTTGCCCACCTCTCAATTTTAAATACACGTAGACATTGAGGGCTAGCAGGAGGGGCTATGCGCTTAGGAGGGGCGATCGTGGCTCAATAGTTGGAAGTTCCCCTTGTAATCGGAAGGTTGCCGGTTCGAGCCCCGGCTCGGACAGTCTCGGTCGTTGTGTCCTTGGGCAAGACACTTCACCTACCGCCTACTGGTGTTGGCCAGAAGGGCCGATGGCGCGATATGGCAGCCTCGCTTCTGTCAGTCTGCCCAGGGCAGCTGTGGCTACAACTGTAGCTTCCCTCCACCAGTGTGTGAATGTGTGTGTGAATGGGTGGATGACTGGGTGTGTAAAAGTGTGTAAAGCGCTTTGGGGTCCCTAGGGGGGACTAGTAAAAGCGCTATACAAATACAGGCCATTTATCATTTACCTGCTACTCTCTGGCAGGTAGCTCCATGCCCTCCTGGGTTTTAAAGGCACCTTAGAACACACATGCATCAACACTACATATGAGCGGGCGGAGGGAGGTTTGGAGTCTTCACACACCCCCGTTCTCTGCAGCCTGCTGGAGCGGGGGGGGGCTACCCTGCCCAGATACACCTGCATCCACACACCCACACACACCCACACACACATACCTGCAAGCAGGGAGAACGAGGGACAGCAACACCATCAGCAAAACACATCTAATATAATACAAGTCCATAACTACTCAGGAACTCTGGGTCACTCAGATCCAGGTGTGCGATGTATGTGGGAAGACAGTTAAATACTATGGAAACACAACAAACCTTGTTACAAAAAAAAGTCGATAGCTGGCTCTCACTCAATGGGAATTAGTTCTTCTGATTCACTATATAGCCCATGGTTTTGCGAATGTCATATCACTAATGGCAGTCCTGTTCGTGTATTAATCACCAGGGGATGCCACATAAAAAGAGATGATGTGTGCCATGTCAGGGGTTAAAAATGGAATGGTATTGTGGTTTTTTCTTTTGTTTTTGCCACAACATGGGAATGACTGCAGTTGTCCATAAGTTGTGCATGTGGTACTTCAGCATCTAGCAGGCCTATTGAAGAAGAGGGAGCATAGAGAGGGTGACTTTTTTTAAGTGGCAGGTAATTTCAAATGCAATGTTTCTATCAGCTAAAAAAACATCATTAAACATACAAACTGTTTGCGTGCAGTTTGTCACAGTGTGATGCTAGCTAAAGGTCCAGCTGCTGTATTTCACAGAGAGAAAAGAAAGAGGATTAAATTTACTCAGAGATGGATAAACAAAAAGACAGGACAGGAGAGGAAGAGGAGAGTTTAGATTTAAAGGTAAGGACTGCTCAGTGGTACTTGATAAACTGGAAATTTAAAGCTAATGTAGCGCCTCTACTCAGGACCAGTACACTCTCACTTCAAATAGAGACCCTAGACATCTTACTAGGTTCAGAATGAGGTTTTGTTTTGGAGACTCACAAAAGGAGTTGGCTTGGAAGTGAATAACTGGGACCTTTGTCTCAGTACCATTTATTAGGGGTGGGGGAAAAAATCGATACTGTGTAGTATCGTGATAGTTTGTTTGCTAATAATGTATCGATACAGGGACAGCAGAAATCGATATTTTGTTACAAAAAAGGTTTTTGTGCTCAGAGCATGTTGATCCTTTTTCTGAGCAAGAATCCTGACATTCCTTCACTGTCCAAATGTGTTTAACTTGTTTTTTGGCAGCAATAAACATGACAGTTTACTTCTTTTAATTTAAGACATGTTTTATTTTAATTAAGTTTAAAACTTTTTTATTTAATGTAAAATTATATTTTGTTTTAATTTACTTTCAAATTCTTCAGTTGCTGAATGGGCTGCATAGTTTTCATAAATTGCATAGTTCAGAATAGCTATAATTGTACCAGATGGTTGCATTCAGTTAAGTTGGGACTAAACTGTAATACAAACCGTTCAGTTTGTCAACAATAAAACTGACTGAAATGAGAGAAAGACTGAGTGTGAGACTTTGATATTAGATAAAATGAATATTGATAAAGTTTACCTTTATGTACAGAATCTGAATATCGCAAAATATTTTTAAAAATTGCAATAATATCGTATCGTGCGTTAAGTATTGTGATAATATCGTATCGTGGGATGTATGGTGATTCCCACCTCTACCATTTATATACATATACAACACAATAACCCAAATTGCACACTAATAGTGCATTTTAAAGGTGAATACATGTAAAACAAAACAAAATAAAGACATTCAAATGGAAGATTTATACTGAACTGTATCAGAGCTCTTTGGAATGAATGAAACAGATTAAAGTGTTTCCGTTGTGAAGTTTGAATTGTCCAGTCTGAATTGTCCTTTAAAGTCGTTGAAAACCCAAACAGGTGTACTGTAGGGGAATTGTCAGTGTGCAAACCCTATTATCCGGGTAGGAAAAGTAGTGCATAGGGCTTATCTGAAATCCAGGGTTGCTTGAATCAGTTTCTCAGGCAAATCCCACAATCCGATCGCATGGCTGGCCACACCATTTCAAGATCATCCAGGATCTCAGTTGGGCTGTTCTCACCGTCAGTGGTTCTCCAGAATCCTTCTAGTAGTTCAAAAAACCAATCTGCACAAACAGTGCAGAACAATCAATTTCTTTTCCCATTTTGTCTTCTTAACATGAGCTCATTAACTTCTTTTCCAAATGTATTAATCACAAATGGCATTCCCTTTAGCTTTACCAAGTTACAAGAGTTACAGTAACTTGTTTGTACCAGTATCAACAATTTTATCAAAATTATATCACAACAAAGAACATCAGCAGCTTAAAAAGTAATGTAAACAGTCATAGCAATGAAAGTGACATCCATCCTTAAGGCTTACAAGCAAATGTAACTTAATTCAGTGCAAATACTATTAAACTTGAAATATGCTCATATCTATTCAGACATAACCATTCTAATATAAACAGAGCTAGTGCTTCTACTTGAATACCTCCCCGATCGGAATATGGCTTCGGTGGGGTGGGGGTGTGTTAGGTTTTGTATTGTTGATTGTCATTTATGCTTAGAAATATTTAACCATATATGCCTAGAGGTGTATAATCAATTGTGTAGTGATAGGATGTGTGATCTTTAGCAGGCTACAAAGGCTTGGTGTGTATTCCACACCTACATCCTGGGAGCATGGGAAGAGGTCGTACCTTGTTTTATTGTTTTATGGTAGGATAAACGTAGCTATATCTGTTTTAGTCTAAATGCCTTTTGTTTAGATGAACTGCTGGACTTCCAGACCAGCAGGTTTAGGGAAGTCTTTATGGGGTCACACTCTGACACCCCCCCCCCCCCCCCACCCCACCCCACACACACACACACACACAGTATTCTTTGTTCACATGTATACCTATGTAGGATGTTATATGTTAATGACCCTGTGCATATTCATGTAACCACAATAAAAGGAGTGCTATGGGGAACCTGGCTGAGAGTCTGATGGAGGTCAAGTGGTGGGACGACACTTGGCTCCAGGCAGGTCTCCCTCATGCATGAGTAACACAAAGAACTTTGCCTACTTGGTGTTCAATGCTTTTGCTGTGTTTTTAAATTGTCTCGTTCCAGCGGTGGGCCTGTGCTAGACAGACCCAACAGGGTGGCTAACAGCTATTAGCAGCTAGCATCGCATCTAGCATTGGCGTCGTTTAGCTCAAAGCACACAACACTTATAACCAGTGTTGGGAAGTAACGGAATACATGTACCGCTGTTATGTATTTAAAATACAAAATATGAGTAACTGTATTCCGTTACAGTTACTGTTTAAAAAGGTGGTATTCAGAATACAGTTACTTTGTTGAAATCAATGGATTACACTGCGGTACTTTCCTGTTTCATTTTGTCGCGGGTCAGGACTGTTTGGGTTTTGTTTGACAGCTACGTTCTGTTGTTCCAGGCGGCAGCGTTACGGTTGCCATGGTTACAGGGCGACGCTCTCTCTCTCTGCGACTGTGCGTTTCCTGGGTGAGAGAGCGCCTTTTCGTTGTTGATGTTGTTGTGCTAAGCTAACAGGCAGAATGCTACAAGCATAGCTCTAAAGAATGTAGCATCATGGGCAGTGTAGTCCGTGTTGCAGGGAGAATGGACTGCCATACACGTTATGGGTCTGAGCGCGAGGAGAGAGAAAAAGGGGAGTGGAAAGGTCCGAGTTGTCATCGAGGAAAAACGGGAGCTGGAAGCATGTAAATATAATAATAACCACTTCAGCCAAGAAGAGTGTCTGACGAGCCTAGTTGTAAGTAAGCTATTAAGACTCGACTGTACACCGTGTTCGTGTTTTCCTCCAAAAACAATAAGTTCCGTTGGAGCAGCCTTTCAACGCCTCTCTCTGTCTCTCGCAAGAAAAGTTGACCCACACAACAAAGTAAAGCTATTTTTCGGCTACAAGCCGACAGGGACCCCGCCGTATTAATCAGAGGTCCCTTTACTACAGTTCGGAGTCGCGGACCTTCAGTAATAGTAATAAATCACACAGCAATAGTACATTCACGTTGTTGTAAAAAGCATGATAATATATTAAGTAATCCAAAGTATTCAGAATACGTTACTGTCATTGAGTAACGTAACGGAATACGTTACAGAATACATTTTGGAGCATGTATTCTGTATTCTGTAATAGAATACATTTTAAAAGTAACCTTCCCAACACTGCTTATAACACACTGTAAAAAAACAACAGGAGAAGTGAAACAACACGCCAGATTCTCATAGCTCCCGATTGGTTTTTGTTCAAAGGTTTCTGAGCTGAATCGGCTAGTGAAATACATTATCTAACTTAACAGGTAGCTAACAAAAGCACGTGACTCACCGGGATTTTCAGACACAAATAACTTGACAGACGTTATTCCCTTTGTGGTAAGAGTTCGGGGCCTAATAAAAGAGTACCTTATTAGCATTTATACGTAAAACAATCTGGTCTCATTAACCGGGTTGCAGTATTGCATACCAAGATACTTTTTCCATGTGCTCCGACACATACTTGACCGCCATCAAAGGGAAGATCTCACAGGAAGAGACAGGTAATACTTCCGGCGCACTAGACGCAAGGTCGTCAGAACACAAAACTGCATCACAGTACCCCCTTGTGACAATAACAGGCTATAGCCTTAGATTACAAAAAGGGATTTTGCAGCCCTGTATTTTACATGGGTTACACTAACATGTAACTCCTCATGTTTTTAAATCAGATATTGGGTCTGTACACGTGACATTATGTTTTTCGTGTTGTTAAATGTGCTGCAAAACAAACTGAGGTAGACTAACTGCTATTTAAAGGCTAAATGAGAATACTCTGCAGGTTAGAGAAGGATAAACAAGTTGGTTTGCTGTACTATGATGGATTTAAAATAAAGAACAGTGTATGTGCCTCACTGGCTGTGGTTTCATGGTCAGAGTAAGGTTACATTAAGTGTAGCAGAAATTCATATGAATTTTAGCTGATGATACTTAGATCCACTGACTGAATTCCACCTTCATATCTTGTTGAATTCAGTTGTGTACATTCACAAAGAGCAGCAGGTCAGCTGATCACAGCATGTACCCTAAAGAAAATCTACTGGAGCTCTCAACAGAAATTATTGTGAGTTATGATTTTTTTCCCCACACTGAGCCATTATAACCAACTTTGGGGGTTCCCCCACCTGCCAACCCCACTTTAACCCTGTTTAGAGCCCACTTTTTCTGTTTAGAGGCAAAGTCACCCTCTACAATGTAGGCAATAGAATATATATATATATATATATATATATATATATATATATATATATATATATATTGTTCACTCAGGACAAATTGCCTTGGGAAACAAAATCAAAGTAAAATTGCTCCCAGCAACACAACTTTTTTTTTTTTCTCATAATGTTCTATGGCTCCGTTCCTCTTCACCATCTACACTTCTCCCACATCTCTACCCAGTGCTTTCTGCAGAAGTTCTCTGATGACGCTGCAATAGTCGGCCTCATCACTGATGGGGATGACAAGGAGTACAGAGGACTGACCCAAGACTTTGTGGACTGGTGCCAGCTGAACTACCTCTAGATCAACACCAGTAAAACCAAGGAGCTGGTGGTAGACTTTCGCAGGCACAAACATCCTCCACTGCAACCACTGAACATCCAAGGTATGGACATTGAGGCTGTGGACAGTTACAGGTACCTTGGTGTTCATCTGAACAACAAACTGCACTGGATTCATAATTTAGAAGCCTACTACAGGAAAGGGCAAAGCAGACTGTACCTGCTGCGGAGACTCAGGTCGTTTGGAGTAGAGGGCCCACTCCTGAAAACCTTCTATGACTCTGTGGTGGCCTCAGCTATCTTTTACGGTGTGGTCTGCTGTGGTGGCAACATCTCTGCCGGGGACAGGAAGAGCCTGAACAGGCTGTTCCGCAGGGTCAGCTCGATTCTAGGATGCCCTCTGGACCCAGTGGAGGTGGTGAGTGACAGGAGAATGGTGGCTAAGCTGTCATCCCTGATGGACAACATCTCCCACCCCATGCAGGAGACTCTGACAGCACTGAGCAGCTCATTCAGTGGCAGGCTGCGGCACCCACGGTGTGGGACGGAGAGATTTCGCAGGTCTTTCCTCCCCACTGCTGTCAGACTCCACAACAAAGACTCCAACTGATCAAACACACACATCCACACATGTGCAATAACTCTAAGTGCAGTACTCTTTTTCTGACAAAGTTGTATTTTTACTCAGTTGTAAAAGCATTTGTACTCTATTTTTTATCCTACTGTATATTTTATTCTACTGTATATAGTATTTTATTCTATTCTGTACAGTTGGGTACAGTATTTTATTCTTATTGTATTCTAATTTTTGCTATATAACTTTGCACTGTCCACTTCCTGCTGTGACAAAACAAATTTCCCACGTGTGGGACTAAAGGTTTTCTTATCTTATAGTCTGATGTTGTAGTCTTCACACTTCTTTTCTAGTCTGCTTAAGGCCTCAGTCACACTTGAGTTAAAATAGGACAGCAACCTCCATGCAAGGACAACTGGTGGTTGGGGGGGGGGGGGATTGCATTTGCTGTCTGGGACCGATTGCATGTTTTCTGCACACTACATTAAAAACCCAAAGGAATGCAAGCATTTGCCCACATGGGACAGTAATGTTATCTATCTTAGTAAGAAAAGACTTTCTCTTTCCAACCAAACAATACCTAATTGTACTGTGATTAACATTAACATTTAGCATGCTGACTGAAGTCTCAGATGTAGTTCTTGGGCTTTTTGCAATTTCTCTGTCCTGGAACAATCTTTCTGAACACCTGAGATCAGCTAAAACCGAATAAATACACCTAAACATAGTTATACATCTGAGTAAATTATTTTCTGCTAACCTCTTCATAGGTCTTCTCTCTGTTAGTATCATATTTTCACTCTTAATATGTTCATTTTACCAGAGTTCACAGGGATACTCTGTAACCCTGAGTGTTTGCATTTTTGAGTGTTTGCACTCTTTAATAGTGCTAAAAAGCTGAATCCATGGGTAACGAAAAAGACAAGTTATAATTTTTGACCCAGCACAGGGTTTAAAATGCTATTATTTGTAATAGCTTATCAATAAAGCAAGTCTAAAACCTCTTTTAACATTTTTTTTATTTTAATTTCTAGTGGATTTCAGAGACATTATAAGAATGAGGAACTGCAAAGTGATCATGAAAAGTAAGAGGAAATGAACAACATTCAAATACGACTAGAGATGGCTATTAAAGGAACAAAGCTTGTCACTGACGAGGTGTTGGTTTCATACATATGTATGTGCATACAAATGCATAACTATTTAAAGTCAACACACATGCGAACATGCTAAAACACTGAAGCTGTGCGAATACATATTTAAAAGCAAACTTCAATATTTCAGTAGATGAGGGTTGAAAGTTTGGCAAAGTGCTGTATAAAGCACCAAAACACAAACAGCAACAACACTAATGATAATAGTTAATAGAAGGTAAGAATACACCACTCTTATTCTGCAACAAGAGGATAGTAAAGCAAGATCTGAAGCAGTCACAATTGTTGTAATGAAGACTGAGGGATTACTCATTAGATTTTAATTTGTAGGTTGAAGCCTAAACTTGTTGCTGTTACTTTACTATGACTTTTATTTTTACTACCTACCTATAATACAATGAATACAAACATAACAGTATTGCACAAACGTAATTACAGAAATTTTTGTTAAACCACACATGTGCTCTTTATCTGAAATAGTAATAATAATTATGTCAAGAGGACTCGCTCTAATTAAAAACAACAGCTTGATAGAAAAGAAAAAGCAGACAGAAATCAGAGCTATACCGCAGGGAGACAGAAAATGGGGGAGGTGTGAAAATATGAATTTGAAAGAGCGAGTTGAGACGAGAACAGGAAGAAAGAAAAAAACTGTCTAGGAAATGACAATACAAAGGCAGAAGTGCAAATGCTTGCTGCTAAAAAAGTCACAGAGCGAGAGAGCAACTCAAATGTGCAATCAGGGATGACAGTAGGTTCTACAGACACGATTCATTTTGAAGTGAAGAAATATTGTTAAAAAACAAGTGAAACGCTGGATATTGACCAAAGCTGAAATATGGGGTGAGTCATTTTCTTACATTAGTTATATTAATAAAATTTTTTAAACTGAGGAAAGAAACATATGTTCATTCTAATTTTGAATGACTCGTGTAAGAATGTGTAAAACAACACCGACTCTCATAGTGCTCTCTATATTTTACCGAAAAGATATTTAGTTCTGACTACATTTCCTGTTGTCTGCAAGTGTCTGAAGCTTATAACAGGTGCTTCAATTATTATAGTTATTGCGCATAGACTAAACATGTATCTGCATTTCCTTTTTTATGATAATGTTATTTAATCCAAGAAAGCATTCTGGGGAACCAAAACCTTTTGAGAACTTGGTGCATATGACAGGTGAAATACAGTCCATATTAGGCATTGTACTGATCACAGGAAGTGGTCAAAACATGAAAACCTTTGTGACAGGAAGTAAAGCTTTCCCACAGGCTACAGACATTGCAAGTAGCAGACTGAAAACAAGTCAGTGTCATAATGACTTGTAGAGAGATGTAGTCTTTTTATTATTTCATTAATTTTTGTATACAAACATTCAAACCACACAGGATAAATACATAAAGGTATAAATGTATAATTGTTTTAATGAAATAATCATCAAAAATACAAACACATATTTGCCCCATTACTTTACAGTGTACAAATTTAGGGTTCTGAACCTCTGTAAAGCTATGAAGCATTACTTACTTTTCAAATGTGCTAAACAGATTGACTAACTAGAGGAATTAATTTGATTTTATATACAAAATTTGAACAGTTTAGAAATAGAAAAGAAAGTCCACCCTGTATGTATTTTATAGAATTTGAAAAGTTCTATGTGTCAGGACATAATAAATAAAAAGTATATAAAAGAATATGATTATTTTTTAAAAAAAGGTCTTTGCTAGGTTCTAAAATAATTTTAATATAATCTGGATGTGGAGTTATATAGGTCATATCACACAATTATAACATATTTATTTAACAAAAACCCAAATTTAGTGTGTTTGTGCTTATATAGTATGTTTGGGATTTGCCAAATATTGCATGGTTCAGTTCCCAAATAGCCAAACTCTAGTGTGGTCTGTCTGGAAAACATTGTTCCAGAAAGCTTGTGGTTTATTCCGATAAAACTTTGCAAATATTAAATGTTCTTTAGCAAGAAGAAACTGTCTCCTGGCAGCTCTTCCAAACAAGCAACAATGGTCTTTTTATGGATAGAAACAGTGAAGAGTGACAGGAAAGCAGCGGGAGAGACAGAGAAAGAAATGAGGCAAAGGGCCGCAGGTTGTGTTAAAACCCGCACCGGCCGCTCCCAGCCATACGGCATGTGGTCACCTGCTCATCCCAGTGAGCTAAACCAGCACCCAGTCGGTCTATGCTTCAAGCTTGGGTCCTCTACCAGGAGTCCTGGGAGCTTGAGGGTCCTCAAAAGTATCTTTGCTGTTCCTAGGACTGTGGTCTTGTGGACAGAGATCTCAGATGTCATTCCTGGGATCTGCTGGAGCCACTTGCCCAGTTTGGGGGTCAGTACCCCGAGGCACCATTGCTGCCTTCACCTTCACATCACCTCATGCTCCTCTCCTAGCCCTTGGTATTTCTTGAGCTTCTCGTGTTCCTTATTCCCAATGTTGCCATCTTCTTCTGTTTGTCCACTAAGTCAGGGCTGACTTGGCATAGATGTTTCTGTACACTGTTCCAGCCACTTGATTATAGCGTTCCATGTATCCCCTGCCTGCTAGCATCTTACACCTTTCTGTTACGTGCTGGATCCCAGCCTCTATTGATCGTGTGACTTAGACTTCTCTGCATTTAATCATACTTGTTATTAATATCTGGCTCTCTTCTACAGCATGTCATTTGTCCTGTCTTCTTTCTCTCACCCGAAATGGTCACAGTATATGGCCACCCCTCCCTTAGCCTGGCTCTGAAGGAGGTTTCTTTTTGTTGAAAGGGAGTCTTTCCTTCTCACGGTCACCAAAGTGCTTGCTCATTGGGGGTCACATGATTGTTAGGTTTTTATCTGTATGCACTATTGTAGGGTCTAACTTACAATATAAAGCACCTTGAGGTGACTGCTGTTGTGATTTGATGCTGTATAAATAAAATTGAATTCAAGTCAATTGAACTGAATTGTGCTTAAAGTTTGTTCCCATACTGACATAATTAGTGCCTCTGTGGTGTCTTTTAGTCATTGTCCTGTCATTGGTAAGATTTTTCAATAACAGGTGCCTATCCTTCCATTGTGGTCCCTCCTCTAGCACTTCTTGTGTCTCGGGTTTCTGGTGCACTAAGCACGCGATCATTATAGCCAGCTTCTTGATGTACTTATGGATCTTTGTTGTTTCATTCAGAATAATGGTTCTGATACTTACTACTACTCGGCGTCCTTTCTTCCACTTAGCGTACAATCTGAGGATGCTGGACTGGTGATACCCTCTAAGCATGATAAGGAGCATTATTGTCTTGACTCAGTGGATTTTATCTCATCCTTTATTTAGTGGAGCTTATTATCTCAACAGGGCACTGATGTTGCATATACCTACAAACATTTGTGAAAGAATGGGTTGGTCTAAGGGGCTCAGTGAATTCCAACATGGTACTGTTCAGAGCACTATGTTGGAGTACCAAGCAGAGTTGAGATTCTGAGGCCACAAAAGTGGAAGCCTTCTGTCACCTGGCTACTTCTAGAAATTCTGTACATAAAAATTATTAACAGAATTGGTGAAAAGGGGTAGCCCTGGCGAAGACACGCACCAGGAATGAGTCTGTCAATGTCTGTTGGCAATGCATACATTGCTCCTGCAACAGTTGTACAGAGACTGAATGGCAACGCCTGAAGCACCCCCCAGTAGGACACTCCAAAGGACACAGTCGAATGCCTTCTCCAAGTTCCCCATACACATGTAGATGAATTGGACACACTCAAATATTCTTCCAAGGATAAAGAGCTAGTCCAGTGTTCCATGAACAGGATCTGCATTGTTTGTCAGTTAGGTTTGACTAATGGACAAACTCTTTTTCAGCAACCTGGCATACATCTTCTCAGGGAGGCTCGTATTCATAAAAAAGCATTTTGTAAATTATTTATCATAACCTTGGTTTTACTTGGCCTATTAACACAATTTAAAAACTAACCTATAGTTTATACACACTCTTAAAACAAACAAAAAAAGAAATAGACTCCACATGGCTGCATATTACTGCTATGTCATCTTAAATCAGTCATGTGATTTGGACACGCTCATCAACTCCAGGGGATTAATGACCTCAGTGACCTTGTTTTCAGTGATGGGAAAGTTGTCTCCCTCGTCCCTAGAGTCTACTTTCTCTACAGAAGTCGAGAAGGAGGTATTCTTTCCGCTACCCGATTATATCCTCTGTTTTTGCTTCAGCTACCGCCCGAGACATGTTCTGCTTGGCATGCTAGTACCCATCAGCTGCCTCAAAAGTTCCAAAGGTTAACTAAACCTGATAGGACTCCTCATCTCTGGTGTCCACTAGGGATGGGTACCGGTATCCGGTGCCATTATGACATAAACGGTAGTAACCAGACCGAAAAGCAGCGCACATTTCGGTGCTTTATTTCGGTGCTTTTTTTCCCCTGAGATGTCATACACTTTGGATTCCAGCCAATCATTTTACCTTTGCAAGCGCAGTAGGTACGTACGTACGTATGTTCTTTTAGAGCAGAGCTACAGATTAAAAACGCCCAAGGCGAAGCGGTCAAAAGTCTGGCTGTACTTCACAGCAAAAGATGCAAACTCAACAGCCTGCAACAAGTGCTTTAAGGTGATACTAAGGTGATGCAAAGGAGGTAACACCTCGAATCTGATGAAAAACCTGGCGACGCATAGCATTTTTTTAAAAGCCGTATTTGATAGCTTGCTGCGAGACCTCACATCGAGCACATCTACTGCGGGTGTGGTGCCTGTTATCGGTCCCGGAGTTAGCAACACCCCCCAAAAACCCGAAGAGGAGAGTCCTGGCCCCTAGCCCTGCCAGTGTAGCAGAAATGATGACGGATGATGATGGCAGCAGCAGCCATTCTTCTCTGGGTCAGTAGCTTAATGTTGTTCGTGTGTAATTTACGTTGAGTAGGCTAACCACGTTATTAAATTAATGCACGTAAGGTGAACTAGCAAACACCGTCGTAGTTACATGCGGCTGTCTTCTTGTTTGATGGCAGATACTCCCTTCACCCTGGCCAAAAAAGCTAAAATGACCAAAGAAAAAGTTGGAAACAGCTAAACATGAGAGGTTTTTGGACAAAGTTGGTGTTTTTTTTCCCCCATTGATTAAGCACTGCTTCCAGCCAAGAGTGATACCATAAATCCCCTATAGCTGCAGAAAAGGCTAACATTGTTGTCTTTTTTACAAAAAAAACAGCTAAACATGAGAGGTTTTAGGACAAAGTTTGTGTTCTTCATTCTTTAAGCACCAGTTTGAGCACCGTTTAAGCACGGGCACCGTTTCAAAAGTACCGGTTTGGTACTGGTATCGGATAAAGCCTAAACGATACCCATCCCTAGTGTCTACCATCTGGTTCATCTGGTTACTGCCATAACAGGGGCCAACCACCTTGCAGCATCTACTTGCAGCTGCCTCAGCAGTCTAGGTGCAGATTCTTTCTCCAGCCACAGAATGCTGTTGTATTTCTGCCGGAGGTGAGAGTTGAAGATCTCCTGGATCAGGGGCCAGCACACCCTCACTGTACGTTTAGGTGTGGCACATGTGTCAGGCATCCTCTTGCCACCTGATTTAATTAGCCACCAGGTGAATGGTAAATGGCCTGCATTTGTATAGCGCTTTTCTAGTCCTTAAGGACCCCATAGCTTTACACTACATTCAGTCATTCATCCATTCACACACACATTCACACTCTGGTGATAGCAAGCTACATTGTAGCCACAGCTGCCCTGGGGCGCACTGACAGAGGCAAGGCTGCCGGACACAGGCGCCACCGGGCCCTCTGACCACCAGTAGGCAAACATGGGGTTAGTATCTTGCCCAAGGATATTTGGCATGCAGCCAGGAGGCAGCCTGGGATCGAACCACCAACCTTCTGATTAGTGGCTGACCTGCTCTGTCACCTGAGCTACAGCCACCCATAAGGTGGTTGACAGCTCAGCTTCTCTCTTCATCCAAGTGTCCAGCTCAAAGGTCGTAGATCAGATGATATGATTACAATATTGATCGCTGATCTGTGACCTAGGATGTCCTGGTGCCACTTACACTTATGGATACCCTTAACATGGTGTTGGTCATGGACAAACTGTGGTTTGCACAAAACTCCAATGATGAAACACTACTCAGGTTCAGATCAGGCAGATAGTTCCTTGAAGTACTCAATGACCATAAGAAGGCTGGGTACTCTGAACTGTTGCTTGGCGTGTAACTCCCTCCACCATGGGTTACACGAGTCCAGTCATAAAATTTCCTCATTAATAAATGTAACTCTTAGTGGAATTACAAACAAATTGGAAGCGATTGGGAACAACAGCAATTTAGCCATGAAGTGGTAGGCTGCATAAAGTCATAGTGAGGGATCTCAAACTTTCTGCGATTTCATCGCTACACACCTCCGAACTTCATGTGACCTTCAGATTAGCTCAAGAATAGTGTGTTTCATTTAATGGGTTCATTTAATGCTTCATTTACTGGGTTTCCTTGGTAGAGCAACTGCATCCAAGCCTTACATCACCAAGCGTAATGCAGAGCATTGGATGCATCACCAACACTCTATAGATGTCGAAACGCGTTCTGTGGAGTGACAAATCATGCTTTTCCATCAGCAATCCAATGGATGAGTCTGGGTTTGGCAGTTGCCAGGACAGTAATACTTGTCTGACTGCATTGTGCCAAGTGTAAAGTTTGGTGCAGGGGTATTATGATGTGGCCTTGCTTTTCTGGAGCTCAGCCTGGGCTTCTAGCTCCAGTGAAAGGAACTCTTAAAACTTCAGCATTCCAAGATATCCATAAAGACATTGATGAGCAAGTTTGGTGTGGAAGAACATGACTGGCCTGCACCTGAGCCCTACCTCAACCCAACTGAACACAAATGCACTTCTGAAAGAATTATCAAAATTTCCTGTAAACTCACTCCTAAATCTTATGGAAAGCCTTCCCGGAAGAGTTCGTGTTATAGAAGAATGTTCATGTTTCTTTTATCTGTACACTTACACCATTTTAGTATTTTGTTCTTGCACTGCATCTGGTCATCTTTTTTTTCCTAATCATTCCCTCAAACAGTGAGTCCAGTATCTGTCAGGTGAGGGCAACAGTCATGCTGTATGATGACAACAGCAAGCGCTGGGTGCCAGCAGGATCTGACAGTACATCTATAAGCCGTGTCCAGATCTATCACAACCCTTCAGCAAACACCTTCAGAGTAGTGGGACGCAAACTGCAGGCTGACCAGCAGGTACAAGAAAAGCATACACACGAAACCAGACAATTGCCTTCTCATGTTCTGATTGGACAGACACTAACACACACACACACACACACACACACACACACACACACACACACACACACACACACACACATATATATCACCCTGGGATTTTGCAAGTTCAGGGTGATCAATTTATTCACAAATACACTGTTCAAAAATCATACAATGTGATTACCGCATTTTTCTTTTCAGATTCTGTCTCTCACAGTGGAATGTGTATGTGTGTGTGTGTGTGTATGTATATATATATATATATATATATATATATATGTATATATATATATATATATATATATGTATATATATATATATATATATATATATGTGTATATATATATATATATATATGTATATATATATATATATATATATATATATATGTATATATATATATATATATGTATATATATATATATATATATATGTATATATATATATGTATATATATATATATATATATATATATATATATATATATATATATATATATATATATATATATGTATATGTATGTATGTATGTATATACACTTTGAGACACACAGTGTATTCTGTTCACCTTGCACAGACTTAATAATTAACAGATGAATACCCACAACATGTGTTGGTTTATTCCATGCATACTACAATCTACTGTGGACCAAGCATCAGCAATATGATCTCACATATAATTATATATTTAAACAAATTTACTTCTGGCCTGACTAACTTTATATTTAATTTACATTTATTATCCTTCGCTTCCTGTTTTCATCAGGTGGTGATCAATTGTCCCATTATCAAAGGAATGAAGTATAATCAAGCCACACCAAATTTCCATCAGTGGCGTGATCACAAGCAGGTGTGGGGGCTAAATTTTGGCAGTAAAGAAGATGCTACTCTGTTTGCCAACACCATGACGCATGCTTTAGATACTGTCAGTGCCCCGGCAGTTGCAGGTAACCACACCAGTGCAAGAAGACATGTTAGATCCAGATCGTGCAGTATTCCTGTCTGTCAGATTTGGTGAAGACTGAGGACCCTTAATGCAGACTCTTAGACAGGCAGGTTCCAGTGAATATAATCCTTTATTGAAGGTAAACCAAAAGCCATAAGAACACACGGAAATGCCTGGAAAACCCTGGGAGCTAGGAAACAAAGATGTAACACAAGGAACAGGATGCACAGTAAACAAGAAACAGGTTGATGCGAAAAAAAAGCTATGGGGAGATGAAGGCCAAAAACACACAAGGTAATTAGGGAAGATGGGAAACATTAGGGAACATAGCTATTACTGATAAGAAAAACGGGAATAGCAAAACAGTAACTGATACAAAAGGCACATGGGAAAAGGCTAAAACAAGGAGCATAGCAATGTCTTTATATTCTGACAATAATCTGTAAGTGTGGTATGGTGGTGGGGTGGGGATAATATGTGAGTGACACAGAGTGGAAAAAAGATATAAGAGATATAAGTATGTAAAAAAAAGTGTGTTGCTAATCTCTCTAAGATTAGAAATCACAAAATCAAAACAAATAGTACAACATGAATTGCATAAAGAAATGTATTAGGCACACTGAAAACTAATAAGCCTAAAAACCAGTGTACTGTCCTATAAATAAATGTTAGTTAATACAATTATTTTTGATTATTAGGCATTTATTCCAACTACTTTTTGGAGTTGGACTATAACTCTGTTTAGATACTTATACAGAAAAACATTTCTATGCCTGAATTAAAACAATTCTTCAAAAAAGTGAGATAAAATTTCTTCAAACCATTGTAAAAGATTCCCTGCCAGTTATCAAAAGGGCTCAATAGCATTTTTTAATTGTTATTAGCCACCAAGTGGCATTTGAGACTCAATGTGGTAACTCAGTTCACACTGGCAGTAAATACAAATAACTGAATTTGCATGAATGTGTTATCATCTCGTTGGCTTTGAGAGCCCTAATATAAGCATACATGCATATTTTATATTATCTATGTAATATATTAATTTTAAATAATTTTAATGCTTTTTCTTAGGCCCAGCTCAGAACGGCCCCACTGCACAGCAGCTGGAACAACAGAGAAGGTACCGTTCATTCTTAATTATACTAAGGCTAATATCTATTTTATGTCATTGGTTTTTAGGTTTTGTTTCTGCTTTTAATTAACATTTTCAGCAGTTATTACAGACTAATAAAGACTACAATGCAAATGCAGAGATATGTTGTTTACAGCAGATAGTCCACATATCTATTTTCTCCTTGATACAAGTCATGAGTTCATCAGTCTGCAGGCACTAGTATACTCTGCACTGGTTGCTTGCTCTGCACAGTCACTTCTATTTATGCTCACCATTAAGACGTAAATAGCAGCTGCATTATTTTCCTGAACAACAGTTTTCTCTGCTTAGACAATAGCACCACATCAGCGCTGATACAGAAAGCAAAGTCATTGCCAAGTATTTTTCAATAAAGTCTCATGTTATCAAAATGTTTCCACTCCCTCTGTAGAATTTATGAAACTCTGACCTTCTGATATATCACTAGAATTGCAGAATAAACTAACATGGCTGTACACTTGACTGTCAAAACCTAGCTGTGGCGGCAGCAGTGCAATGCACCAGGTTACAGAAGCTGAGGCTACGTCCACACTAATGCGTTTTTGTTTGAAAACGCATCACCTTCTCTCCGTTTTGGCCTCCCGTCCACACTGAGATGGCATTTTCCCCAAGGAAAAATGCCATCTTTTTGAAAACGCTCTCGAAAACACATACATTTCAAAATGGAGCTGTCCCATCGCAGTGTGGACACTTGAAAACGCAGACTTGACAGATGTTGGTCATATGATGCATGTTGTTGGATTAGTTGAAGGGCTTAAAGCATCAAGGAAGGGTTAATGAGGAATATGAGTGAGGTTTGTAGGCGGCTGCTGGTGGCTGCAAGCACATCATCTCTCAGATCTCCAGCTAAGCACGTTTCCAGGGAGGGAGCAGGGGAAAGAGGGCAGTCTGGCAGCGCGCTAATTATCCCACTGCAAGCGAGCTAGTTGGAACACAAGTGCACAGTCAGCAGGCACTAATTAGGGTTTCTCTTATGTGGATGTGACATTATTTTTGGAGCACACAGCCTAAAAGCAAAGATGTTTACACCTTGCTTATCTCACCCACCTCCTAGACCTCTTCTGGAGGACACCAAAGTGTCTCCCAGCCAGCCAAAAGTAATGATCTCATGGCTGGCTTGTATGTTCTGGGTTTGCCCTGGCGTCTTCTTCTAGTTTGGCATGCCCAAAATACCTCAGCTAGGAAGCACCTTGTAGGTGTCCTTGTTACATTCTTGAACCACCTCAACTGGTTCCTTTCATGATGGGGGAGTAGCAACTCTACCTTGTGCCCTTGATGAATGACTGAGCTCCTCAATCTATCTTGAATGCTTCTGCAGTGGTCCTATGGACAGACTACGCTTTTTCTGCTGATAAAGACCTCCTCCCAAACTACACCAAAGTGATGAGTTAGATGACAAAAATAAAATGTCCTTTTTTCCACTATCTACAATGAAAAGTATAAAATATGAGAAATATGAGAAAATAAACTACAAAGTTGCTTTTATTAAAGTAAAGAAAATCACAAAGTTACATGAGAAATTTAACAAGGTAAATCAAACCTGCAACTCAATGGGGGGAAAAAAACAAAACAAAAAAAAAACATACTGCAAGGGAGGACACAACTTTGAGGGATAACATGACAAAGAACAAATGGAGAAAATACATACCCACCAGGGAAAACAGCTGGATGGAATTAGACTAATGAGACAGGGGCAAACAAAACTAAACACAGCACAAGACACAAGGGACTATCAAAATAAAATAGGAAGTAATACACTGAGACCCAGGACTAAGACATGAACTTAAGGGGAAATAAACAAACATGGAGACATGACTGACTGGGGTGACAGAAAGGGAACACAAAAACAATGATAACTGAAGAAAACATAACCAAATGAGGAAGAGAGACTAGAAACAAAGGAAATATAACATGATGAAAAAAGAAACTAGAATCATGAACCAGAAATATAGATACTACGCTATCTATAAATATAAAACATAAACAGAAGACTGTAGAGCTCAAACACAAAACGCATCTTTACCTAGAATGCACCTAAAGACCTATAGATTAGGAGAGCAAAACTATAATACAAAGATAATAAAAAATTAGTCAAACCCAAAAATCTTTTTTTTTAAAAAACCATAGCACTTGGACTGATGGAAAGGAGAGTTTCTTTGGTCCAGCCCACTTAACATCAAAGTGGTTTGTATGTAGCCCACAACGTAAAAATGAATTTGACCCCCCTGGTCTACATATTGTAGCTGTTTGCTGTAAATAAGGGCAATGTCACAAACAACTGTTCTGTGGCACACTCTCCTTGTGCTGTGGCTGGTCCTTCACTCACCCATAGAGAAAACTGAAACTATAACGCCTGAAACCAGGTGTTAAACAAATGAAAATTGTCTTCTGTAACCACCACTTCACTTTCATGCTTTTATATTTTTTGGGGCTTCTACTAAAATTTGTGGTGAACTCTGCTGTCACTGCCTTACCATGATCCACTTTTCAAACAGTCAGCCAGTTAGTCACACCTATCCATAGTGTTTTTGGAAGACTGCACGAGAGTTGTTTGCGTATGTTGAAAACCCCTCTCCATAGGTTTGGCATAGGCAAAAAGGTACGCAAATGGACACATTCACTGTATCGTAAATTAAACATAAAAGAAAGTTCAGACACACTCCAGGCAAAGCTTATTTGAAAATCACTATAGACCTTCATGTGACTTTCAGATTAGCTCATGAACAGTGCATAGAAAGCTTCATTTAATTGGTTTCTTTGGCCAATCAGCTGCATCCAAGCCTTACATCACCAAGCGTAATGCAGAACATTGGATGCATCACACCACCACTTCACTCTAGGGAAATGGAAACAATATCAAAAGTGACCCACCGTTGACAATTTGGGCTTCTCCATCTAGTAATCTGGTGGGTGAGTCTGGGTTTGGCAGTTGGCAGGAGAATGGTACTTGTCTGACAGCACTGTGCCAAGGATAAATATTTGGTGGTGGATGGATTATGATGTGGCAACCTTTTTTCAGGAGTAGGCCCTGGCTTCTTACTTCCACTGAAAGGAACTCTTAATGCTTCCGACATGTCAGACATTTTGGACTATATCATGCTCTCAGCTTTGTGGGAACAGTTTGGAGATGCCCCCTTTCTGTTGCAACATGATGCACCAGTGCACAAAGCAAGGTCTATAAAGACATTAATGAGCAAGTTTGGTGTGGTAGAACATGACTGGCCTATACAGAGCAACAATCTTAACCCAACAGAACACTTTTGAGATGAGTTAGAGCAGAGACTGTGAGTCAAGCCCCCTCATCAAAGATCAGTGATGAGGGGGTACCCCAGCTGGGTAGCTTGGGGAGCCCCTCTGTAAGAAGGCCAGATACTCTAACCTGCTGCTCGACACGTAAGCACAGCCAACAGTCAGGACCTGTATCGTTTACTCGAGAGTTGGTTCTGTACTACTCCATCAGATCTGCTTAACTCTATGTTTCTTGACTGTAGTTTAAAACCACAAACTCTTGGGACCAATCTGGACTCTTTGCATCTCAGATTTAATCAAAGGGGAATTTTATAGTATATAATTTCCTGGATTCTCTTTCATACTCCCTTACCACTTGAAAAGTGTTCCTCCCATCCATGTCCATAACAAACAACTACAATTGAAAAGAGGTGGTTGCTTTCAACACCAGCTATGAGGAACTGATATTGTAGTTCTCAGGCACTTCAACTGCAACTTACACCTTGCCTCAGTTGACCTTAATAGGTCACATGATAGGGTGGGTCTCACAGAGGTTTCACCCTTGTCCCCTTCTGATGGTAATGGCCTATGCCTTTTTTGACTCACATGATCTGTATTAGGTCAACAACCACCTCCAGAGGGGACACCACTACTTGTTAAATACCTGGAATTCTTTTGTTTGTCTTTTGTTTCTGGAACCCTGGGATGGGAGGTGAAGCATACTCAGAAACTTAAAGAAATCAAGTTCCTTTCTTTTTCTAACCTCTTAAAACTACCACGATTTGCACGACTATGAACCTCCACACACAATATAAAGGATGGATTTTCAGTGAAATATAAACACATGTATTATACCTGTTGAGGTTTTTATACAAACAGCAGCACTTAGCTCTAATTTATCTGTCTATCTTCGTCTAGACTCGAACGTCAGAAGCAGGAACAGCAAGAGAAAGAACGTCTGGAGCGAGAACGCCAGGCCACTGTATCAGCACCTCCTGCCCCTCCTGCCCCTCCTGCCCCACCAGCTACTTCACCTGCCCCACCAGCACCCCCACCACCTCCAGGTCCACCCCCACCTCCTTCTGGGGGATGCCCACCTGCACCTCCACCACCTCCATCTGGAGGTATGGTTCCACCTGCACCTCCACCCCCACCGGTTGCAGGAGGCAGTGGAGGAGGTGGAGGTGGCAGTGGAAATGATCTGGCTGCAGCTCTAGCAGGAGCCAAATTGCGCAAAACAGTAAAGGTATGAGCAAATACATATAAATACAAATACATATATGCATATACATATACGGGGTGGCTGTAGCTCAGGAGGTAGAACAGGTCACCTATTGATTGGAAGTTCAGTGGTTTGAGCCATGGCTCCTCCAGTCTGCATGCCAAGTATCCTTGTGCACGATACTAACCCAAAGTTGCTCTCCCATGCGTCCATTGGAGTGTGTTGTTGTATAGAGCACTTTGAGTACTCCGGGAGAGTAGAAAAGTGCTATATCAGTCCATTTATGTATTTGTGTTCTCTAAAACCCTGATGCACACACACATTTTACTATTTGTATTTAGTTTTATGTTTTTCAAAAGGATCTATTCATTGGACCAAACGGCTTTAAACACAGTGATGTGCATTTTTTTGTGTTAAGGATGAGGGAGGTTCAGCAGCCCCAGCCCCGAAACCACAGTCCTCATCTGGTGGAAGTGGAGGAGGTGATCTAATGGGAGAAATGAGTGCCATCCTTGCAAGAAGGCAAGTCATAATCGAGAGATATACATCTTAGAAATACTTGTGATAGTCTGATATGGAGGATCTCATTGTTTGTATTGTAATGGATTTCTTTTTTTAATAGGCGAAAAGCTGCTGATAAGCCAGCTGTAAAAAAGGAAGAATCTCACAATGTAAGCCCCATGCTCTCAAGAAGACCCATAAGATTTTTTTATGGGTCTGTAGTATTTGTAGATTTAATAAGATTTAAATATTGAATTATAACTGTAATTATCTTTATACGTAACTACAGGAGGATTCTGAGTCCTCTGTATCGAAATCCTCAGGTGTAGCGGGTGAGTAATCACAGCTGTGTAGATAAAGAAAGATAAATGCCTCTCTTTACACTACAGCCAGCATTGTACATAGACTTTTTGTGAAAGAAACAAAAACATTTAATTTGAGGATATTAACATGAAATGCAATAATAAATACAACAATTCCCCACCAGAAATCAATCAATCCAAGGAAAAATCTGCCACCATGCCAAGGTAAGAGACTGGTTCAGACTTTCACTTTACAACTGATCCATACATTATATACTAAACAACAACCTATTTTGAGCCATCCACAGCAATTCAGCAATCAACAACTTTCCTAAAACATCTGTGTTCTTTGCAACAGAGCCAAATCCTTAACCACCAATCAAAAAGACTCAAGCCCAAGTTCAAACTCTGCCACTACTCCAGTGTCCAGGTACTAGTCTCCCCCCTGACTCTGCCTACTACATAGGTTCTCTTCTAAGATGATATGCATTCAATGAAGATCTATTCCAATCTGAAAGAGATACTTATTTGTTTGTTGGTGTGTGCGGCATTTCTATTTTCTACTTTGTCTTACTGTCATAAGATTAACTATCAACTGCTTTTATTGTTTCTGCCTGAAACAAAGTGTGTTGCTTCCCCTGGCCAGCTCATGTTTGAGATGAAGATAATGCTTTGTTTTTAACCACATGTTCCCACAGATAACCAGCAGAGCTGTGAGCATGACTGTACAAATAGCTTACTCTGTTGTAATCGCAAAACTGCAAACATTAAGTGAAAGGCACACCAGAGAGCTACACCCAGCCATAGTTTTATGAACTCATTAATATTTGTCAATGCAAATAATTAGTCTGCTTGTCTATGCACTTATTTAACTTAGATATTAAAACTTACTTTATTATTTTAATATATGTATTATACAGGCATTAAAATTGTTTGTACTTTAATGCAAAGTGACACAAAAGCATATAGGACTTTTATACAACTTTCATATTTGCTGAATATTAACAACAAACATGTCAATTTTTTAAAATCTGTATTATTTTAGGCAAAAGGGATCTTAGCTGACTGCCTGTTACAAGAACAGGCTTGGCCAGCACAGACACCTGATGTCTGACAGAACAATTCATTTCAATTGTATAGCACCATATCACAACAACAGTTGCCTCAAGCATGCCATCTGCATCATCCCCACATAATAATAATAATAATAATATAAAAATGTGATATTTTAATAATTAATTTAAAATATTAATATTTTCAGTGTGGTGGCCTCAAACTTGCTTCCATTTAGTTTTAGAGATTTCCACATAAAATTCCAAATTATTAGTGATTATTTGCTTCTGCTTTGAAAAACACATTGAGTGTGACATGCTGCCACTATCCTGCTCAACTGATTCAGTGAGTGTTCCACTTTCTGTAGCATAGCACTCCAAACTAATTTAAAAGAAAGAAACATTATTGGAACACGTACATGAAGATAAAAGTAAGTGTTTGGCCTAAAATATGACCTCTTTGATTGTGTTTGCTTCAGTGTAATAAAGTATCTTTCTTTTGTAGGATGAAGGTGGTGAAGAAGAACTCAGATGGTACAGGAAATGATAGTGATATGGAAAAATTTAAACAGGTTTGTTCCTCCATCTTTATATAAATACACACCAATATCCTACAACTCCTTACTAAATAGTATAACTTTCTGTGATGACATAAATCTATTTTAGTTCCTTTGAAACAAGAGAAGCTATTCAGTATGTAAAATATGTGTTCTAAGCCTCTGCTTGTTTTTCCCAGGACTTGCATTATAAAGCCATTTCATCTAAAGAACCTTAAATCATAGTTGCAAAGCTTCTAACATTGTTTCCAGATTTGTACTATTGTACACATAAAGTTTTAAGGCTCTTTATTAAAACAAAATGTACTTCTTTTATGCAAAACGTCATACTCTGTCTGCATTTGAAGGAAATCCTTGAAGAAATAAAAAAGGAACTCTACAAAGTAAAGGAAGAAATTATCACAGGTGAGTTCTAACGTATATACTATCCATATGTCAGATGAACCTAGAGGAACTATGTCAGAGGAACCTAGGGCATACATGTAGAAACTACTCATATACAGTATGTTGTGATCTTGTGTTATACCAGAATATTGCTCTGTTTTTCTAGCTCTGATGCAGGAGCTACAAAGGTCACAGCTCAAGGATGAAGACTGAAGAACTGATCAAAAGGGGGAAAAATGGATGCTTATCTTGCAGTGCTCACAGTGCTTTACTTGGCGAAATTATTTTATTTTACATTGTTTAATTTGTTTTCATGCAATGGACTTTAAGGTCTGATCAGTCCTAAGACTATGAACATGAACACATTTTCAAATAAAATATTATTATCATTATTTTTCCCCGATGTCTTGCTTAGTTATGGAAATCAGAATTGAATTCCAATTATTTTCTAGGAGTTGTAAATTTTAGTGTTTCATGTAATATTCATCAACAGACATATGAATGACATGCCCAGGCATTTTTATCAGTGGCAGGTAACAGTAATCTGCTCAGACAGGTTGTTGACACTTTTACCATCAAACAATTTCAAGTCCTTGCAAAATTAGTAGTGCACACTACTGGTTTTGTAGCTCCAAGGATATACATTTCAGCACATGTTAACTTACATTCTTGAAAATGGGTTAGAAATTTGACTTTTTAATAGAATAGAATAGAATAGAAAAGAATAGAACTTTGGGGAGTTCCATTCCAGGAAATTCCAGCAGCTGTTGTTGAATGTCTAAAATTACACAACATTGCGCAAGTGAAGTTATTTACATGTATGTACATTTCAGGGTATACCAGGAAAAACTCCATATGACCCCACGTAGAACTATGATACCTTTCAGATGTGAAAACATTATTTTTGATATTCTTCCATTGTCATCTGATAAAGTACTCTTTAAAAGTACTCAAAAATAAAGCTTATCTTGTTAAAAAATAATAAAAATTGTGACAAGCAAGCAAATTTTGTGTATGATTTTTCATTAAAACTGGGTAAAAATGGAATTTATAATGTTTTTAATATAATGTAGGTCACATACACTTGATTAAAAAAAATAGAAGTTAATAAAAATTTAAAAAGCTAGGTGGCATTTTATAATATCTACACACTATTAAGCATTAAAGAAGTATTAGTTAAAACTCAATCATAAAGTATTGTTCCTCCTTAGTATGTCATTTATATAGGTGTATACGAATAGTCTTGCTTAGTAAGGCCATATAAAATGTTTAATTTTTTTATGTTTTCTGCTTTATCTTTTCTACTTTATAAATCATGGATTAACCATTAGTAAATAAAGTATTAACCCCTAGTGAGCACTGTCTCTTAAGAGGGTCATTGACCCACTATTAGTCAATAATAATGTGCCTCACCACATGTAAGAAGATGTAAAAAAAAAAAAAAAAAAGGCTGTTGGTCATTATCTGCACAGTCTTGATGCATGCTCAATCATCCAGGTAGTGAAATACCAAAAAGTTGATTCTGTTCATCCTCTGAGCAACAATGATGGCGCCAGCAGTATGCACGGCGACACGTCCGCTAACCCTGCTAACTTTGCTTTGGCTTTGGCTAGCCTTATCCTTCTCCTTTCTATCCCAAAATGCTCTCGCTCTGCGTGTGTATAATCGCCAGTTACTCCTTGAAATCAAAGCTTCATATGACCTCGCTCTTAAACAATCGGTGGTAGGAAATGCTTATGGGCCTCCTCCACCACTCCTAGAGCCCTGTATCCCGGCCTACTTGTGTCAACACACCTTCACAACGTCCTGGAAAAAGCGTCCGAGGAAACGAGGAAAGCGGGCTGGTACACTCATCAAACTCCGAGCTGTTCTCCGCGCTTCTCGCGGAACTACTGGACCAGCAGAGTGCATCTCGAGATGGATCCTGCCTATTGTCCCTGGAACTTCCACGTCACTTGATCCCTCGTCCTCAGCTTTTTATTTTCCTAAGCGGCCTCGGACCCGTGGATGCGGTGTGGACCACAGAAATCTTCGCACACTTAACCGAGCTGGAGCGTCCGATGCTAGGATCTACACATTCCAAATGGCTTTGCTAAATGTAAGATCATTAGCAAACAAGACGTTTGTATTAAACGACTTCATAAAGTCACAACAGTTGGACTTTCTATTTCTGACGGAAACATGGCTCCAACCCGGTGAGTCTGTAGCGTTTTCGGAACTGGTTCCTCCCAATTTCTCATTCTTCAGCCTCCCTCGGTCCTCTGGCAGGGGGGGAGGCCTAGCCACTGTGTTCAATCCTCGATTTCATTGCCATCAAATATTACAGCATGACTCATTTTCTAGTTTTGAACTCCAGCTGTTTGAGTTACACCTTAATCCTGCTGCGCCTCTGCTGTGTGCCCTTATATATCGCCCTCCCAAGTTTAATAAGGATTTTATCAAAGAGTTTTCTGATTTTATGGCTGGAATCGCTCTTAAATACGACAGCTTTTTGATCCTTGGCGATTTTAATATTCATGTCTGTTGTGATTCGAAATTTTTGGTCAAGGACTTTTTAAATATTATTGATTCCTTTAACTTGACCCAGTGGGTTTCTGGTCCCACGCACGAAAAAGGTCACACACTGGACTTGGTGCTTTCCCACGGGTTGGAAGTGTGCATTACGGATATATCCGAATTACGCATTTCCGATCATCTTCCTGTGTTGTTCACTCTAACACTGCGCTGCTCGATGGACAAGTCGAACGCCCCACTGCGCAAAAAGCGAGCGCTTAATGTACTAACAGCACCTGCCTTTTCTGCTGCCTTTATGGACTCTGGAATATTGAACTCCAATTGTAAAAATGTTGAGGACCTTTCGGCTATTCTTCATTCTACTTGCACTTATATCTTGGACTCTATTGCACCATTCAGAACTGTGCGCGCTAAGAATTCATCAGAACCGTGGTTGAACGATTACACCCGCTCCCTCAGACGCGACTACAGACGCGCTGAAAGGAGATGGAAAAAGGACAGATTGTATGTTTCCTTACAGATTTTAAGGACTTGTCTCTCTGCTTATCAAGAAGCTGTAAAAACTGCAAAAACACAATTTGTCTCAAACTTAGTATCAGCAAACGGTCATAGGCCTCAGGTACTTTTTAACATTCTTAATCGCTTTTTTAGTTTATGTGATAATCCTGGAATTACTTCTTCACCAAGTATGTGCGATGATTTTTTAGCATTTTTCAATAACAAGATCTTATCAATTAGGGCCCTTGTTTCGTTGTCTGTTGTCTCAGTTCAAAGCCCTCCACCTGTGTGTTCAGCTGTCTTAGAGCAGTTTGATCCCGTCTCCCTTAAGGACCTGACCGCGATAGTTAGTGGCCTAAGATCATCACACTGCCCCTCTGATTCTCTTCCCCCGAGTCTGCTCAAAAACACTTTTAATATTGTTGGCCCTTTTATTCTGAAATTGATTAATACGTCCCTTACTACAGGCTGCGTCCCACTATGCTTCAAACAAGCTGTAGTTCAGCCTCTTCTTAAAAAACAAAACCTGGACCCAACTGTTCTGTCCAATTACAGGCCCATCTCAAAGCTTCCTTTTCTATCTAAAGTTTTGGAGAAAGTGGTCTATCTACAGTTGCAGGCACACCTCGATTTTAATATGATCTCAGAAAAATTTCAATCTGGTTTTAAATCATTACATAGCACTGAGACAGCACTTTTAAGGATTTTTAACGATATTCTCTTAACTATGGATTCTGGCAGCCCTGCTGCCCTTTTACTGTTGGACTTGTCAGCAGCTTTTGACACAGTTGACCACGACATCCTGTTATCATGGCTAGAATCGCATGCTGGCCTAAAAGGATCTGCCCTTCAGTGGTTTCGCTCCTACTTGACAGAAAGGTTCTTTTATGTCAATATGGGCCCCCACAACTCCAAATTAGCTCCTCTTAAATACGGCGTTCCTCAAGGCTCTATTTTGGGTCCCGCCCTCTTCGCACTCTATTTGCTGCCATTGGGCTCCATCTTCTCGCGGTACAGCATTTCATTTCATTGCTTTGCGGATGATCTACAGATTTATCTACCTTTAAAATCAGGATCAGATCAACCGCAGCTCTTATTACGCTGCCTTGACGACGTTAAACAGTGGTTATCATTAAATTTTTTACAGCTAAACGAAAACAAAACTGAGGTTGTCATTTTTGGCAATTTCAATCATATCGACAGCACGTTGGGTACCCTCTCCTCGTATTGTAAAACACATGTAAAAAACCTCGGAGTTTACATTGATGGTTCTTTTAAATTGAATAAGCAGGTGAGTGCAGTAGTTCAGTCTTGTTTTTTTCAGCTAAGACAGCTAGCCAGGATAAAGCCATACCTTCTGGCTGACGTCTTCGAGCGTATCATCCACCTTTTTCTTACTTGCAGATTGGACTACTGCAATTCATTGTATTATGGCCTAGATCATGCCACCATCCATCGCCTTCAGATGGTTCAAAATGCTGCTGCTCGCCTGCTAACTGGTACCAAACGGAGAGAGCATATAACCCCAATTTTAGCCTCTTTACACTGGCTCCCTGTCCCCTACAGGATCCAATTTAAACTCTTACTTTTTGTTTTTAAGTCACTCAACGCCCGAGCCCCCCCCTACCTGTCAGAGCTCCTCTCTGCCTATGCTCCAGGAAAACCCACGAGATCTAGTTCAAAACTATTGTTGTCCATTCCACGGACTAACCTCAAATCTCGTGGTGATAGATCCTTCTCTGTGGCAGGTCCCAGACTTTGGAATAGTCTCCCCTTTAATATTAGATCTGCTCAAACTCTTGAGCAATTTAAATCTTTACTAAAGACACACTTTTACGCTCTGGCTTTTAACACATTATGACCCAAGCATTTTGGATTTATCTGAATTAGTTAGTATTGTTTCAATTCTTCTATTTTATTGTTTCTATTGTTATTATTGTATTACACTGTAGTTTTTAATTTTATTGTTATTGTTAAGCACTTTGTGCAGCATCGGCTGTTGGAAATGTGCTATATAAATAAATCTGACCTTGACCTTGACCTCTGACCTTGCATAGTGTCCAGACGAGCAGAATCAACTTTTTAGGATTATCAGCAGAGGTTTCAGGTGAAACCATTTTGAGACCTTGCCCCACCTTATTATGTGACCCATTGAGCTCACAAGATGTGAATGGGGACTCGGGTGCCTGGGAAGGTACCTTAAAACTGCATTGTAGGTGGCAGCCAGTTGGTGTCATAAGCTGCCCCCTCTGTTCAAAGATGGTCAGTTGCTTTCAGAACTGAAGAAACTTCTCAGGTGAGAGGTGAAACATCTTCAAGGAACTTAAAGAAGTCCAGTCAGTTTCTTTCCAAGCGACTTAGATTGTATTTGTCAATATTGTGTCACACATATGGCGCTAACTTGTGGCAACAGGGAACTATCCAGTAGGTTATAATTATTCAATATAAATGAAATTTTAACTGTTGGTTCCACACATGATATACAGCAGTGTGACATATGGTTAGACAATTGCCACCTAGTGGCCATAGATGGTGTTCAGTAGGGTAAATGATGCCAGACCCAGTTAACGTACTGAACTGAAAATAACCACATGACTGCGTGAGTGCTTGACCTCAGCACAGTTGACTGAGGCTGGCCTGGACAAGCAGCAGGGTGCAAGGACCCTCTTATTGCTGCTTGCATCTTTAATATTGTATTTGGTGTTGAATCGCCTAATACAGTGGTAGAAAACTTTAAGCGTTTAGCTTGTGACATATTTTAAATGTTATTGTACTTCCAGTCTCAGTTGGGTCCCTCACTTTCACTTTTATTTTTCTATCAGCTGAGAAGCAACCAAATACAGGTGGTAACAGCCAACAGGAAAACGCTAAAATACACAAACAAACAAAAAACAATTTGGTGACTTTTTACTTCCAATCTCGAATATCCTCTCTGAATTTATAATTATAGCCATATGTAACAGAAATAGCCTTTCCCTGAACATAGTCCAGCATTAATTTGATCACACTCCCAGTGGAAAGACTTTAAACAGGCTGAAAAACTGGATTTCATAATGTCACTAACACCATCAAATGAACAACAACTAATTCACTATGTTGGCTAAAATAACATTAAGAGAACATAATTTACAGTGAATTAGGTATTACTGGGTATCTGGGTATGTGTTTGCTCACAGTATTATCCTAGTTAAAAAAGCCCTAAATCATTGGTGGCTGATCCACTAACATGTTTTCAGATACAAATCAATTTAATTTATATTTGCTTATAACATACAGACTTATGTTCTGAGTTATTAGCTTTTCAAAAAAGCATCACAAACATTAGTGTTCCAATATCTTCATGGCGCGGCCAGTGTATGTTACTAACTTCCGGGAACAATGGCATAAAAAACAAAACAAAGAACAAGCACACATGCTGCCTGCAGGGGGCGATACTTGCGTAAAGAGGTACCACTATGTGACCTAAGCTACGAAGAAGAAACTTCCACGGCGTTTTCCTCGGTGGATGGCCTGTTCTGGAACTAAACTGTGAAAGCTGCATTGAAACGAAATCTGTGTGGGATAAAGTCACTGAGATGTGCGTTAAATTAGGTTTCATAATTAAGTTGTGCAAAATATATGAAGTTAAAAGATTAGCTGACAAACTTTTAACTCATAGCTAGGTAGAACTGCTATTTGATAATCGCTATCAGGGCTCAGCAACCCTACCAGAAGGCATATGATCGCTAACGTAAGATATTTTTTTCTAATAATAAAAATAAAAATGAATTTATTATAGTTCAAGGAATCATTACTAATATTAGAGTTCGGTGTGAAGCCCCATAAAACTCGAGTATGGAAAGCACTACTATGACTGGCTGTAAAATAAGAACCTAATATGTGATAATAAGCTATAAGTAGCAAAGTGACTTTTGACACTACTCAAGTGACAAGTATCGTTGTTTGACGTTCGCTTGTCTGTTAATATAGATTCAGTGTGAATACGTTAAGTTATTAACTGTATATACATTTCTTTACTTAAAGCTTTTTGTAACGTGTGCTTTCAAACTTCGTTGTATGTTAACAGTAAATTATCTGCTGTGAGTATTTAACTGCAAACCAACTTAACTGCCCCGCCGAGTGACGAGAAACAATGAGAGTAGGATTAGAATGGTATTATGTGTTGTTTAGCTGGAATTACTACAAATTGCGAGTTTTGTATTGTGCTTTCATTTAAAATGTTGCGCGATGTTTGTAAATGTGATACCTGCCGCTGGTATCCTTGTGCAACAAAACTAGCGATAAACGCACACACTCACGTTGCAGGAATTGTACAGTAATGTACGTTAACATCCGGTAGACTTATGCATTCATGTCATATGCCAAAACCCCCTTTTTAAAATAATACTTAAAATTCCGGATTGGTTTATTAGTGCTGGGCGGCGTATGAGCCAACGCTCATTCTGTGGAGCCTTCACGTTAGCTGCAACGGGCTAAGATATGCCATTTTAAATGTTACTCACCATCACTTCTATAAAGTGTAAGGTTTCGTCCCCTTGACATGTAAGTTTATGTTCCGAGTAAAACAGTAATAGTATACATTTACAGAAACTTGTCGAGACAATCATAAATGATTAAACGATTAGCGAATAAATAGACAATGAATATGCAATAATTTCTTATCAAGTTTGAAAATATTGTAATAGCTTATTAAATATTGTGTGGTTTCCATTACTTGAACACGAAGTTTATTTCTTTCTTTCTAGCCATTCTAATATATAGTGGATACAGCATCATCGGTCGGTCTTTTTGATGTTTTTCCAACACCCATCTTTTTCAATATAAATCATTCAGCTTGACAGTGAAGCAAATATGAGACTTTAGGCTTTAAATCTGTAAATTAAGATAAAATTGTTTAATCCTAAAGTTGATAGTCTGTTACAACATCAAGACAGCAAACATTTAACAAATATCTTAAATAAGCTTTTTAAATTTAGTCAATACTCTGACTGCAGTCAGTATTGATGAAATCCAGATACTCTCATCTGGATATTATATTATCAGGTCTTAAATGACTTTTCTTTCATTTTAAGATTATTACTTTTTTAGTCAGCTGTTGACTGAATGTTAATTTTTTTCTTTTTTTCTATGGAAAATATTTAATGTCAGTGTGTGAATGTGTGTGTGAATGGGTGAATGACTGAATGTAGTGTAAAGCGCTTTGGGGTCCTTAGGGACTGAGTAAAGCGCTATACAAATGCAGGCCATTTACCATTTTGTTGCACTGCTTATTTCATTCAGTAGGTGCTGTTGTCACTGTGACTGAGTCTTAAACATAGTAAGAATCTACTTTTCCTCCTTCTGACTCTCTCTGGGCAGTCCCTTACCATGAATGAAGTCAGTATAGTGAGAGAGGGATGGCTTCACAAAAGAGGTATGGATCATGAAAATTGTTATAAAATTGTGTTATAAGATGGGAAAACTGTTGACTTCTGTTGTCTGTTGCCAGCTACTCATCGTATAATTGCACTGTTGATTTAATTTGTCGTTTTTGATCCAGGTGAATATATCAAAACATGGAGGCCTAGGTATTTTATCCTAAAGAGCGATGGCTCTTTCATCGGTTACAAAGAGAAACCAGATTTAAATGACCAACCTTCCCCACCACTGAACAACTTCTCAGTGGCAGGTTAGTCTTTTAAGATGTTGAAGAGTGGCCGTCCTTTATGTCAGATCCTTTCAGTTTTCAAGACTCCCTGTATGTTTTTTCAGTTCTGGTCCCTTCTAACCACCTTCAAGTAAATATGAATGATAATTGTATTTTTTACAGAATGCCAGTTAATGAAGACTGAAAGACCCAGACCTAATACATTTGTCATCCGTTGTCTGCAGTGGACCACTGTTATTGAACGTACTTTTCATGTAGAAAGCAACGAAGAGAGGTAAAAACCGTAAATCACATTTCTTACTATCCTTGTCAAATCCTGGCATGCACTTTTTGTGTTTTATGTACTGTGATGTGCATTTTCCTGTATCCATTATTCATTAGTTGTCATTTAGAATACTTCGACTCCATCTAATGTTTTTTTTAAATTGACAATTACTAAGTCACGCCAAATTCTCCAGTATTGATGTATATGATACAGTGATTTCATACTCTTCACAGTTTTACGGATTGGATAGCCGAGTGGCAATTTGTGATATTTTTTACATTTCAGAGAGGGGTGGATAAGGGCAATCCAGTATGTAGCGAACAGTCTGAAAATGCAGGAACAGGGGGAAGAGGAACCAATGGATGTTCTCAGCTCACCAAACGAAAGCAGCCTGGTGGAGATGGAGGCAGTTATATCCAAGAGCTGCACCAAAGTGGTGAGAGAATTAGCTGATACAGCTTTGAGCTGATAAAAACTGCTACTTACTGTAAGTCAGGCCAGTTTCAGTTGGTCTCACATAAACTCTATCAGGGAAGCAATATGTTGTGCAAACAGGAATATCAGTATAGATTTGTGAAAGGATATTTCTTACATCATACAAACATGTAATTTTCTCTGGCTTCCTCAGAATTACTATCCTTAGAATTGGAAAGTAAACCCAATGCCAGCATTCATTGGGACTGCAGTGGTAGCAAAAAGACATCTTGTAGTGTTCAAGTGTGGGGGAAAGTGGCCCCTTGGCATGTCTGCTTGCTGTATAACCTCAATAAATACTTTCCTGAAAATTTTATGGTCGTATTTGTTAGTTAAGTTCATTTTAAATGTTATTAGAGTAAGAGAGAAATCTAGTCAGTCTATTCAGGTGTTTATTCTTTGTGATTGATAAGTCATTAGCCATTTAGTGTAGAGGTCCTCTGTTTCACAGTCAGAGCCACTGCTTGCTCATTACTGGTGTGGTTTCAAACCAAGGCTGAGCTTTTATGTCACAGTGATTAGGTGAATAGTTTTATGTGCAGTCTGCTATTTGCATTAGGACATAAGGAACAAGGATGCAAAGAACGAAACTTTTCATTTCATGTCAAACGAACAGCATAATATATTTTACTTCTAAATGTACGTAACTTTAAAAGATTATTTTGTTTAATTAAAAAAAATGTACACACACTTCCGCAATGAATGAGTTGTATATTTTACAGACAATGAGTGACTTTGAATATCTGAAGCTGCTTGGAAAGGGTACCTTTGGGAAGGTGATTCTTGTCAAAGAAAAGACAACTGGAGTACATTATGCCATGAAAATACTGCGCAAAATGGTGATAATAGCCAAGGTAAGTTTGTGTATTGACATAATTGATGCAGTTGTAATTGATATATTTCTGCCATTTTGCTGCTGCAAGACTTGTCCTACTTTAACAGATGAATGCTGCGAAATGTGTGTGAAGACAGGAGTGTGGCACAGCATCAACATTGGCTTCCTGTTTTCTAGTATAATGTTTATTGGCTCATTTTGAAAATTAGTGTTTATAGGGCTTGACTAAAATATTTTTGTCATTAGTTATGAAAGACACTGCTCATTGAATTATGATCAGTTCCTGATTGTCAGTGATTTTAATATTCATGTCCATTATGAATCCAGACTCTTGGTCAAAGAATTTATTGATCTTATTGAAACATTCTGACTCAGTCTGTGTCTGGTCCGATTGTGCACATGATAAGTTCTTTAACAGCATCTTTGTTTGCATCAGCTTTCGATGATTCTGTGCTTGTAAATCGAGATTATTACTTTACTCTTAATCTTAACAAATTTATAATTCTATTTAATTTTTGGCCTTTTTTGGATTTTACTTTGATAGGTACAGTGAAGAATTGATAGGAAAGCAAAAGGAAGAAAGGGCTGCGGCTTGGACTTGAACCTGGCCGGCTGCTCTCAGCCATACAGCATGTGGTCGCTTTTTAGCAGTGCTTTAAAATTTCATAAACAGATTAGCTCTGTTGTTAAGACAAGTTTCTTTTAGCTGTGGCTCCTCAGTAAGGTGAAGGCCTACCTTACGGCACATTACTTTTAGAGAGTAATTCATGCTTTTATTACTACTTGTGAAAACTATTATAACTCTTTATAATTGGCTCTGATCAGTTCTGACTTCGTCACCTACAAGCTGTTCAAAATGTAGCAGGTTGCCTTTTGACAGGAAAGAAATGGTGTGAACACATTACACCTGTACTGGCCTCCTTACACTAGCTTTCAGTTAATTTCAGATCCAGTTTAAAACTGCTTACTTTTCAGTGGTTAGGCAATACCTAACTTAAGAGACCTTTTGAAACCCTGTAATCCTATCAGAGCACTGAGCTATACAAACCACATGTTCAATCCAATAGTTTCAGCAATCTCCCTTCAGAAATTTGCTGCCATTGGTGAACCCTTATATTGATGCTACAGTGCGGCAGAAAAAGTAGCCAGACATGCAGAGGAGTAATTGACTGCACTGAAAAGGGCAAGTTACAATAGTTGCAGGATAGAGCTACACAACCCTTGTCTTAGGATTTCTGAGTGGTCTGCAGTTATCTTGTAGTTACGGCAGTAAAACCAAAGCAGAAAATGCTACTGATAAAACTGAAACGAAGAAAGAAGAAAGACTGAACATAGATATGTTGGCCTATTTGCTTGAGGTATCGACTCAGGAGTGAAAGCACAAACAATAAAACACATTTGTTCAATATTACAGCAATAAAGGTGTTCAGCAGTCCTTTTTTTGTCAGTCCATATACCCAAGTTGTTACAGGTCCTAGTTCTTTTCAGTTTCTTTTGTTCAGGTGTGTGTTGAGTCTATGTCTAGTGGGTATGGGTTTGTTTTTTTTAAATAACTATCAGAGTAATGTTATCTTGTTGAAATCTCACTAGCTTATCTGTCCAGAAGCAATGAGGCTGTCGCCAGCATCACAGCTGCAGATGTTGAATCCTTTCTTGCCATTAGATTGTTTCTAACTCAGAAACCATCAACCTGCACAAGACGCAGAACAACTGTCACCAGCCCTCCAAATTTCTCTTCCCTTCTGGGTCCTGGCATGCTGCTTAAATAGGCTGTGTTGGGCAACCTCCTCTGGCACTGCCCCCTGAACCACTGCACCCACTGTGGTGGAAGCAAAACCGCAAATGTAAGAGGGAATTAATGATAATGTTTATCAAACGTTAAGCATAGTTTGGATTTTCTTTTGTTGCGGGTTCAGTGAATTCCGGTCGGAGAGTGACAAAACCTGCAGCATCAGAATCTGTGATGTGTCGGCTTTCAGCACCATCTTTATACGTGCCATCAGGTGAACAATCTGCGCTTTCTGTTTACATCTTTTTGTGGAATCCGTGTATCTGCTCTCATTTGCTGTTTTAGCTGTTTGGTGGTTCTTGAAATAGTTTTGTGAGCTTTAAGCTGAGATTCTGGCGATTTTGGCAAAATACATTGATATTTAAAAATTGATTCAGGATTTAATGAATCGATATCAATATCAATCTGCTGAAATTTTTTTTTTTTAAACCCAACCCTAATACTGACCACCACATAACAATTGTTGTTTTTATTCATCCATCCATACTTTTTCATTAAGCCAATTCAGTGTTGCGGAGGCGGGGGGCTGGAGCTGTCCTAGTGTGAAAGGCAGGGTGCACCCTGAACAGGTCACCAGCCTGTCCAGGGTTAACACATAGAGAAAGACAGCTATTCAAACTCACATTCACAATTTAGAATCACCAATTAACCAATTATGCTGTTTTGCTGTTTCCATTCATTTTTCATTTATCATTATATATATATAAATGCAAAACATGTTGCAGTGAGCACAGAAACTGTGGGAGCTGTTAATGTATGGCGTTATTTTTGTGCCACTATTCTAAGCGCATGTAAAAAAAAAAAAAAAAAAATTTGACCGCACGTAAAAAAAATTTGCAGGTGCAAAATAAATTTCTCCTCAAAATGC